>NW_027527807.1:2756782-2757555 GCF_008692635.1 Crocuta crocuta
AGCATGAGCAGGGGAGGGGCAGAGAGTGGAAGAGAGAGAATCCTAAGCAGACTCTGTGCTGTCAGTGCCGAGCCCAGTGCGGGGCTCGAACTCATAAACCGTGAGATCGTGGCCTGAGCCAAAGTCAAGAGTTGGATGCTTAACTGACTGAGCCACCCAGGAGCCCCTTCAAGATTTTATTTTTAATTTTTTTAATGCTTGTTTCTGAGAGACAGAGTGCAAGTGGGGGAGGGGCAGAGAGAGAGGGAGACACAGAATCTGAAGGATCTAGGCTCTGAGCTGTGCTCGCAGGGCCAGAGGCGGGGCTCGAACTCACAAACTGAGATCATGACCTGAGCCGAAGTTGGACGCTTAACAGACTGAGCCACATCGGGCTCTTTGCTGACTGCTAGCTCAGAGCCTGGAGGCTGCTTCAGATTCTGTATCTCCCTCTCTCTCTGACTCTCCCCTGCTCTCACACTCTCTCTCTCTCTCTCTTTCTCTCTCAGAAATAAATTAAAAAAAAAAACATTAAAACAAAAAAGCTTAACCGACTGAGCCACCTAGGCGCCCCTTAAAGATTTTATTTTTAAATAATCTGTACATCCCACATGGGGCTCGAACTCACAACCCTGAGATCCAGAGTTGCATGCTCCACCAACTAAGCCAGTCAGACGCCCCATCTCCAAATAGTCTATGTAAAGTACTGGGAGGAAACAAATGTTACAGAGCAGGGGACAAAATCCGAGTGCAATCTACAACACTTGCTTTGGTAACTTCTCACAAGACCATAT
>NW_027527807.1:2757783-2758933 GCF_008692635.1 Crocuta crocuta
AGTCAATATTGGTATATATAATGTTCTTTTTAAAAGATCCATTTTGGGGCGCCTGGGCGGCTCAGTCTGTTGAGCATCTGACTTTGGCTTAGGTCATGACCTTGCCATTTGTGAGTTCGAGCCCCGTGTCAGGCTCTGTGCTGACAGCTCAAAGCCTGGAGCCTGCTTCAAATTCTGTGTCGTCTTCTATCTCTGCCCCTCCCCCACTTGTGCTTTCTCTCTTTCTCTCTCTCTCTCCAAAATAAACATTAAAAAATTTTTTTTAAAGATCCATTTTGTATTCCCTTCTACCTCTGTTAATGGTGGTATTTACTTGGTGGTATGGCGTAAACCTTTATTTCTCGGAGGTAATAAGCCCCATGGTGATTCTACCTGTATGTTATACTAATCTTCCTTTAACATCTTAAAAACAATAACAGTGAAGTATAGCACACAGAAGGGTAAACCAAACAGCTTCCACTTGTGATGATGATGGACTAATGGCTATGAAACCTGCTTTCCCACCGTAAACGGTTGTAAAGGTGGGCAAACGATAATGAAACAACCAGAAAGATCCATTTCCTTGCTCCTTTGGGTTGTTGGCAGATTTTATTTCCTTGTGGGTTGGAGAGCTGACGTCCAGGTTCCTTGCAGGCTGTAAACCGAGGGAAGTTTCCAGCTTCTAGAGGGTACCTATTATTTTGGTTTATATTGCCCTTCCTCCACCTTCAAGTCCATAAAGGGAGGTTGAGTCCGTGTCATCTTGCATCTCTCTGACCTTTCCTGCTCCCCTCTTCTGCTGAGTATGTTCTTTAACTGGAATGGAACCAGATTAGAAACCAGTAACAGAGGGACGCCCGGGTGGCTCTGTCGGTTAAGGGTCTGACTCTTGGTTTCGACTTAGGTCATCATCTCACGGTTTGTGGGTTCGAGCCCTGCATCTGGCTCTGCACTGACAGTGCTTAGGATTCTCAGCTCTCTCCCTCTCTCCTTCCCTCTCTGTCCCTCCCTTGCTTGCACTCGTGTGTGTGTGTGTGTGTGTGCGCGCGCGCGTGCGTGCGCGCGCGCGCGCATGCGTTCTCTCCCTGTCAATAAACTTAAAGAAACAGCGGCAGAAATGCAACAGGGAAATCAGTGAACACTTGGAAATAAAACTTTAGCGCTGGTAAAT
>NW_027527807.1:2759054-2762324 GCF_008692635.1 Crocuta crocuta
GGTAAATAATCCGTGGATCAAAGAGAAAGTCTCAAAGGAAATTTTAAAAATATATAGAATTAAATGGAAATGAAAATCCAACATATCAAAATATGTGGGACTCCTCCAAGGCAGTGCTGGAAGGGAAATGTTTTTTATATAGTAGCTTCATTGAGATATAATTTATCCTTTATGATTCGGTGGTTTTCAGTATATTCGCAGAGTTGTGCAACCATCACTACTAATTTATTTTCATCACCCCCAAAAGAAAACCGGTAACTATTTGCAGTTACTTCCCATTCCTTCTGTTCCTCCCTGCCCCCAGGCCCTAGAAATAAATACTTTCTGTTTCTTGGATTTGCCTATTCTTGCATGTAAATGAAATCTTACCATATGTGGCTTTTTGTGACTGGGTTCTTTGCCTTAACATGTTTTCAAGGTTCATTCCACGTTGTAGCATGTATCAGTACTCCATTCCTTTGTATCTTAGAGAAGGAGAGAGGTGGCGGGGGAGGGCAGAGGGAGGGAGAGTCTTAAGCACTCAGCATGGAGCCAGACGTGGGGCTCCATCCCATAATCCTGGGATCACGACCTGAGCCAAAATCAAGAGTTGGGTGCTCAACCAACTGAGCCACCCAGGTGCCCCAGTACTTTGTTCCTTTTATGAATCGACTAGTAATTATATTGTTTGGATATAACACATTTTGTTTATCCATTCAACAACTGGTGGACATTTGAGTAGTTTGCGGTTTTTTTGGGTTATCATGAATAATGCTGCTGTGAATATTCCTGTGCTGGTTTTCGTGTGAACATGTTTTCAGTTCCGCTGGGTGTATACACGCAGGTCACACAGTATCTGGTTATAGTGTAACTAATTTTGACCATTTTGAGGTAATATGAGATTCTTTTCCAAAGTGGCTATGACCGTTCTCTGATCCCACAAAAGGGACATTTTTAACACTAAATGCTGTTTACGTTAGAAAAGAGGAAAGCTCTCAAATCAATAACCTAAGTCTCCCTCTTCAAGCAACCAGAAAACACAAAGCAAAATGAAACCATAGGAAGCAGAAGGAAGGAACTAATAAAAATATGAACAGGAATCACTGAAATGGAAAATGGGAAAACAATAGAGAAAGAAGTGATGTTAGAAGTGATTCTTCTAAAAAAAAATCAATAAAATTGATCAAACTCTAGCAAGTTTGACAAGGATAAAAAGAGAAGACATAACTACCAATATCGGGAGTCAAACAGGGGAAATAACTACAGAATCTACGGACCCTGAAAGGATAAAAAAGGGAGTGTCAGGGACAACTTGACATTCCTAAATTTGAGAACTTAGAGGAAAGGTGCCAATTCCTCCAAACCACAGGGTACCTGTGATGGTTAGTTTTATGTGTCGACGGGACGGGGCTAAGGGCCGCCCAGGTAAATAATGAAACACTTGTGGGAGTGCCTCTGAGGACCAGTGGAGCTGCTTGGCTTGTGCACACAGAGAGCTGACAATGCGTGTGAGTTCACATTCACCCTTACACAACCCTGTTCTCCCCACCTGCAAGCCATGGACTGTCCTTCCCCAATGACTGACAGGTAGGAGTACAAGAGCTTGGTTCCTTTAGCTCAAGCAGAGACAAATTCTTAGGCCAAGTTTTTTTTTTTTAAATATTTTAAAAATGTTTTTATTTATTTTTGAGAGAGAGAGAGAGAGAGAGAGCGTGAGTGGGGGAGGGACAGAGAGGGAGACCCAGAATCCAAAGCAGGCTCCAGGCTCTGAGCTGTCAGCATAGAGTCTNAAATTACACATGTTTTCAGTAGCCTCTTCCCCTTCCCTGTTCTGCTTCCTCCATTCTCTTATCAGGTTCTCCTGGGAGTCCTTTAAATTAATTGCATGTGCATGAATTCTCATCTCAGCATCTGCTTCTGGGGAACCCACCCTGGGACAAGGGGGGGTTACGTATTCCCCCAGTTTTCAGGTAGAGGGACATCAATTTAGGGAACGCTCCGGACTTCTGTGGCCCTCACTTATTTTCCCCATGCGAGGAGGACTGACATGCTGATTGTGAGTTCAGGACTAGGAATTTGGTGTGTGTTGATAGATCAGATGTTCTGTGAACCCATAGGTAGTCCAGCCGAGCCCTTCTTTGTGGGCAGTTAAGGTGAATCCAAACTTGGATTGACATGCATCCATCTCTGTCAGAATGAGCCACTGACCTTTCCAACCAGAAGGGGTCAAATATAATCATGTTGGCACCAAGCAACTGCTTGCTGTCCTCAAGGGATGGTCAGGGATGGTGCCATATTGGGGACTTAGTATTGGTCTCTTGCTGGAAGGTCAGATATTTGGCCACGGCAATATGTAGATCAGCCTTGGTAAGAGGAAGACCACACTGTTGGCTCCATGCTTCGCCTCCATCTCTGCCACTGTGGCTGATACCAACTCGCCATGTCATCCCGTCTCCTTGGTCATTTAGTGCTCCTTCTGCTACCTGGTGGGTGTCAACGTGAGAAGACCAAAACTGTCACGTTGTACCCATTCCCCAAAGCCCACCCACGCGCCTCTTCCTCAGATTGACCCCAATCTTTCCATCTTTCAAGCCCCTGACCAACCAATGTAACCATCCACTGTCCCCATAAACCAATATATGTTATGACCCCAGGGTGCTTCTTCCACACAAGGTGGATGACCAAGTATACCAGCAAAAGCTCTGCTCATCTCTTTCATAGAAATCCTCGAGTGTGGCCATAGGGGAGCAGCTGCACCCATATTGAGCGTACCCAACCATGAACCAAGTTTGAGCTCTTTCCTTTTTATGTCAGAGGGTCCATATGCCCATAGGTGTGAGTTGAGGGAGAGGTACCAGTGCAACAGTGGCTAGTGACATAGGTGTCTGGACCACCCATTCCTGCAGCTTACATGTGTCCCCTGGGCCTGCTTGAGCCTCATCTCACCGCACAGATCGCTTTATCTTACAATGGATTGCTGTTGGGTCTGTCCAAACTGGGTGGATCTCACAGAACCCAGCCCATGATGGGCTGATCTGGGGACATGATGTCACTTGATGTCCCGAGGTTGGTGCTCACATCTCTACCAGGGCCCATTGCCTGTCAGGAGCTCCTTTTCAAATGATATATAGTCCTCTGCTTCCAGATGGTATGGCCTTGCTCTGGAACCCTGAGAATCTGCACTGCACTGCTCCTTTTAGGGCTTGTCGGCATTTATTTACTCATTCATTCATTCTAATAGTTTATTTATTTATTTATTTATTTTAAATTTTTATTTATTTTTAGGAGAGA
>NW_027527807.1:2762340-2763244 GCF_008692635.1 Crocuta crocuta
CCCTTTGTTTGTTCTCCATATATTTGCTTCCCTTCTCTTATGTTTATCTATTTTGTATCTTAAAGTCCTCACATGAGCGAATTGTCAGCCTTTGTTTAAACCACAGATATCTTTTGGGGCACCTGGCTGGCTCAGTCGGAAGAGCATGCAACTCTTGAGTTCAAGCCCCATGTGGGGTGCAGAGTTTACTAAAAAATAAATAAATAAATAAACGTAACCCCCCACCCCCGGATACCTCTAGTGTTATGGAGCTTTCTGGATCATGTGACTCGAGTGGCATATTTGCATTGCCTACAGCTTGCTGCACAACTCTTTCTTGCTCTGGGCCTCGTTCAAAACTAGTAGCCTTCTATGGCATTCACTGAACAGACCAGCACAGTGTTCCCAGGCATAGGAACGTGTCGCTTCCAGACCTGAAGGCATCCACTTTTATGTTCTTTCTTAGCGGTAGGAGACTCAAAGTTCAAAATCACTTGGGAGCAAATGTCTCAGCCTTCCCCAGACCCTAGATCTCTTAAAAACTCCACTCATGTGGCTTATCCCTGAATCTCTGACTTCCTGGAGTGCATATATGTCTTAGAGCATACATTTTTGCTTTTTACTCATCAGATTGAATTAACATGATACCATCCATCTGCGGGACCAGTATGGTGGTCTGTGAAATATTCGCATGGTTTAGGTACCTTTGTGCTTTATTATGAGAGGGAACAGGAGAGATTGCATAGCCCTGGGGTAAGACTGTGAATATATTACTGGTGTCTATTCCATGCAATTGGAAACTGTTCTTGATTCTTCTTCCTGATGGGTATGAAAGAGTGTATTTTCCCAAATCTGTAGCCACCTGCCACTTGCCAGAGGCCGTGTTGATCTGCTCTAGTAAAGACACCACATCCAGCTCAGTACA
>NW_027527807.1:2763311-2767916 GCF_008692635.1 Crocuta crocuta
ACTTTTTTTTTTTTTTAGAGAGAGAGAGAGTGAGAGAGAGAGAGGAAGAGAGAGAGAAAGAATCCTAAGCAGGCTCCACGCCCGGCCCAGCACTGGGCCTGACACCGGGCTTGATCTTACGACCGTGAGCCAAAATCAAGAGTCGGAGGCTTAACCACCTGAGCCCCCCAGGCGCCCCATTATTGGGACTGTGGTTGGGTAAATGCCAGACTGATTAAATGGGGATGTGATGGGGACCATGACTCTTGCATCATTTGATGTTTTGAGGGTGACACTAATTTTTGCCATGTCTGCCACCCCTGCCTAGGGATGTGAGACTGGTTTTTATTTACTATCTTGGTCATTGGAAGGTTTTTTTGTGACGGGGAAAGGTCTCAGGGGCTTTCATAAGACCTTTCCTATTACAGTAGCTCTTACTCTGTAGACCGAAGAGCAGACATAAGGATTCTGATAACTGCTAGTTTTCATCCATTATTCATCTGGGAGCCATGTAGGTGACTGCTGGACCTACCGTGGGATCTGAGCCGGTACTCCTTCTCCTTCTTATTACCTGACCGCCACAAACCCCGTCTCTACCAAGTAGCTGCAGTAGCGCTTTGGGTTCAGTATCAGTGTGCCCTTAACTTCCTGGTTCCAATAGACCTGGAAAGTTCTGTGTGTGCTCCCCTTTCCCTGGCCATCTGAGTAAGTGGTCCGAGATGCTTTGGGAGAAGGCCTGAGTGTCTGTAACAAAACACCAGAGACTGGGTGGCTTATAAGCAAAACATTTATTTCTCATTTCTGGAGGCTGGGAAATCCAAGGTCAAGGTGATGGCAGATTCGATGGCTATCATGAATCTGCTTCCTGGTTCGTAGGCAGCCGTGTTTTCACTGTAACTTCACATGACAGAAGGGGCGAAGGACCTCTTTGGGGCTTCTTTGATAAGGCACTAACCCCATTCATGAGGGCTCCACCTTCATGGACTTCATCCCTACCTAAGGCCTCACCTCCAAATACCCTCACACGGGGGATTAGGTTTCAACATAGGAATTTTGAGGGGACGCAAACATTCAACTATAGCCACCTCAGACTTCTGCTTATCTAACTTTTATTAAATAAATATATGTATATTTATGCATACCTAAAGCACTGCCCTTGTTGGCTGTTCTTATAGCTTGTCCCTAGGACACAATGTTTTGAGTCGTCTCATTAGATACCTGTGGGTCAGGCATGCCGTGGTGACATTGCAACTGTACTGTGCATTATGGTAATTATACCCAGCTAGCTTTTGATGGCGGCCTCATATATTCCAGAATCCTAACATCCCTCTTACTACTATGGGGTCCAGTTCTGTAATAGCATCTCCTACTACCAGCCTTGGTTCACATCCCTCATCTCCCTCCCTTCCTTCCTCTCTTCCTTCCTTCCTTCCTTCCTCTCTTCCTTCCTTCCTTCTTCCCTCCCTCCCTCCCTTCCTCTCCCTGTTCCAGTAGCAGATGAATCCAAAATCTTGTTTGCTTTTGCTTATGGGGGAGTCTGGCATTTATGACAAAGAATTCCTCAAGGGTTTTGAGACTCCCTACTGTTTTTTTTTTTCCTAGCCATTTACAGGAAACCTTAGAGAAATTTGTTCCACTAGAAGGATCTACAATTTTCAAAATGTAGATGGCTTGCTGGCAGCCTTAGAAGCCAAAGTGCAATGTAAAACTCTTTGCTGCACTGGCTTTGTTATACTTTCTTGCTTTACAAGGGCCTGAGACCTCACTAGGCAAGTCTCAGGATCGCTTATCTGGAACATTTAGGGCATCTGTTGTTAACTGTGGGCCACAGAATGGGACAGTCTAGGAGTCAGCCCATTTTGTAGCTCAAACAGCCTACTTAAAAGAGAAAAGTAGACAATTTTGAGACCAGTACGATACTGTAGACAGAGGATTCCAGGTTTTGCAGGGTACATTAAATCTCTGATGAAACAACTGCGTGATACATCCTCCAGGCCTTCTGCTTTGGTTTCTAGAATCCGAAGAGGCCTTTGGACAACTGGAGCTGACAGTGCCCTCTCCCCCAGCTTCGAGGAGTCCACATTTTGAAAACTCTGACCTGATTTATATGATGTTCTTGTTCAAAATGCAGATGTAAGAATAGTTACCAACGGGTAATGTTACTGTGGCTGAAAGTGGCCCGTTTGAGGCCTCCTGTGCTGTGATGACTTATCACACAACCTTGGAAGCTCATGTTTGGTCTGGGATTACAGCTGCCCAAGCAGACAACTTAATACCAGTTAGTTACCCTACGGCTGCGATTTTTAGTGCTGGACTTCATATCAGCCTATAAAATCTACTAATACTGGATCTGTGTCTGGTGTCGGTCACACAACAGCGCAACTGAGAAAAAACCAAAGCATTTTAACTCTGTTCTGCTAAAACACGTCTCACGGGAAACAACAGCTCATGGAAAACTGATAGCTGATGTGTTAGGGGCTTTACGACTAAATGCTCGGAAACTAGTAGTTCATTTTGCTGATATTCTTCCTACAGGAAGAAGCTTTCATTAACTAAAAGAAATGTGCAAAATAAATAAATAATGTATTTCGCTAAAGGAAATACACAGATTGAGAAAGAAGCTGAATTTGACGGGGCTCTGGGGATGACCTGACGATACTTTTCATGCCCCAGTTCGTGTTGTGTTAGCGACAAAACCATCTGACGAAAAGGGCATTTTATTTTAATTTTTAATGTTTTATTTATTCTTGAGAGAGACACACAGAGCATGAGTGGGTGAGGGGCAGAGAGAGAGGGAGACACAGAATCTGAAGCAGGCTCCAGGCTCTGAGCTGTCAGCACAGAGCCCAACGCGGGCCTCGAACTCACAAGCTGTGAGATCATGACCTGAGCCGAAGTCGGACGCCCAACTGATTGAGCCACCCAGGCGCCCCGAAAGGCACTGGACTCTTACTCTGCCTACCAAAAAGATGATGGGGCCCCTGGGTGGCTCAGTCATTAGTTAAGCATCGGACTCTTGGTTTCAGCTCAGGTCCTGATCTCACGGTTTGTAAGTTCAAACCCTGCGTTGGGCTCTGTGCTGCCTGTCCGGAGTCTCCTTGGGATTCTCTCCCTGTCTCTCCCTTGCTCTCATTCTCTCTGTCTCTCTCTCTCAAAATAAATAAACATAAAAAAATGAAATTATTAACATTTTAAAGAAATGTGCTGTTTTTACATTTTATTCATTTTTTGAGTTTTTATTTCTTTATAAAATTTATTTTGAGAGAGAGAGCATGGAAGGGGCAGAGAGAGGGCGAGAGAGAGAATCCCAAGCAGGCTCCATACCGTCCATGCAGAGCCTAATGTGGGGCTTAAACTCATAAACCATGAGATCATGACCCAAGCCAAAGTCGGATGCTTAACTGACTGAGCCACCCAGGTGCCCCAAGATGTGCTGTTTATCAGAATTATTTTTTAATGTTTATTTATTTATTATTGAGAGAGAGAGATTGAGAAAGCAAGCAGGGGATGGGCAGGGAGAGAGGGTGAAAGAATCCCAAGCAGACTCGACACTCTTAGCACAGAGCCCGATGTGGGGCTCAAACCCTTGAGCTGTGAGATCATGACCTGAATGGAAACCCAGAGTCAGACACTTAACTGACTGAGCTACCCAGGCGTCCCTATCAACAGAATTCTTTCCAGGCCGCTCCCAAGCTAAGCCCAGAAAGAGTTCCCCAACCAATTTTACCGGGAGCCTGGTGGCAGTTGGATTTCATAGAACTAACGCTGGCCGAAGGTGAGAAGTTTTGTCTCATGATGATATACATGGCGTTTAGGTGGCCTGAAATTTTTTCCCACTTCAAAAGCTGATGTTCCATGGGGCGCCTGGGTGGCTTAGTCGGTTGGGCATCTGACTTTCGCTTAGGTCATGATCTCGCGGTTCGTGGGTTCGAGCCCCGCGTTGGGCTCTGTGCTGACTGCCAGCTCAGAGCCTGGAGCCTGTTTCAGTCTGTGACTCCCTCTCTCTCTGACCCTACCCTGCTCACGCTNATGATGGGGCCCCTGGGTGGCTCAGTCATTAGTTAAGCATCGGACTCTTGGTTTCAGCTCAGGTCCTGATCTCACGGTTTGTAAGTTCAAACCCTGCGTTGGGCTCTGTGCTGCCTGTCCGGAGTCTCCTTGGGATTCTCTCCCTGTCTCTCCCTTGCTCTCATTCTCTCTGTCTCTCTCTCTCAAAATAAATAAACATAAAAAAATGAAATTATTAACATTTTAAAGAAATGTGCTGTTTTTACATTTTATTCATTTTTTGAGTTTTTATTTCTTTATAAAATTTATTTTGAGAGAGAGAGCATGGAAGGGGCAGAGAGAGGGCGAGAGAGAGAATCCCAAGCAGGCTCCATACCGTCCATGCAGAGCCTAATGTGGGGCTTAAACTCATAAACCATGAGATCATGACCCAAGCCAAAGTCGGATGCTTAACTGACTGAGCCACCCAGGTGCCCCAAGATGTGCTGTTTATCAGAATTATTTTTTAATGTTTATTTATTTATTATTGAGAGAGAGAGATTGAGAAAGCAAGCAGGGGATGGGCAGGGAGAGAGGGTGAAAGAATCCCAAGCAGACTCGACACTCTTAGCACAGAGC
>NW_027527807.1:2767933-2768393 GCF_008692635.1 Crocuta crocuta
CAGGCTCTCTTCATGCACATAATTCCCACTTTGGGGATCCTGCAGCATATTGACTAGGACAAAGGAAGTCATTTTATTTCTACTGTTGTCCAGGAATTATGCCGACGTGTGCCGGTTCCTGTAGGCATCTGTCCTCTGGATTTGCAGAACAAATGAATCAAACCCCTGGCGACGNATTAAAGTGGCCCCTGTCAGCAGCTTGGGACTCTCTCCCTTTGAACTTCGTTATTTGGCAGGTCTATGAATTGGGGCCTAAGGACAGTTCCTGAGCTGGATTTAACTGAATCTTCTCACGATCGTGTTCCACACCTAAAAGGGCTTCTCTCTTTCTTAGAAACCTTGAGATTTAAGGTCATAGGACCTGGAAGGACCTGCCTGAAGAAGTGTACCGTCTACCACCAATTGGGAAACTTCATCAACGTAAAGGTATTTCAAAAGAAAGACAGGCTCTGACCTAGCT
>NW_027527807.1:2768431-2774995 GCF_008692635.1 Crocuta crocuta
GCAAACCATGGGACCTTGACCTGAGTCGAAATGAAGAGTCAGACACTTAAGCCATCCAGACACCCCTAAGATTTTATTTTTAAGTAATCTGTATATCCAATGTGGGGCCTGAACCCTTGACCCCGAGCTCAAGAGTTGCATGCTGTCTGTCTGACTAAGCCAGCCAGGCGCCCCTGAAAGAGACACTTTCCAATGCTGCTGATCATCCATATGGTTATCAAAGTCAAGGAGACAGTTGGTTTCCTGCTTTCCATGTGAGATCAGCAGCACAGGACAGCACAGTGGTTCCCGCAAAGGACTTTTCTGGAGTAATGGATATTGATACCAAACTCAACTAAAAAGGGGGTAGTCTAGAAAATTGATTACTATTCTCATAGGCTACAGAGGTGTCTTACTCATAGCAGTGGTTATTCCAATTACTTTAAGAATCACCTTTACTGGGGCACCTGGGTGGCTCAGTCAGTCGAGCATCTGACTTTGGTTCACATCATGATCTCACAGTTCGTGGGTTCGAGCCCTGCATCGGGCTCTGTGCTGACAGCTCAGAGCCTGGAGCCTGCTTCAGATTCTGTGTTTCTGTCTCTCTCTCTGCCCCTCCCCTGCTCACGCTCTCTCTCTCTCTTTCAAAAGTAAATAAACATTAAAAAAAATCACATTTCCTAAGAAGATGGTGTTTTACACTACCTTTTCCTTCTGCGCTCCAAGGAATGGTTCCCAAAACACATGTTCCACTAGCTGTACCTCATGCTCTTGGTAGGGACATGATCTGGGTTTATAAATCCAGCAATCCAATTATTGGCACAGTACAAGCAGGGCCATCTTTATTAGTAATCCTAGATTATAGCAAAGTAGGAGTGGCTGATATGCGTCTACATATATACTCAAGCTCTAAATTTAACACAGAAATGTTTCGTTAACTGCTTTGATTGGAAGGTCGATGCAGAAAAGCAAAACATTTCATTAACAGACCAACAGAAAGCTGGTATCTACAAACTGCGGCAGTCAGATCTGATATCACTAGATAATGCCCGAGGCTGTAATTGCTGGGTTGTACGCCAGTAACATGTTTAGTTTATTGAAAAGTGGCAAACTACTTTCTAGAGCGGTGGTGACATTTTGCCTTCCCACCGGCAATATATGAGTTAGGATCCAGTTTCTCTGCCTCCTAATTGGCATTTCCCTAGTGGCTAATGATCCTGAGCATCTTTCCATGTGTTTATTTACCATCCACGTATTCTATTTCATGAAATATCTGTGTATGTCTTTTGCCCATTTTCTATGGGATTTTCTTTTTAACTGTTGAGTTTTGAGAGATTGATTGGTGGATTTTAAGTAGGCTCCATGCCCAGTGTGGGACTGGAATTCACGACCCTGAGCTCAAGAGTCATGTGCTCTATCAACTGAGCCACCAGGCACCTTGAGTTTTGAGAGTTTTATCGTTTTTTAATTTTTAAAGGTTGATTTACTTTGAGACAGAGACAGCGAGCAGGGGAGGGGCAGAGCGAAAAGGGGAAAGAGAGAATCCCTAGCAGGCTCTGCACTGTCAGGGCAGACAGTGCAAAGCCTGATGTGGGGCTTGAACCCATGAATTCTGTGAGATCATGACCTGAGCTGAAATCTGGAGTTGGGTGCTTAACTGACTGAGCCACCCAGTGGCCCTGAATTTTGAGAGTTTTAAAATGTCCTTAGGTAGGAGGCCTTTATCACATACGTGGCTTGCAATATTTTTGCCCTGCCTGTAGCTTGTTTCTTCATTCTCTGTGAATTGTGATTTTATTGTCATCAACATGTATCTTCTGAACTTGTCGTTATTTCCCTAGGATACATTTCTGAAGTGATTTTGAGGAAAGGCTTTAAGCATATAAAAGGTATACATCGTAAAGGGAAAGATTGGCATATTTAATTATCTACAAAATTTTAAACTTCTGTACAGGAATTGTTAAGAAATACGTGAAAAGACAAATACTAGGAAGGACAGAATTTAAAGCATATATACCAAAAGGTCAATATTCTTAATATCTAAAGAGCCCTTCTAAACAACAATGAACTGTATCAGGTCTCATTTGTTGCACGATGTAGAAGAATAACTAAAAGTAGACTTGAGGTACCTGGGTGGCTCAGTCGGGTGAGCATCCGTCCTCAGCTCAGGTCATGATCTCCTGGTTCGTGAGTTCGAGCCCCGCATTGGGGTCTGTGCTAACAGCACAGAACGGGCTTCGGATCCTCTGTTCCCCTGTCTGTCCCTCCCCCACTTGCACTCTCTCAAAAATAAATACATATTGTAAGAAAAGTAGACTAAGCCAACGTCTGCTTCTACCCATCAAAGATTATGTGGTACGGACTTTTTCTCCTAACATAAACAACTAGAGGGGCGCCTGGGTAGCTCAGTTGGTTGGGCGTCCAACTTCGGCTCTGGTCATGATCTCACGGTTCATGGGTTCGAGCCCCGCATCGGGCCCTGTGCTGACAGCTAGCTCAGAGCCTGGAGCCTGTTTCAGATTCTGTGTATCCCTCTCTCTCTGACCCTCCCCTGCTCACACTGTCTCTCTCTCTCAGAAATAAAGAAAACATTTAAAAAAATTTAATATAAACAACTAGAAAACTGGACAAAGTATATGGACCAGCTCTTTCCAGAGAAGGGAAACAAATGATGGAGAAGCCTGAGGTCACNTTTGCATTGAAAATATCCTTAATTTTAGGAGAGGCGTGCTGAAGTATTTAGGGTGAAGTGATATGATGCCCGCAATGTACTTGCACATAGTTTATTTTTAAAAATACAGCCACTGTACCTATGGAGGAAAGTGAAATACGCAGAACGCTACTAATTATTAAATCTGGATGGTGGGTACAAATGNTCTCTCTCTCCTTCTCTCTCTGCCCCTCTCCTGCTCATTCTCATGTGTCTTCTCTCTCTCTCTCAAAGTAAATAAATAAACTTAAAAAAATAAAAAAAATAATGCTTTGGGGGCGCCTGGGTGGCTCAGTGGGTTAAGCCTCTCACTCTTGAATTTGGCGCAGGTCATAATCTCATGGTTTGTGAGTTCATGCCCCACATCAGGCTCCACACTGACAGCTTGGGATTCTCTCTCTCTCTCTGCCCCTCCCCTGCTCATGCTCTTTCTCTCTCTTGAAATAAATACNTTAAATTTTTTAAATGTTTTATTTATTTCTGAGAGAGTGAGCAGGAGAGGGTCAGATAGAGAGAGAGATACAGAATCCAAAACAGGCCCCAGGCTCCGAGCTAGCTGTCAGCACAGAGCTCGACATGGGACTCGAACCTATGAACCATGAGATCATGACCTGAGCCGAAGTCAGACGCTCAACCGACTGAGCCACCCAGGCGCCCCTCAAAGTGTGTAATTTAATGGCTTCCAGTATATTCAGAGCTGTGCAACCATCACCAAATCAATTTTAGAACCATCACCAAATCAATTTTAGAACATTTTCTTCACCTCTTCCCAAAAGAAACCCTTAACCCCCCTTAGCCGTCGCTCCCAATTTCCCCTCAACTCCCACCCTGGTCCTGGGCAACTGCTGTTCTCCTTTCTGTCTCTATGGGTTTGTCAGTACTGAACGTTTCATCTAAGTGGAGTGACACAACATATGATCTTTGGTGCCTGGCATCTTGCAGTTAGTATAACACTTTCAAGGTTTATCCCCGATGTGGCCACGTATTAGCACTTCATTCATTGTTATGACTCAGGAATATGTGATTGTAACATGTTATTTATCCATTCACCAAGCGACGGATGTTTGGATGGTTCTAACTTTTTGCTTTTTATGAAAAATACTGCTATGACTATTTGTGTACAAGATCTTATGTGCCCACATGTTTCTGTTTTTCTTGGAGAGGAATTGCTGGGTCATGTTGTGGCTGGGTTAATACTTTGAGGCACTGCAAAACTGGGTACACAGCAGCTGCACTATTTGATATTCCCTCCAACAGTGTATAAGGGTTCTCATTTCTCCACGTCCTTACCAACACTAGTTATCATCTGTCTATTCGGGTTTTGTAATTTTATTTCTTAATTTTTTAAGTTTATTTACTTATTTTGAGAAAAAGAGAGAGAGTGAGCATAAACAAAGGAGGGGCAGAGGGAGAGAGAGAACCCTAAGCAGGCTCTGCACTGTCAACACAGAGCCTGACAGGGGGCTTGAACTCATGAACCATGAGCTCATGACCTGAGCTGAAATCAAGAGTTGGACAGTTAAGCAACTGAGCCACTCAGGCACCCCTCTCTTTTCAGGTTTTCTTTTAAAGAAAAAAAAAATGTTTCTAAAGTTCAGTGTTTGGGGTTCTTTTTAAAAATTTTTTAAGTTTATGTATTTATTTTTGAGAGAGAGGGAGCATGAGTGGAGGAGGGGCAGAGAAAGACTCAGCAGCATTCGTTTTTTAATTAATTAATTAATTTTTGAGAGAGAGGTCATGAGTGAATGAGGGACAGAGAGAGAGAGAGAATCCCACAGAGAGAGAGAGAATCCCACAGAGAGAGAGAGAGAGAGAGAATCTCATCCAGGCACTGCACTGTCAGTGAGGAGCCTGAAGCGGGGCTTGAGCTCACCCGAGGTGGGGCTCGAACCCATGAACCGAGATCATGACTTGAGCTAAAACCAAAAGTCAGATGCTTAACTGACTGAGCCACCCAGGCGCCACCTCATTGTGGTTTTGATTTGCATCTCCCTGCATGCTAATGATTTTGAGCATCTTTTCTTGAGCTTATTAGCTATTTGTATATCTTTTTCGGAGAAATGTCTATTCAGATAATTTGCCTATTTTTATTTGTATTGTCTTAAAATGTTTTTTTAAAAATGTCTTTTATTTATTTCTAGGAGAGAGAGAGAGAGTCAGCGTGAGCAGGGTAGGGTCAGAGAGAGAGGGAGTCACAGACTGAAACAGGCTCCAGGCTCTGAGCTGGCTGTCAGCACAGAGCCCGACGCGGGGCCCGAACCCACGAACCATGAGATCATGACCTGAGCCGAAGTCGGACGCTTAACCAACTAAGCCACCCAGGCGCCTCAATTTGCCTATTTTTAGTTATTTGTTTTTTTATTATTGAGTTATTAGAGTTCTTTATATATTCTGGATACAAGTCCCTAATTAGATATATGACTTGGACATGTTTTCTCTCATTCTGGAGTTGTCCTATGAGGCACCCCATTTTCAATTTTGATAAAGACCAATTTATCTATTTTTTTCTTCTGTTGTTTGTGGCCTTGGTCTGATAGCTAAGAAATCATTGCCTGGTCCACGTTCACATAAACTGTCATGTTGAACTCTGAGGTGGGAAGTTAAGGATGGTGAGGTAGTAAGAGAGTAGAATCCTGGGCCTCTCATGAGTATGAAGCTGCCTGCTGGCCTTGGCCTGCCAAGTTCTGCATTTATTTCATGTGAGACTGAGATAAAGTATCTTATTTTTATTTTTATTTTTATTTATTTATTTTTTAATGTTTTATTTATTTCTAGGAGAGAGAGAGAGAGACAGCGTGAGCAGGGGAGGGTCAGAGAGAGAGNAGCTCAGGTCATGATCTCACGGTTCACGAGTTTGAGCCCTACATCGGGGTCTCTTCTGTCAGCACAGAGCCCGCTTCAGATTCTCTGTTTCCCTTTCTCTGCCCCTCTCCCACTCATTCTTTCTCTTTCTCTCTCTCTATCAAAAATAAATAAACTTAGAAAAAAGAAGCTATATATAAACACATATAACCAGCACTGGCTTAGTATCCATAATGTATGACAAACTTTTACAAGCCAATAACAAACAACCCAGTAGAAAAGCACATCATGGAAACGAGCAAATATTTGACTGAAGAGGAAATATGTGTGGCCAATCAACAGATGAGAAAATGCTTTAACCTTATTAGTAATCATAGCAAAGTAAATTTCACAGCCATGAAAATAAAAAAGTTTAAAAGGCTGAATTATCAAGTATGAGCTATGATATCGAGCAACGGGAAATCAGACCCTGATTATGGAAATGGTAGCACTATTTTGGAAAACAACGCTTTGGAGACCCCTACAAGGTTAAGGGCTACTTGTAGTGGGAGGAACCGAACAAGCGGCTGGCAAGACCGTAGGTTGTGGTTAGAAAGTGTAATGTTCAAATTCATAATTTAGGAAGCAGTGAAATCTGTGTGACGCCAGAGGACCAGTCATGACCTTGCAAGTCGTTGGCTGGAACAGAGGAGTGTTCATGGAAGATAATGAGGCGCGTTGGTCTGGGTCCAATCAGGAGTGAGAAACCACAGAAAGACTGGAACAGGAAACGTTTAACATAACTATGGACAGCAATAGGGGATTGGAGGAATGAGGGATTGGCTGGTACCACATAAAGGGAAAGCTGAAAGAATATAGAAATCGCAGATACATAATAGCAGACAATATGAAACAGTACATGCTAGTCACGCCCCCAGAGCTGTGAGAACACCCCTCCCCCCACACCTGCAGCTGAGATCCAGGCCTTGTTCTAGAAGTTGCCATGGGGCTGAGTTGCTGGAACTGGGTGGACATCTAACTTCTACAACTTGCTGAAAATGTGCTCTTTACAGTGCTCTTTTCCTATTCATGCT
>NW_027527807.1:2775149-2777254 GCF_008692635.1 Crocuta crocuta
GAGTACACAGGAAACAGGAAGGAAAACCCCTTCTCCCACACTGTCTCTCTACCACCACCATAAAACTTCCTATCACGCCAGCTGGCAAAGTAAAACTGATTTAAAGGCCCGGGTCCATTTTCACAGAGGGGCTGGAGGTAATCCATCAGTCACAAGTAGGGAGAATCAAGGGACCGAGCGGTCGCAGAAATTGGGGTGGAGTGGAAGGTCATAGACCAGCTTGTTTCTCCAAGTGTGACCGTGGTGTACCTGTGGCAGAATGAAGTGGGGTATTTAATAATTTAGATTCTGGTGTCTCATTGCAGATCTTCTGGGACTATGGCTCCTAACTCGTCTTTTGAAGTGCCCCAGTAGGTTTACACATTTAAACACCAATTATGAACNTGCAGACCTTTTTTTTAATTTTTGAAAGTTTGACTTTTATTTAAGTAATCTCCACACCCAGTGTGGGGCTCGAACTCACGACCCCGAGGTCAAGAGTCCCAGGCTCCTCCGACTGAGCCAGCCAAGCACCCCCAGATCTTTTTATTTTGAATAAAATGTTATCTATTTTGGCTCAAGTTCCACTCTCAGTCTTCTCTCCGCCTTCCACCCTGAGAGGTGATTATTTTTGTACGTTGTTTGTATATCACTGCTTTAGACAATGGAGAGCCTTTGAGGGTTTTTTGGTTTTTTTTTTTTTTTAATTTATTTTTGAGAGACAGAGAGCATGAGTGGGGGAGGAGCAGAGAGAGAGGGAGACACAGAATCGGAACCAGGCTCCAGGCTCTGAGCTGTCAGCACAGAGCCCGACACGGGGCCCGAACCCACGAACCGTGAGATCATGACCTGAGCCAAAGTGGGACGCCTAACCGAGTGAGCCACCCAGGCGCCTCAAGGGGTTTTGAGAAGGGGAGTTAACGCTATCAGAGAGGAGTTTGTGCTCTGCCAGAAAGCCCGGTAGGATAAGAGGAGGCAGATGGGAAAGCCAGTGAGCCAGGAGGCCGGCTGGTGGCCCGGGGTGCACAGGACTTAGGCTCAGCAGTAGAGTAAGAACCCTTTTCTCTTTTGACTCACATGCTGTCGTGTGAAGCCTGTTGGTCTTTGGCCTATCACTGTGACATCTAGTCTTGTGACAGCCTGCTCTGTTCTCCCAGCTCTTCACCTCCTTTCTGTCCTCACTTGCTTCCCCACCCGGCCTGGGTTCTTTCGTTAGTCAGGCAGCCATTTGCTTGCTGCTGTCCCAGAATCCTTTGCTCTCCTGCCATTTGACCATGCAAACCCCAGCTTCCAATCTTCAGACTCACAGAGCTGCCTTAAGGATGCGGCCTTGCGTTTCCCATTTGGCTTTATTACTCAGAGTCATTTGCTATACCCATTGTCTAAAACGAGGCAGATTTTCATCCAGGGGACCTCAGTGGGCTCAAGCCTGTTTTGGGCTATGCTGGGGTCCTGAAATTACCTAGGCTTTGTTCTTGATCAGAAAATGTTAGTGACACCTTAATAATACCATCAGATGTGTTCATCTGCAGAGTGCAATTGTGAGGAGCAATTGGGAAAATTGTCCAAATGACATAGAAAAATGGACTTAAATACATCTGAAGTGGGAATTTCATTTATCGGTGAATGGATTTTATATTTCTTTCTATGACATAGCTTTGCCCATGGGTCAAAAGTCAATTAAAACTTTTAAAAAATGTTTATTATTTATTTTTTTGAGACCAAGAGATAGAGGGCAAGTAGGGAAGGGGCAGGGAGAGACAGAGACAGAATCCTAAGCAGACTCCATGCTGTCAGTGCAGAGCCCGATGTGGGGCTCAAACTCACGAACTGTGAGATCAAGACATGAGCTGAAACCAAGAGTCAGACCCTTAACTAACTAAGCCACCCAGGTGCCCTGTCAATTAAACCTTTTGATTGATTATACGTATTTTGCTTTTAAGTAGAATTATATCAAATCAAATATTTGGAGGTTAAATCCTTGTTATGGAACTATTGATAGACAAAACAACACGAATGAATCTGAAAATGATAATGCTGAGCGAAAGAAACCAGATAAAAGGAAATACCACAGGGGTGCCTAGGTGGCTTAGTTGGCTGAGTGTCCAACTTTTTTTTTTTTTTTT
>NW_027527807.1:2777965-2782368 GCF_008692635.1 Crocuta crocuta
AAATTTTTTTTTTTTTTTTTTTTTTTTTTTTTGGTATTTTTATTTTTATTTATTTATTTTTTTGGGGGGTTTTATTTTATTTTTTTTTTCTGTAATTGTCATTTTTTTTTTAATAGTTTATTGTCAAATTAGTTTCCACATAACACTCAGTGCTCATCCCCACAAGTGTCCTCCTCCATGCCCATCCCCCCCTCCCCCCACATCCATCAGTCCTCAGTTTTTGTCAGCATTCAAAAGTCTCTCATGGTTTGCCTCTCTCCCTTTCCCCCACCATTTCCGCCCTTCTTCTCCCCCTTGTTCCTCCGTCAAGTTCCTCCTAATCCTCCTATACGTGCAAACATATGATATTTGTCCTTCTCTGCCTGACTTATTTCGCTCAGCATAACACCCTCAAGGTCCATCCATGTTGCTACACATGGCCAGATTTCATTGTTTCTCACTGCCATGTAGTATTCCATGGTATAGAGAAACCACATCTTCTTGATCCATTCATCTGGTGATGGTGAGTGTCCAACTTTTGATTCCAGCCCAGGTCATGATGTAGTGGTTTTGACATCAGGTCGCACATCAGGCTCTGTGCTGAGCGTGGAGCCTGCTTGCGATTCTCTCTCTCCCTCTCTCTCTGCCCTTCCCTCACTCGCATGCTCTCTCTCTCTCTCTCAAAATAAATAAATAAGTAAATTAAAAAAAAAGAGGAAGTACCATACCATATGCTTCCATTTATATATGATTCTAGAGAATGCAAAGTAATCTACAGGGAGTGAACGCAGATGGGAAGGGAAGGGAGGGAAGAAGGGATTGAAAGGGCACATGCACACTTTTGGGGGTGATGGAAAGTTTTATCTGGATTGTGTGTGTGTGTGTGTGTGTGTGTGTGTGTGTATGTGTTTGATTATATCACAGGTATATACATAATGTCAAAATTCATTGAATTGTACATCTTTTTTTAATGTTTATTCATTTCTGAGGGAGAGAGACACAGAGTGTGAGGAGGAGAGGGGCAGAGAGAGAGAGGCAGACACAGAATCCAAAGCAGGCTGTAGGCCCTGAGCTGTCAGCACAGAGCCTGACCCAAAGCTGGAACTCACGCGGGGCTCGAACCCACGAACCGTGAGATCACGACCTGAGCCAAAGTCGGACGCTCAACCAACTGAGCCATCCAGGCGCCCCTGTACATCTTAAATGTGTGCAATTTATTATGTGTCAATTATATCTCGAAAGTAAAAATCATTAGCAGGGAAAAATGTTTTAAGACATATGCATTTCATTCATTCATTCGTTTTTGAACATCTACTGTGTACCTGGCACAATTGAGAACAGTGTTGAACGAGACAGACAGATACTCTACTCTAGGGAGGTGGCGTTCTGGTGGGTAGACCTACCAACAAGTAATATTAGTAAAGTGTGGCTAAGGGTTAGGACAGAGCAAGGAGGGGAAGCTTTGAAGCTCATCTAAGCTGGTAGACATCTAAAGCTGTGCTGAGAAGGATTCGGGAGCTTAGGAAGATCCTGTGTGAGGAGGCATGGTGACCGATGCGCAGGACTGTGCCTTTGCTGGTTGAAGGCTATGCTATTCACAGTGGTCTTATTGTAAGTTTCTCGATACTATGCCTGTTTCAACTGGTTGTGAAAATGTTTGAGAGTAACAAGGTCTCCTGGTATAGACTAGCATTTTTTGTTTTGAGGTTTTTCTTCTTTCCAGAGCAGCATTTTTAACGCAAAGCGTTTCTTGTTGGGGAAGCATCCACTTTCCAGACTGTAGTATAGACAGAGGACAAATGCCCTTTTGTTCCCGAACGTTCTCGTTTCAAGTGCTTCGGACCCGCTTAGGGGACTGCGTCTGAGCCTTTGCTAAGGCTACTGCAGCTGGATTGGGTAGTGGAGCCAGGTCCAGAAAAAGAATTGCTAAAGAATGCAAGTAAACAGGATGTCAGATGTTATCCTTAGCCTATTTCCCTAAACATAGCTTTTTGGCTGCAAAGTAAAATGCCATTCTCCTAGCTGCTGCTTATCCACAGCGATGGCTGACAGCAGGCACGATCTTCATTCATTTGGCATGTTATCATTATCGCCATGCAATGCAACGTGTCTTACGAGGACCGATCATGACATACCATCTCTGTGAGACAGCAGGAGGACATCCGGTCATTTCTTGGAAGAATTTTCTCAGCCTACCTTCCCCAGGAGGCTCAGATCTGTCTGACCTAAGAGCCAGTTGGCTTCTTCCTGCTGCCAGAAGCCAGATTTTCACTGGGGCTAGACTATTTATTGACAGTGTTTTCCCAGACTGGCCCATGGGTGTCTCATTTCCAAGGTCCCCTCTGCTTTCTGAGAGCGCTTGCTTCCTTCTCTCTGCTCCCTCCCTAGCATCCTCCTCACTTCCTTCCCTTACAGCTTCTTGCACTGTTGAGTTTTTTTTGGGGGGGGGGAGGGGCGGTGTTTGCATGTGTTTCTTCTTCTTTTTAATCCTCATGAATTTGTTCTACAGGGTTTGCAAAAGAAACCCAGCATTATCCGGGATTTTTATTCATTCTATTTCTACATCTTTCAAGTGCGATCGCTGTGGCTTTAAGATCCCATAAGTTGAGTGGGCTCCACGGTTCTCTAAGAAAAGTTGTTTAAACGCTTTGCTCTGTAAGCACCAGCAAAGAACTCATAAAAACGGAAGACAGTAGCAGATGCAATCACGGATGTGGCTTCAGTCCCTGCAGCCACCCCAGAGAGCTGTTCCGAGCAGACAGTCCTCAGCAATGAATCCAGAAGAGCGAATCGTGACATGGCTTATATCCTTGGGGGTTTTAGATTCCCCCAAAAAGACCATCTGTGATCCGGAGGAGTTCTTGAAGTCTTCGCTGAAAAATGGGGTAGTGCTGTGCAAACTCATCAACAGACTTAGGCCTGGCTCTCTAGAAAAGGTAAGAGAAATGGGGAGCCTCTTTGAGATTGCTTACCGCCAGAGAGCGGTAATAATGTAGCTCTGGCGATGTTTCTATTGCTAGGGTCATGAGACTCTCCTACTTTTATCTCTAAGAGTTTGGCGTTCTGTCTTGTTTTTGTAGTTTGAAAAACTGTGAAAATGAAATCGAATCCTTTAACGAATGGCCTCCAAGTATAATAAAACTGATACACAATTGGTGTGGGGGGACAAGGAGAAAATATCCCCATCATTTGTTCTGTCGCAGAGATTCGTGTTATACCTCCCTCTGTGCCAAAGGTATCCTTTGAACGTGGGGCGCATATGAGTCTGTGTAATAATGGGATGATTTGTAACAGATATTGATGGTGCTTATTGACAGCGGGGCTAAAATCCATGTCGATTTTCTTCTCAAAGAAATACAATATCCATTGAAACAGAGGCTATTTAGCAACCAGGAGAAATAATCCAAACTGTCAGGAAAGCTTTGGTAAAACAATAGAAACCAAATATATGTTTTGAATGCAACACATGTTCAAAGCGAAACCAACTGCATTCTCTTCTAAAAATCCAAAAGTTTTAGTGTTGGGAGCCTATCATCATGAGGATGGCTAATTTCTCAAGTTGGCACTTGAAGTGAGTTTAGAGGTCAAGTCCTACTGTTACTCTCTTGAGGTTAGCAGGGAACGTGACCGTGAGCACAACATAAGTTTCTTTGCCTTCTTGAACCAGTTTGTATTTTGAGTGGCAAACTGATTGACTTAGAAGTTTTCTGAAACTTGAAAACCAGCGTTAACATGGTGGTAAAACATACAGAACTATGACCAAATGTTGCGAACAGCCAAGGGGAAAATATAATTTTAGCAAATCATCACGGGGACGAGGGAGCAAGGGAATAGGTTAAAAGCAAGAACCCAGCTCCAAAAACAGTCTGGATCTGATTTGCTATCGCCACAGCTTGGCAGAAGGCGAAGAAAAAGTTTGCATGTAGCCGTAGATGGTTTGGGACTAGAGGTTTGGTGGCATTTGAAACAGACCGACCGTTTAGACTTTTACATCACTTCCTCCGGTGGTTATTTCTCTTCCTGGACTGACAGTGATGTTGCACCTGCCTTAAAAAGCTTACCTGTCTGGTTATCAGCAAGTGAGGAATGTTGTGTGCTTGCCATAGGATGACAGCGTCCAAGTGACACTTGACTATGTTTCTCTAGTTCTGTTTGGAGCCGCAAACCGAAGCTGACTGTCTCAACAACATCAGTGACTTCCTGAAAGGATGTGCAGCCCTTCAGGTGGAGGTAAGCCCGCCCAGGCCCTGCCACGGAAGATGCTGTTGCACTAAAAAGATTTGGTTGATTTTGACTCCTTTTTAAAAAAATGTTTATTTATTTTTGAGAGAGAGAGAGAGAGAGAGACAGAGTGTGAGTGGGGCAGGGGCAGAGAGAGAGGGAGACACAGAATCCAAAGCAGGCGCCAGGCTCCACGCTGTGCG
>NW_027527807.1:2782474-2785257 GCF_008692635.1 Crocuta crocuta
GCAGGGGCAGAGAGAGAGGGAGACACAGAATCCAAAGCAGGCTCCAGGCTCCAAGCTGTCAGCACAGAGCCTGATGCAGGGCTGGAACCCACGAACCGTAAGATCATGACCTGAGCCGAAGTCATAAGCTTAACCGACTGAGCCATCCACGTGCCCTGATTTTGACTCCATGGAAACTGATTAAGACTGGTGGTCTCCGGTGGTAGCTCGCCAGTTTGCCTTTTAAATAAGCGGTTTTTTTTTTCAAGTTTATTTATTTATTCTGAGAGAGAGATAATGGAGGTTGGGGGGGATGGGGAGAGGCAGAGAGTGGGACAGAGAATCCCAAGGGGCTCGAACTCACTGTGAGATCATGACCGGAGCCGAAATCAAGAGTAGGATGCTCAAGCGACTGAGCCACCCAGGCGCCCCGGAATATGATATCTTTTAATACAGCATCCATGCCCTGAAAGCAAACTTCCCATGACAGAGGTTGTGTGCTGTGCTTCCCTACTCGGGGGAACCCAAAGCGGGCCACTGGCTGCCACGGGGGTCACAGTAATCCCCCTGAGCTGGGGACGGAGGAAAGTCTATTTTCACTTTTCCCCATTAACATGTTAAGGGCATTTTGAAAAATGTTTATTTATTTTGAGAGAGAGAGAGAGAGACAGAACATGAGTGGGGGAGGGACAGAGAGAAAGGGAGAGAGAGAATCCCAAGCAGGCTTCCTGCTCAGCACAGAGCCCAGCTCGGGGCTTGATCCCATGAACTACAAGATCATGACCTGGGCCAAAATCAAAAGTCAGACTAAGCCACCCAGGCATCCCTCCCATTAACCCTTTAGAACAGAAGCCTTGAAAAGTTGAGAGAACGTGGCCATGTGGTATAAATTGTATATTAAATGACGTGGCATTATGTTATATTATATGGATCCTTACAGTACCTGTGGGAGTGTTGCCAGAAAGGGTGTGATACTTGGCCTGAGTGGCAAATTACTTACCTTCTCTGTCCCTCAATGTGTGTGTGTGTGTGTGTGTGTGTGTGTGTGTATCACACCTTTATTTGCAGAAGCAAAAACCAGGGCAACAACATCAGTATCTAGCAATAGGGGAGTAGTCAAATAAATTACAGTACATTCCAATGGTGCTGAAGTCCTACACATTCATTTAAAAAGCATTGTACGTTTTTAAAATTGAAGTTCAGTTGACATATGATATTATATTAGTCTCAGGTGTACAACATAGCGACGTGACAATTCTGTGTATTACACAATGCTCATCACTGTAAGTGTAGCTACCCTTTGTCACCATACAACGTTACTACATTATCATTGACTGTATTCCCCATGCTGTACTTTTCTTCCCTGTGACTTAGTTATTTTATAATCGACAGTTTGTGCCTCTTAACCCCCTTCACCAATTTTACCCCTCTCTGCCCAGTTCCCTTCCTTCTGGGAACCTCCGGTTTGTTCTCTGTATTTGTCTGTTTTTGCTTTGTCTGTCTTGTTTTGTTTGGTTTTTTAGATTCCACATATAAGCGAAATAATATGGTAATGGTCGTTCTTTGTCTTGACTTATTTCACTTAGCATAATACCCTCTAGGTCCATCCATGTTGTCACAAATGGCAAGATTTCATTCTTTTTTTATATAAAATGTTTATTTATTTTTATTTTGAGAGAGAGAGTGAGAGAGCANCCCCATTCTTTTAAAAAAAATTTTTTTAACGTATTTATTATTGAGAGACAGAGAGACACAGAGCATAAGCAGGGGAGGGGCTGAGGGAGGGGGAGACACAGAATCTGTCAGCACAGAGCCTGATGCAGGGCTGGAACTCACAAACCGCGAGATCATGACCTGAGCCGAAGTCCAATGCTTAACCGACTGAGCCACCCAGACGCCCCACCCCCATTCTTTTTTTATGGTTGTGTGCATATATATGACATGTGTCCATTCTTCTATCGCTGGACACTTGGGCGGTTTCCATATCTTAGCTATTTTAAATAATGCTGCAATAAACATATGGGTGTGTATCTTCCGGAATTCATGCTTGTTTCCCCCCTTTGGGTATGTGCCTCAGTATTTCAATCTGTAAAATGGACACAACAATTGCTACTTGTTTTAAAGATCAAATGAGATACTATGTAACAATTTAGAACTAAGAGGTCTAACCTGAAAAAGATCTGTGAGATAATGTGTGTACAGCGTTCAGCAGAGAACCAGGGACTTAAATATAGACATGCATTGGGGCGCCTGGGTGGCTTAGTCGGTTAAGCGTCCGACTTTCGTTTAGGTCATGATCTCACGGTTCGTGGGTTCGAGCCCTGCGTCGGGCTCTGTGCTGACTGCCAGCTCAGAGCCTGGAGCCTGTTTCAGTCTGTGACTCCCTCTCTCTGACTCTCCCCTGCTCACGCTGTCTCTCTCTCTCCTAGAAATAAATAAAAATATTTAAAAAAAATTAAAAAAAGAAATATAGACATGCATTAGCAGTATTATTTGCAGAGAAGTATTAGCAGTGAGTCTATCGTGTCCTCTGACGCTGAATTTCTTGAGTTCAAATCTCAGTTCTCTCTTACTAGTAGCTTTGTGGCTTTGGGCATGTTACTTGACTCTGCCTTAGTCTCCCCACCTGTAAAATGGGAATGAGAGCAGCACGTATCTCACAGAACCAGTGTAAGATGTCAACGAATTCACGTCCGTAAAAGAGTGCCTGGTACATAGTAAGTGTTCTCCAAGTGTTAGTTATTATTAGCAATAGTCATGCAAGTCGCTTCGCCCCAGATAAACTTGGCTTGCTTCAGGAGTTT
>NW_027527807.1:2785325-2791352 GCF_008692635.1 Crocuta crocuta
TGCCCTGTTTTATGTGTGTGTGTGTGTGTGTGCGTGTGTGTGTGTGTGTGTGTGTGTGTGTGTGTGTGTGTGTGGTTTTTGAGGTAAGAGCAGCCTGAGATACTCTCTATAGCATATAGAATAATATCTTCTATGGAACAGATCATGGTATTTTCTTTTTTATTTGACAAATAAAAACATGATGAGGTTGCCAGTGATTTCCGCACTATGAAGCTGCCAGAAGGTACCCTCAGCTTCTTTGCAGTTCTAAGAATACTAAATGATACAGAAACACCTCCTGGGCCTAGCTGGCACTGTTGGAGAATGAGTCGTTTCACAAAAGTGGATTTTTCAGATAATTAAAGCTTACTCCTGTAAGTACCAACGCTTAAAATTATTTTCACCCACTCTGGATACAAATCTTTCTTTTTATTAAAAAAATGCTTATTTATTTTATTTTGAGAGACAGAGGGTGAGGAGGGCAGACACAGAGAGAAAGGATTCGAAGCAGGCTCTACTCTGTCAGCGCAGGGCCCAGCGTGGGTCTCCATCCCACCCGCTGTGAGATCATGACCTGAGCCAAAGTCGAGGATCTGACGCTTCACTGACTGAGCCACCCACCTGCCCCTGGATACAAATATTTCTGAAAAGTATATCTAATTTTCATTTCTTAAATGAAAGGCACTGGGAATATATTTCACCTCCTTTTGATTATTGAGGCTGACCTAAACATCATATGAATATTGTAATAAGGTAATATCTGGCACCGTGGCTAAGCACATGACTTGAGTTTGATAGGCTTGAGTTAGAGTCTTGGCTTGGTCAATTACTGACCATGGACTCTGGGAAAAGTTACTTGGACTCTTTATATTTCAGTTTTCTCATCTGTATAATCATGACACTAACAATATCTACTACATGGACTGTTGTTGTTGTTTTTTTCTAACATTTATTTTGGAGAGAGAGACAGAGACAGAGCACAAGCCAGGGAGGGGCAAAGAGAGACAGGAGACACAGAATCCAAAGCAGCCTCTGGGCTCTGAGCTGTCAGCACGGAGCCCAATGGGGCTGGAACCCACGAACTGTGAGATCATGACCTGAGCTGAAGTCAGACGCTTAACCAACCGAGCCCCGCCAGGTACCCCTACATAGGACTGATTTAAGGATCAAATGAGATAATGCACCTAAGGCATTTAATAGATCACTGCATATAAGGCATGTATAATAGCTACTTTCTGTTCCTGATATTGCTAAGTAGTATCATATACAAAATTATGCCTGCAAGAGGTATATAAGAGCCCTGTTGAGGCACTCCTGGAACCCTGAGGGAAGGCTAATCAAATCAGTCCAGAAGGAATGAGACCGAAAGCTGAGCAGGGACACGCATCAGTCAGGAATACGGACCGTCTCTAGCTCCCAGGTACCTAGGAGACAGACCTAGGCACAAACATTCACAAGTTTTTTAGATTAATTTTTTAAATTGAATATATTTGACATATGACATGTACATTTAAGGTGTACAACATGTTACTTTGCTGTATGTATTGTAACATGATGCCTTTGAGGTGATATTTATCGCATCGCATAATAAGAGTACAATATTGTTGTCTATGTTTTATATTATGCTGGGCATTAGATTATCATGGCTTATATAGTGCTCATGGCAAGTTTGTGCCTATTTGTATTTATTTTATTTTTTTTAAATGTTTATTTATTTTGAGAGACAGAGCATGAGCAGGGGAGGGGCAGAGAGAGAGAGGGAGAGGGAGAGAATCCCAAGCAGGCTCCACAGCAAGTGCAGAGCCTGACCTGGGGCCTGAACCCATGTCCCGTGAGATCATGACCTGAGCTGAAATCAAGAGTCGGACGCCTAGCCAACTGAACCACTCAGGCGCCCCAAGTTTGTGTCTTGGACCGTGTCACTTTTTATGCCCCCCATCCCGTGGGAACTACCATTTTACCTTTAGTTTTTCGACTTTGACTTCTTTTAGATTCCACCTATAAGTGAGATCACACACTACTTGTCCTTTCTGTGACTTCTTGAACTTAGCATAATGTGCCCAGGGTCCATCCGTGTTGTCACAAATGGCAGGATACCCTCCTTTCTGGTGGCTGAATAATATTTCATTGTGTATACATACCACATCCTTCTTATCCATTCATCCATTGACGGACATTTAAGTTGTTTCCATCTCTTGTCACTTTAGATGGAGTATCTCTCAGGCCTACAGTACCCAGCCACAGTGCCTTGTATAGGACATGCTTAATAGATTTTTATTAATGCCATAAAGCTGTTAATGTACAGGAAGCAAGAAGAGCGGGGCTTGACTATTGCCCAGAACACACTCTTATTTATCTAAAGAAAATGCCAGCTTGAAATGGTCCCCCGGGACATGCAGAAAAATGAAGCCAGAGTGGGGCAGAATGACAATTTGAGGGCTGGCTGTCGGGCATGGTGGCCCCATTGAAAAGTTGCTGCTTTCTGAATCTCTCCGTGTCCAGTGGGCATCTCCACGGGACCTCAATCTTTGTGTTCGCATGTGGCTGTAGGGTCTGAGGGTCTCTGGAAGATCGCACAGCTAGTAACTGGTCAGGGAGGTTTGCTGAGACATCTAAGGAACAAAGCACTCGCTAACGCACTCCTCTAACTTTGATAGTATCTGGGTTTTTTTTTTTTTAAAGTTTTATTTATTTAAGTAATCTCCATACCTAACATGGGGCTTAACCTCATGACCCTGAGATCGAGACTTGCAGGGTCTTCCAACTGAGCCAGCCAGGCACCCCCATGGTATCTTTTAAAACACAAAAGTGTTTTATTTTTTATTTTTTAAAAAAATTATTTAATGTTTTATTTATTTCTGAGAGAGAGAGAGAGACAGACAGACAGACAGACAGCATGAGCAGGGGAGGGGCAGAGAGAGAGGGAGACACAGAATCTGAAGCAGGCTCCAGGCTCTGAGCTAGCTGTCAGCAGAGAGCACAACGCAGGGCTCGAACCCACATACTGTGAGATCATGACCTGAGGGGAAGTCGGATGCTTAACCGACTGAGCCACCCAGGTGCTCTGAAACACAAAAGTGTTTTAAATTGGATGAAGTCAGGGGCGTCTGGATGGCTCAGTCAGTTAAGTGTCCGACTCTTGGTTTTTGCTCAGGTCATGATGTCATGGTTTGTGAGTTCGAGCCTGCACCGAGACTGCTTCGGATTCTCTTTCACTTTCTCTCTACCCCTCCCTCCTCCCCCCTCAAAATAAATAAATAAACATTAAAAAAAGATCCTCTAAAAAACTTGATGAAGTCAAATTGATCTAGTTGTTGTTGTTGCTTCTGTTTTGGGCATCATATCTGAAAAATCATTGCCTAATGCAAGGTTATAAAGATTTACACTTATGTTTCCTTCTAAGAGTGTTATAGTTTAAGCATTTAAAAGACATTTAAGTCTTTGATTCATTTTGAGTTAATTTGTGTATATAGTGTGAGGTAGGGGTCCACATTTATTCTCTTAAACACTGCTTGTTGAAAAGATGATTCTTTCCCCCACTCGATTAATGTAGCTGTGTAGTAAGGTTTCAACTCAGAAAGCATGAGACTTCCAAAGTTGTTCTTCATTTGCAAAATAGTTTTGGCTATTCTGGATCCCTCGTGTGCTCACATGGATTATAGGATCAGCCTGTCCATTTCTGGAAAAAAAAAAAAAATAACCCACCTGGCCTTTTGATACAGATTGTGTGCAATCTGTTTGGGAATTTTGCCATCTTAACAATATTAAGTCTTTTTTTAAAAAAAAATTTTAATGCTTTATTTATTTCTGAGAGAGAGAGACAGTATGAGCAGGAGAGTGTCAGAGAGAGAGGGAGACACAGAATCCAAAAGAGGCTTCAGCCTCTGAGCTAGCTGTCAGCAGAGTCTGACATGGGGCTCGAACCCTCGAACCATGAGATCGTGACCTGAGCTGAAGTCGGATGCTTAACCGACTGAGCCACCCAGGTGCCCCTTAACAGTATTAAGTCTTCTGACCCATGAACACAGGCTGTCTTTCCACTGATTTGGACCTTTTAAAATTTCATTCAACATTGTTTGGTAGTTTCTAGTGAGCACATGTTGTACCTCCGTGGTTCAGTCTATTCCAAAGTATTTTATTCCTTTTGATGCTATTGTAAATGGTATTGTTTTTGTAACTTCATATTGGAATTGCTTGCTGCCAGCGTATAGAAATACAATCGATTTTTGCGTATTGATCTTGTATCCTTCAGCTTTGCTTAACTTATTCATTAGTTTGAATAGTTCTCTGGGTTCCTTGTGGTTTCTCTGTGCAAGATTATGTCATCTGTGCATACAGATAGTTTTACTTCTTTCTTTCCAATCTTGATGCCTTTTACTTCATTTTCTTGCCTGGTTAGAACCTTCAGTACAATGTTGAAGTGATTAAAGTAGGACATCGTAGTGTTCTTAATCTTAGGGGGAGGCTTTCAGTCTTTCATCATTAAGTAGGATATTAGCTGTGGGCTTTTCATCGATGCCCTTTATCAGGTTGAAGGAGTTCCCTTCTAGTCCTAGGTTGTTTTTTTTTTTTTTTTTGGTTCTTTTTGTTTGCTTGTTTTTTGTTTGCTTGTTTTGTCATGAAAGGGTGCCGGATTATGTCAAATGCTTTTTCTGTCTCTGTTAAAGTGACCGTTGGTTTCCGCCCTTTATTATATTGATACGTTGTATTACTTTGATTAATTTTCATATGTTTGCTCAATCTTGCATTGCTGAGACAAATCCCAGTGGGTCATATTGTAGTGTATGCACATAGAGATCGATTTGTGTACATCTGTCATTATACCTGAAACATCTTTCTTCATAGAAATGGAATTAACTGTGTCAAATTTGATAGGTATTCTCAAATCCCCTACAAAAATGCCCTATGAAGTTATACCCCCACCAGCAGAGTAAGAAGTGCCTTCTTCTTCATATCCCTGGCAGCACTGGGTATTATTTATCTTTAATGTTTGCTAAAATGTTGGGTGAAAATGGTATTCAATGTAGTGCTGTAATTTGAATTTCATGATTCCTGATGAGTTTGGGCATCTTCTGGCCCTTCTATGGTCCATTTGTATTTCCTTTCCTGTGAAACAATGATATCTCCTTTCTAGAAATGGAGAAGGCAGGGAGGACCCTCAGGACTCCAGAGAAAATGTTCTAGAGCATATGGAAAACCCCTCAAGTCTGAGTAGAGTGTCACTAAGGTGACCAGGAAGTCCTCTGACAACACTATTCTAGCAATGGTAGTTTTATTTTCATTCTGCCTTTGAACTTGGGAGGACTAGGGACAGACACAGTTCTTCTGACTCTTTGACAGTGGCCTGGGTGATTGATACCTCCTTGCACTGTTCTGGCTCTATAGCCTCTGTGATTTCCTCCCAGCCTCACCCCGACCTGGCACTCCTGCTTTGTCCCCTGTCGGCCTTACTACCAACCCGTCACCAGAGATAGCCCTCTGGGCCAATCCTACTTTTGTTTATTTTTATTTTTTTTAAGTAGGCTCCACACCCAGTGTGGGGCTTGAACTCACCACCCTGAGATCAAGAGTTGCATGCTCCACCCACTGAGCCAGCCAGCCTACTTTTATAAAAAGATGTTTTGCTCATGAGGGATTCCACTGAATGTATATGTAGCTCAATTAGTGCTTCTCTTTCTCTCTCTCTTTCTCCCTCCCTCCCTCCCTTCTTCACTCTCTCCTTCTCTTTCCAGTACCAGCTGGTATCAGTATGGCTTTTCTTTGCCCCCACCCCCTCACTGCCTCCTGTCTCCCTGAGTCACTCCATCTGTCTTGTCCCTGGAACAGCATGGGTGCCGTCCCAAAGTGGGGCCTGTGGGATGGACGATTTGCCATTTCCCAGGGGCTGCTCTGCAAGGAGGCAGGTGGGGAAGGAAGGCAGAGCCACTGATGACCAAGACTCAAGGCTAACTCTCCCCTAAGAGACTTGCCGCTCTTGGAGAGCAAAACCATCTTGGAGGAGTGAGGTGTGAGGTCAGGCAGCTAACCAATAGCTGTAATGGGTATCAG
>NW_027527807.1:2791700-2792080 GCF_008692635.1 Crocuta crocuta
TGTTGGACACTCTGTTTTTAACTGGCCCACTTCCAGGAGTTTTTGCTGGGCAAAGCTTTGTATATTTAGCTGCTCAATTTGTGCTAGTGGGAAGGCCAAGGAGGATTTTGGTAAGGTTTTTTTTTCCCCCCCTGTTGAGCAAATCTGACACTCCTAATGGATTTTCCATGAGTTACTGTAACTGCCAGGGCTCTGGCCATCCTAGTCTTTTACCGACTGCATTGCCTTTCTGTAAGAACTGGACTTCAGCTAAGGCGGTAAATATTCCCCACCTCTCACGGACGGTTTTGTGCTCTCTCCAAGGGGCCGGTGACTTGGGTCCTCTTATCCGAGAGCCCAGGAAGGGCATCCAGGAGAGTTGGGGAAGGGAAGGCTGCAGA
>NW_027527807.1:2792574-2792955 GCF_008692635.1 Crocuta crocuta
ATGTGGAGTGGAGAGCCCTTAAGTTTATCTCTGCCTCTTCAAAAAAAAACCCTTATTTTCATTTTTGGTTTGTTATTGTTTGGGGCTATAGGGGTGACTCACATGACTTGTTTTTCTTAATGTGTAGCAGGCATAAAAATAGAAGATGGGAATATATTTGTCTCTGCGGCTACTTATATTTTGGTGAATAAAACGCTTTATATAACCTAAAAACCATCACAGAATCAAATAGATTTCAGTTGATGTTCTGTAAAGCATTAACAGTTCAAACCACAAGATCCTAAGGTCCAAACAGCTTCTCTAACTTCTATTTGCCTGGAAAGCCCACAATGTGTCCTTGAACTTCCTATCTTAATTTTGACATTGACCATGGACAGAGGA
>NW_027527807.1:2792978-2794266 GCF_008692635.1 Crocuta crocuta
TGGATCTTGGAACAAAGTGAATTTGCAGCTTGGATTCTCAGCTTGTGTTTCTTTGCTGCTTAATTTTTTAGAATGTCTTGTACTTAACCTTAACTGAAGCTCACTGTGCCCTTGTAAAAACGTGTAGGAGAGGTGGCAGTACTTTCATTTGCCAGAGAAACGGAAGAGTTAGTTCACCGAAGTCACACAGACAGCGTTACCAGTGGCAGAGCATTAAAACTCCAACATAGATCTTCTGCTCTCAGCCCAGGATTTTTGTTTTGTTTGTTTTTACTAAAATAGGACATTTTAAAGTTTTTTTTTTAAAAACATTTAATGATTTTTTTTTTTAATTTTTGAGAAAGCATGAGTTGGGGGGGAGGAGTGTCAGAGAGAGAGGGAGACAAAGAATCCGAAGCAGGCTCCAGGCTCTGAGCTGTCAGCCCAGAGCCCGATGCGGACTCAAACTCACAAGCTCTGAGATCATGACCTGAGCTGAAGTCGGACGCTTAACCAACTGAGCCACCCAGTCACCCCCATTTTAAAGTTTAAAAAAAAATTGTTTTTAAGTTTATTTTGAGAAACAGAGCAGAAAAGAGGCAGAGAGAGAGGCAGAGAGAGAATCCCAGGCAGGCTCCATGCTATTCGCGTGGAGCCCGATGCGGGGCTTGAACCCATGGACCAGGAGATCACGACCTGAACTGAAACCAAGAGTTGGACACTTTAACCGACTGAGCCACCCAGGCGCCCCTAAAATAGGATATTTTATACAGAAGTGTTTCACTTGGCACATTTCATGGATGGTATGTCTTCCGAGCTACTCATTTTTTAATCCTTTTTTGCCAACTCACATCTTGGCCTTGTCTCTGCTTACACAGGGCTGGCTCTGTGCTTCAGGGTGAGGACAGGAGTAGAGCTTTCCAAAGGAGGGTCTGTGGTTTGTATTTACCTGCTGTCGTTAGCCTCCCCATGCAGCCTTGGGGACAGCAGGTGCTGAATAGAGTCAGCGAACCAGGGCCCAGAAATGTCCGATATCCGTTTGACATCATCAGTCCAAGTATAATATTACTTCAGTCTTCACAAAGACAGTCATTCAGGAGGAGAAATTGGAGAGTGTGAGTTTTGTTCCTTTACAGCCACCTGCTCATCACCGTGCTTAGGAACTGAGAGGCGAAGGAAGAAAAGGGGTGGATTACCTACCGCTTCTCAAGCACCTACTATGTTCTAGGTACTGTGCTAGATGCTTTAGGCATATTACCTTCTTTCAGCCTCCTGACAGTCCCGGGAGGGAGGTGGGGGTGTGCACATT
>NW_027527807.1:2794603-2795718 GCF_008692635.1 Crocuta crocuta
GCCCATTACCCGGTGGAGGAAACTGACATTTGGGGATGATCCAGACAAATGCCTCCCACCGTCGGTGCCGGTCAGAACGGCGCTGCTCATGGGCCTTACTCCAGGGCTCATTGCCTTTGCCATGTGCCAGGCTGTTCCCTCAAAGGAGCCCTTGATAAATACGGGAGCACCCAGCCCCTTGGTTTTCACATATGGCCGTACATCAGAGCNTAATGTTTAAATAAACTGTGTATTGACATATAACATGAATCCAGGAAATCGCGCAAATCCTAAGTATACGGTTTGATCAATCTTTAAGAATTGAACACATCCGTGTAATCAGCACACCAATGAAGAAACACAGCGTTGGCTCAGTCGGTTGGGCATCTGACTTCGGCTCGGGTCAGGATCTCACGGTCCGTGGGTTGGAGCCCTGCCTCGGGCTCTGTGCTGACGGCTCGGAGCCTGGAGCCTGCTTTGGATTCTATGTCTCCCTCCCTCTCTCTCTCTGCCCCTCCCCCACTCACCCTCTCTTTCTCTCAAAAGTAAACATATATTTTTTTAAAAAAAACAGACACAACATTGTCAGCACCCAGAAGCCACCATCATGCCCCTTCCCAATGACTACCCGTCACCAGTGGGGACCACTGCCCCGACTTCTAAGACAATAGATACATTTTTTTTTTCTGTTTCGGTACATTATATGAGTGGAATTATACAGTATGTACTCACTTATATAAGGTTTCTTTCACTCAGGGTAACATTTGTACAAGTAACCCATGCGCTGGATGCTAATGGCTCGTGCTTTGCATTGCAAGTACTGTCTCATCATGCCGATGTACCACGTTTTGTTCTTCCGTTCACCTGCTGATGGATGTCTGGGTGGCTTCCAGGTTTGGGTTGCTGTGACGGTGTGGCTGTGCTTGTCCCGGCCATGTCTTCAGGTGCACGGTTCTGTGGGGTCCCAACAGAGGAATGGCACAGCCGTGTCTCAGAGTATGCATATATTCGGTTGGACTAGATCCCGCCCCACAGTTTCTCAAAGTCGCCGTGTCTTGTAATTATTTTGTTTTGAAAGGTCCCTAGGTCATTCTAATGTGCAGCCAGACCTGAGAACCATTTCCGCGGTGTATCTC
>NW_027527807.1:2795991-2798702 GCF_008692635.1 Crocuta crocuta
CCCTCTTCTCACCCAGCTGAGAACTGGAAAGAAAGACATGCCAAGCTTCCTCCACAGCTTCAGATCTTCTAGAACATCTTCTCTGCTGGGTTGGGTGACTATCATTCCTATTCCCATAATCCTTTGTGCCAAGCTATCTTTTTAAAAAAAATTTTTTATGTCTTTATTTTTTTATTTTGAGAGACAGAGACAGAGAGCGAGCAGGGGAGGGTCAGAGAGAGAGGGAGNAAGAGAGAGAGGGAGACAGAGAATCGCAAGCAGGCTCTGCATTGACAGCTCAGAGCCCGACCTGGGGCTCGAACTCACAAACCGTAAGATCATGACCTGAGCTGAAACCGAGAGTCAGATGCTTAACTGTCTGAGCTCCCTAGGTGCCCCTGTGCCAAGCTGTCTTAATACTGACGGGCCACTCTCACTATAGGAATCTGTGGACACGTTGATCTGTCTCCTTGTTTTGGCACTTCTCAAAGGCAGGAACCTGGATTTGATCATTCTTATAGTCCCAGCACTCTGTATAACAGGTATGCATAGCAGGTACTCAGTATAACAGGTGCACGTAGCAGGTACTCAGTATAACAGGTGTGCGTAGCAGGTACTCAGTAAATGTTTATTAAATGAATGATCGGTAGGATGACTGAATGCTGTGGGACAGTCTGGGCTGCGGTGGCCCCTCTTTACACTAAGGCTTACGCACTTTATTCCTGGGAGACCGCCTCAGGGTCTTGCTCGGAGCCGAATAACTCTTACTTATCTAACTGAGCTTGTTGGCATTATGGGTAACCTGGTTGCTCTTCCCCCAGTGGATTAGAAATAGAAAATTAGGGGCGCCTGGGTGGCTTGGTTAAGCATCCGACTTTCGCTTAGGTCATGATCTCGCGGTTCGTGGGTTCGGGCCCCGCGTCGGGCTCTGTGCTGACTGCCAGCTCAGAGCCTGGAGCCTGTTTCGGTCTGGGACTCCCTCTCTCTCTGACCCTCCCCTGCTCACGCTGTCTCTCTCTCTCTCTCCTAGAAATAAAGAAAACATTTAAAAAAAAAGCTTTATAAAAAAAAAGAAATAGAAAATTAGATTAAATGAGATAAGGTATATGGAAGCACTTTGTAAACTGGAGAACAGCATCTAGATCGGAGGTCATGATGGGGGGGCTGCTGGGGACTTGGCGGACCGNGAGCCAGGAAAACTCTAAGGAGCAGACCCCCAAATATACAACCGTCGGGCGCCTTTGCTTATGGGGTCAGGCAACCCAACCCAAGCCGCGTGGTCTGGTGGCTGGAGTTTGTGACTTTCCCTACCTGGGTCTGCGTTCAATTCCTGGTCAGGGAAACCTTTGTTCTTGAGAAGTCGCATAGCAGTGCAGAGCCTGAGCTTTGGACTTGAGCTGACCTGGGTTGGCCACTTGTTAGGTGTATGGTAACTTCCTTAGTGCTAGTGCTAGGTAATATTAGGTCTACACTACGCTATTGGGTCTATGCTAGGTAATATTAGGTCTATGGTTATTGTCAGGTGGACACTACCTCTTAAGCAGTCAATGAGAGAAAAGCACAGAAAGCAGTGGGCCTGGTGTCGGGCACTGAGCAAGCTCTCAATGAAAGCTAGTTCCTAACTGGAGTTTTAATATATCCCCGTAGACTAGTATTCACAAATGATAACATCGCATTATTGAAAAAAAAAAAGTTCACTGAAGTCTTTAGCTATGTTAAGCAAAGTCTATTAAGAAGAGAGTCATGCTTTAGAGAGAAGATCTTCTTTGGAAATCTTAACATTGAAAACAACTTGGAGACAGAGGCGCCTGCGTGGCTCAGTCGGTTAAGCTTCTGACTCTCGATTTCAGCTCAGGTTATGATCTCGCAGTTCGTGGTATCGAGCCGTGAGTTGGGCTCTGTGCTGACATCGTGGAACCTACTTGGGATTCTCTCCCTCCCTCCCTCTCTCTCTCTGACTCTGCCCCTCCCCTGCTCGTGCTGTCTCTCTCTCTCTCAAAATAAATAAATAAACTTTAAAAAATAAAGTAAAAAAAAAAACGTGGGATACAGGCAGGGGTAGACGGTGACCTCTGTAGAATGATAGCTTCTCCCAGGTTTCTGAGCTTTTACACTGGTTACTTTGAGAATTTAAACATGGAGGAACCTTCAAACAGGAAAACAAAATCCAGGCATCTTGTTCCTTAATTNGAGAGAGTGAGAGTGAGCATCCCAAGCAGCCTCTGCACTGTCACCGCAGACAGAGCCCGATGTGGGGCCCGAACCCATAAACTGAGAGATCGTGACCTGAGCCGAAACCAAGAGTCAGATGCTTAACTGACTGAACCACCCAGATGCCCCTAGAAAAGAACATTTTTTAAAAAGTAAAGTTGCTGGTAAAATCCCCACATATTTTCTAATACTTAACAGCCCTCTTCCGAAAGCAAAACAAAGTCAAGCATTTTCTAGAAACTTCGGGTGAATAGTGGTGGCAGCCCTGGCATTTCTTCTTGTGTTTACCAGTAGACACCAGTCCTTTGAACATGATTAACGTCTTTCCCTCACTAATTGAAGTGCTCCACCTTTTCATTTGTACTTGAAATTCTCAGTGCCTCACATCATAGAAAATAATTTGAATTTAGATTAGAGTGTGTTGAAGTGTGTTTAAAATTATTCACATGTCCTATTTAATTTGTCTACATATTTTACTTGGAAGGCTGCATAAAGACAGTTTAAATTCCTGTGATATCGTG
>NW_027527807.1:2801008-2801623 GCF_008692635.1 Crocuta crocuta
TGTTTGAGAGAGACTGCTTGATTTTGGAAAAAAAGTTTCTTAAGTTTTTTTTTTTTAAGTTTATTTATTTTGAGAGAGAGTGAGAGTGAGCATCCCAAGCAGGCTCTGCACTGTCACCGCAGACAGAGCCCGATGTGGGGCCCGAACCCATAAACTGAGAGATCGTGACCTGAGCCGAAACCAAGAGTCAGATGCTTAACTGACTGAACCACCCAGATGCCCCTAGAAAAGAACATTTTTTAAAAAGTAAAGTTGCTGGTAAAATCCCCACATATTTTCTAATACTTAACAGCCCTCTTCCGAAAGCAAAACAAAGTCAAGCATTTTCTAGAAACTTCGGGTGAATAGTGGTGGCAGCCCTGGCATTTCTTCTTGTGTTTACCAGTAGACACCAGTCCTTTGAACATGATTAACGTCTTTCCCTCACTAATTGAAGTGCTCCACCTTTTCATTTGTACTTGAAATTCTCAGTGCCTCACATCATAGAAAATAATTTGAATTTAGATTAGAGTGTGTTGAAGTGTGTTTAAAATTATTCACATGTCCTATTTAATTTGTCTACATATTTTACTTGGAAGGCTGCATAAAGACAGTTTAAATTCCTGTGATATCGTG
>NW_027527807.1:2801648-2804915 GCF_008692635.1 Crocuta crocuta
TGATATCGTGGCTCAGTGAAATCCAAGGAGCAGAGATTGGAAACTTGAACTGTATTTTCTGTCAACTTGGGGATACTCTTAAGCGTTTTATGAACTGGTTGTAAAAGTTCACGTTAAGGTCTCGGCCGGTGGTCTTGCTACTGTTCTCGATGCTTTGTGTGGCCATGTTTTAATGGCTGAAAACAATTTGTATATGGTTTCCTTTATAAGAACTCGGGACCAGAAATGTGTGTAGGGTTCTGGGTTCCAAACAGGACCTGGAGAAGACAAGCCATCGAATTCTTCCGAGACTATGAATCACTCAGTTCCTGACCACAGTTACTCCTTGAGCTACCATTTTGTGTGCTAATAATAGAACCCATTTGGACGGATTCCTGTTGGAATTGACAAATCAGGAATGCCTTTCACTCTTTTCTAGTCGATGCATGAGCTAGAAGAATGTGAAAAAGGAATATTTTCGGTTTCTCACGTTGATGACCTGGAGGAGAGAGTTTAACTTTTGTGCCTGTTAAGACCAACCTATTCATATTTTAATTACAATAGCTTGAAATTTAAACGTACACTCCAGGGCAAGATGCTGGTTTGTTTGTTTTTGGTTTTGTTTTTTGCTTGTTGTTTTAGTTAAACAATTCGGCAAATGGTTTTCTATGTTTGGTGATGACTGACAAAAACCATTTTCCCTTGCTCCCAGGAAATAAGTAATAAACCTGTTGAGTTGGGCGTAGTTGACGGGGAAGATAAAAATCAACTGCCTCTGTACAAAAAAACATGGTATGCAGTGCTTGAAAAGGAAGCATGTCATTTCTGAATTGGGTTGGATGTATATGGATAACCCCAAAAGGACTGTGTCTTGTTAGAAAATTTGACCAGTTGAATCTTTCTGATGGGTGATGTCCAAGTTACCTTGTTTTGGATCTCAGTCTAATTTAAAAAATTTTTTTGTTTTATTTTAGAGAGAGAGAGCACAAGCAAGGGAGGGGGAGAGAGAGAGAGAGAGAGAGAGAATATAAGCCGGGGAAGGGCAGCAGGAGAGAGAATCTTAAGCAAGCTCCATGCTCAGTGCAGAGCCTGACATGGGGCTCAATCCCACAACCCTGGGATCATGAGCTGAGCCAAAATCAAGAGTCGGACGCTCAACCGACTGAGCCGCCCAGGTGCCCCTCTAATTTGGTTTTAATGTTGATTCTAACAGGCTGTTTCTGGGGGCAGCAGAGCACAATATAGCTCCTTACTAAAGCCACACAGTGTTGGCCAGCGATCCCCTACTCCAGCCCCATTCTAATCTGGTCATATGTTGTCCCCGAGGCGGCCCCCAGGGATCAGCATGCGAGGTGAAGACACAGCAGAAGGCTTTGAGGTTAGTTCCTAAAAGAAGTGCAAAGTCTTGCCTTGGANGCAAGACATTGCCACTTCCTCTGCCATCATCTGGAAGACAGACTTAGGGTGCCAGACATCTGTTTGATTGGCTCCAGCGTGGGCAGACCCTGGCAGACCGGACCCCAGCACGCAGAGGGGTGTATGGCTTCTGAGAGGTGGCTCATCCGAAAGAACACAGAGCCACCCATCATTTCTATTTGACTTCTGGCAGAAGATCTACCTTCCTAATTAAGTTCTGCTTAGACAAACAGAGCAAAATCCCAGCTTTATACTTTCTTGGGAACTCGAATATTATTACAGAGATCAGACGTATCAGTTGAGGGATTGAAAAGGGCAATGGGGAAAAGGAAGAATTAAATTAAGGGAAGGTGGAAGCAGCAGGTTGCAAAGCAGTGAGTGACACGGTTATTAAGGGCTCGTCTTGCCCTAGACAACAGCACACAGGTGTCTCTAACCTTGGACGTGTGGACATGATTTTAAGAGGCATCTTTAAGGTGTTAAGCTCTTAGCATCTTTTAGGAAGAGCACAGCCTGTGAAACAGGCCTGAACGTTCCGTCTTATAATTTGTCTATTTTTTTAATCTTTATTTTTGAGAGAGAGAGAGACAGAGCGTGAGTGGGGAAGAGGCAGAAAGAGGGAGACACAGAATCCGAGGCAGGCTCCAGGCTCCAAGCTGTCAGCACAGAGCCGGACGCGGGGCTCAAAGTCACTGACCGTGAGATCATGACCCAAGCCAAAGTCGGACGCTTAACCGACTGAGCCACCCAGGCGCCCCTTCGTCTATTCTTCACGGCCAGGTCTCCAGCAAACAGGATGCTTACCAATAATTTGTGAGAAGTGTCTGCAAACCAGTATTTTACCAACAAAAGAAATTTAACCCCTTCTTTGGGGGCACAAGTGTGATTGTGATTGTGTAAATAAGCATTTGTGCTGTAACATGACCAGTTTGCAGTCTTTGAAGACATGCTGGTGTTTGGGAATGTTTTAAGGATTGGGGAAATCTTGGGAGCGCCTGGGTGGCTTAGTCGGTTAAGCGTCTGACTTTCGCTTAGGTCATGATCTCACAGTTCGTGNGAAAGACAACAGGATGGAAAACAATGGTTTAGTGGTTGGTGAGCCCACGGGTGGCTTCTTTATTTACTACATTTTACATACTCTCCTTTTTATTTTTACATCAGACAGCAAATTTATCTCTTAGTTCCTGGCATATACCAGGTGTTCAGTAAATATTTGTCGAATGGGGANACCGACTGAGCCACCCAGGCGCCCCTGGTTGGGTATTCAAGGTGTGACACTTGCACAATAGGACTCTGTAACTTTGCTTCTCCGATGTGACCCCAGGCAGTACCTTCGCTCCCTTCAACATTCTTCCCTTCTCTGAAATCACAGTCTTCACTGAGAAGAATCTATTTTACCAAGCGATGGAAAATAGATAAGCTCCCATTTCTCAAGTTCTGCCAGGAAAAAAAAAAAATGACCTTTTCTCGGTCTTTCCTTTCGGGGGAAGGCATGCCGAAAGGGCAGGTATTTCTGGTGGAAGAAATACCTGTTTAACTTTTAGGTGGACAGGAAATACTGATGGTCAGCAAGTGCTTGTTCACCGCCTGTACAGTGGGGGCTGTGCCTGGCATTGTGGGAAACCGCAGCATTGAACAGCGGAATGCTGTGTATGGTGAGCTTTCCAGCTTAGTGGTTTCCAGAGTCTAGAGCGTAATACAGAGTTCAGAAGAAGCCCATTGTAGCCTGAGGTGTAGTGTTCGGGGCAGACCCTGTGGAGGGGAGTGATGTCGTTTGGGTCCCAAAGGACAAGTGGGATTCAAATGGTTGAGGACGGGCCCCTGGGTGGCTCAGTCAGTTAAGTGTCCGACTTTGGCTCAGGTCATGATGGA
>NW_027527807.1:2805117-2810414 GCF_008692635.1 Crocuta crocuta
TGGGCCTCTGCGCCAAAGGAGAGAAACTGAATAAATAAATAAATAAATAAATAAACTGAAAATAAATGAATAAATAAATAAACTGAAAACAAAAACAAATGGTCGAGCGAAGTTTTCCATCAGGAGAAGCGTACATGTCGGAGAGAGAGGCACGGTGAAGAAAGTGAAGGATTCTGGGACATATATGGAGATGATGGTGAGAAATGATGGGCTTGAGATGAAACGGGAATGCCAGCCTGCAGAGCGCATATTTGATTTTGTAGGCACTTACAGGCCGGGTTCCGTTAGGCAGAGGGACCTGGATGTTCATGGAAAGCACCACTCCTGAGGTGCCTGATATCAGAGCTCCCAAATGCCCACCTTACCATGCGCGGACTGTACCCTAGGTATAAATCTTGTTTGAGATCAGGTGGATGAAAAGTAACTAATAGCTGTCTGTTAGGCATTGATGGGCACCTCTGAGAAGGACAGTCTTTTGAAAATGTGACTCACATATGACCATGAGCCAGAAGTGCCAAAAGTCTTTGCCAGATATATTGTGGAGGGTGATCTCTCCATGAAGAAGATGGTGATCACTTTGGCACATCCTTCCTCCCCAGATCGGCTGGCGGAAGAGGGACTTCAGGCGTGGGGANGTTCATTTGGCAGAGCCTGTTCTAGAGTAAGGCGCCAAACAGGTGGGCGTGGCTTATGGTGTTTGTCATTTAAGCTACTGACAAGGAAACAGTTCAAACAATATAGCCAACCCCAGCAAAGAGGTAAAATCCCTCAGATCTGTCGCGCTTCTTTTCTCTGTAATTCGTAGGTCCTGGTACTTGGTCGGCAGAACGAAAGGCACCGGTCAGGCCAGCAGTTGCAGACTTTGCCCAGACTGGGCACGTATCTCAGTGAAATGCACACCCACGTAGTCAGTCTGAAGTCCCTTTGGTCACCTCACAGTTACAGGGCTTTATTTTGCAGACGGATACAGGTGTGTGTTATTTTAGCCAATAGATGTTTCCTGGAAAGTCACGTGGAAATTGAGTTTTTCTTCCTTCATCCCCCATATGTCTTTTTTTTAAAAAAATTGTTTAATGTCTATTCATTTTTGGGGGACAGAGAGACACAGAGTGCAAGAAGGGGTGGGGCAGAGAGAGAGGGACACACAGAAGCCAAAGCAGGCTCCAGGCTCCCAGCTGTCAGCACAGAGCCCGGCGCAGGGCCTGAACCCACAAACCGTGAGATCATGATCTGACCCGAAGTCGGACCCTTACCCAAGTGAGCCACCCAGGCAGTCCTGATTTTTTTTTTTATATTTAATCATATGTCTTCTTAACCTTACTGTAATTTTGGCAATGCTGTTTCTTCGATTACGATTAATCGTCGATTGGCAAGAGCTTCTAAACTTTCATGAATTCGTCAAATATTTATTAAGCGCCTGCTGCGTGATGGGCCCTCATCTAGACGCCTAGGATGCAGAAGTGAAAACGTTTTTTAAGCACGGGCTTCATGGGGCTTACATTCGAGGCATAATTTAGACTTCAGTTTCTCCGCCTGTACTTCCTGTTGATCAGCCGATGAATGATCATTGATTGTCTCACGCATGTTGAATACCGGGCTAGGTCTGTGGGGCTGTTGGGACTTCCCAGAGCCCACTTTCTAGTTGGAACCCCAGAGCGGATGTTAACACCCACAGAATAGACAGAGAATATTCCAGCGGTAGGTGGTTGGGGGCTGAAGTGTACAGCATCTGACATACTGGAAGGCTGTGGCCGTTCACAAGAAAGAAGGCTGAGGGTAAGTGGATGCGGGATTCTAGGGAAGGCCGCAGATGAACGGGCCAGAGGAGCTGCCACGTAAAGCCACCTCACCGTGGTTCCTTTTCCCGTTGTGCTCCTCCCTGCCTCATCTCTGTGTGGGGTTCATTTAACCCCAGTGTCTCCAGTGCCTGGGACTCTTGGTGAAGCAGTTGATTCTGCTGGGCCAAGGCTCCCACCCTGAACCTGAGCGAACTCCTAGGCGAGCTGGGGTGGCATCTTCCCATGTGAAGCGCCTCCTTGACTGCCTGGCCTGGGACACAGCCGGCACTTGTCGGCGGCTCTTACAGTTTCTGGGGATATTCTCATCTTCCTGTTATATCTTTCTCATTATGGGCAGTTTGGGAATAAGTAGTTCTTGGGTGTCTAGAGTAATTGTTCATCCCCGACGGGCAAGGACAAGGAGAAAGCATCAAGGACGTGGACGCTCGTTTGGGACCACACGCCCAAGGTGTCCTTCAGTGTAAAACGGGCTCTTTTCCGAAAGTTGGCTTTTGCAAGTTATTGTTCGGAACCCCGAAAACATTTTTCCCCGTGGAAACCGGGTTCTACGCAGCGAGCATGCTTTCGGGCCGGCCCACAGCAGCCTGTTTAATACGCGCGGCTGAACTGTAGAATTCACAGACGAAGTGGCAGATGTGACACTACGTCTCTGGGAAAATGTGTCCCACGTTCCAATTTGGAACGCTCGGAAAGAAGGCCCCTTCTCCGGAGGGGTGCGGGGAGGACGCCCCCAGGTCTGGCATCCAGATGCTTCTAGCAGCTGAGGAATCAGCCGTCAGCCCCGCCGCTCAAAACCGGCAGCCTATGCAGCTCCTGCAAAGGCTCTAGTGACAGGAATGCAGGGGGGCGGGGGGGGGGCAGGCCGCAATGGCGTCTGGCCGAGCAGCAGCTGATTCTGGCGCCCTGCTTCCTGTCCTCGGCTTGGAAAACCCTATTAACAAGAGAGATTTCATCTCTCCCTTCCCGTCCTGCCTACTCTCTTCTTGGTGAAATCATCCAAAGCCTGTTATTCTCTCTGTGCCTAGATCATTCCTCATTCATTCATCTCAAGATGCCTAGGTCGTTCCTCATTCATTCCCTTCCTTCCCAGAACACTTAATACTCCATTGAAGATAACCCCTTGTTGTGGAGAAACGGGTCTTTCCCCAAAAGGAGTGCTAACCAGGGAGTTTGGAGGCCATAAGGTGTTGGCAATTCGGAAGCGGCCAGCAGGATTTGGTGAGGTTGTGATGAGATGTGAGCAATTAGGGGGTTACTCTCAGATCTTCCCTCCTGTCACGGGCGCTCTGTGGAGCTGAACTTCCTGGCTCTGGATTCTATACGGTCCAGGTGATCTAGAAGCCCATATTAGTTATGGAGAATGACGCTGTACAAATCCACCGAGACAAAAAGCATGCAGATGGTTAGGGGCGCCTGGGTGGCTCAGTCGGTTAAGTGTCTGACTTTGGCTCAGGTCATGATCTCACGGTTTGTGAGTTCGAGCCCGGCATCCGGCTCTGGGCTGACAGCTCAGAGTCTAGTGCCTGCTTCAGATTCTGTGTCTCCCCCTCTCTCTGCCCCTCCCCTGCTCACACTCTGTCTCACTCTGTCTCTCAAAAATAAATAAATGTTAAAAAAAAATTAAAAGAATGGAGACGGTTAAAGCTGTCCACAGTCACATGCCAAGTGCCACTAGGCAGTGGCAGCAAGATAGAAGCAGAATTTATAAATAGGTCATTTTTAAATTTAAATTTAAATTAGTTTATTTTTTTAAAATGTTTATTTTTTTTAATGTTTTTTTTTTTTTTTATTTCTAGGAGAGAGAGAGAGAGAGACAGCGTGAGCAGGGGAGGGNGAGATCATGACCTGAGCTGAAGTCAGGTGCTCAACCGACTGAGCCACCCAGGCGCCCCTCTTTTTATTTTTTAACGTTTTTATTTTTATTTATTTTGGTAGAGAGATAGAGAGTCAGCGGGGAAGAGGCAGAGACAGCGTGAGGGAGAGAAAATCCCAAGCAGGCTCCACGCTGTCAGCACAGAGCCTGATGCGGGGCTGGGTCCTATTAACCGTGAGATCATGACTCGAGCCAAAATCAAGCATTAGATGCTTAACTGACTGAGTGACCCAGGCTCCCCAAATAGGTCATTTTTTAAAAATGACATTTTGCAAAAGTCCACTGATAAACAGGTAGTAGTTGCATTAGCCTGTGATATCCTAGAACCCCTTTGCCTAGATTATCTACTATCCAACACATTGCTATTTCTGATTTGGCTTATCATGCAGATTTCTCCCTTGGGAGAGAGCGATATGAGGGCGAGCCTTTCCCGGTGCTGTGCTGGTTTGGTCAACGCCCTCTCTCACGTTCCAGAAGGGAAACAGAGCCGCAGGAAAGTGGCATTGCTTTCCTGAGGTCCTCACAGCTGCTCCGCAGTGACAAATCTGGGATCGGAATCAAGACCTTCTGACCCTCACACCGGTGCTCTTTTCAAACCCTGATGTTATTGCGGCTACGCGCACAAGTCAGATCTTGTTCCCCAAACTGCTGAAAGGGAGAGAAAGGAAGGAAATAAGAGAGGAGTGGAGAACAGGGTGGGCTCTTTTAAGTTTGCTCCATATCCGAGAGGAAGTTCTTATTTAAAACCAAGCAGGACGCAAATGCTGTCTGCTGCATTCTAGTAAGCGGAATGCCGGCGGCTAATTGAGTGCAGTTTCTGAGCGAAGAGTACTATTCGGTGCTGACTCCGGGAGTGCTTTCAGTAGGAGCTGTGTGGACACATCCTGGGTTGTGCTCGCAGAGCCGGGAGCAGTGCCACCCAGTGAGATATGACTAAGCAGTCGGATTTGCTTTGCTCTGTTGTACCACGTAATGACATTTCCTCCAAAGTTCAGGGGTCAACAGAGGCAGCGTGCTCAGCTGTGAGAACTGGAGAATATGCTTCAAGATGGGCTACGTGGAAGATTTTACCCAGTAGGAATGAGGGAGAGATGGAATGTTCTTACACTATTTGGAGTCTGTTTTTTGTTTTTGTTTTTTTTTTAATGGGCCCCAAACAGAAGCTGCATCCGTGTGGTTTCACCAAATCACGTGCTTTTTAGTTGTTTGGGGTTTAATTTTTTAAAAAATTTTTTGATGTTTATTTTTGAGAGAGAGAAAGAGAGAGCGCGCGTGCGTGAGTGGGGGAGGAGCAGAGAGAGAAGGAGACACAGAATCTGAAGCAGGCTCCAGGCTCTGAGCTGTCAGCACAGAGCCCAATGCGGGGCTCGAACCCACGAACCGTGAGATCGTTCCCTGAGCCGAAGACTGACGTTTAACTGACTACACCACCCAGGCGCTCCGATTGAATTTTAACAGTTGACTGATGGAGCCTATTGTGCTCACTCCAAACCCTANACCCACGAACCGTGAGATCGTTCCCTGAGCCGAAGACTGACGTTTAACTGACTACACCACCCAGGCGCTCCGATTGAATTTTAACAGTTGACTGATGGAGCCTATTGTGCTCACTCCAAACCCTAAAT
>NW_027527807.1:2812515-2820237 GCF_008692635.1 Crocuta crocuta
CTGATTCCTGGTGACATTTGAGATGTTACCCTGTTCTGACACCCCGTTCTGTGGTGTGGCTTCTTCTCTTAACAAGGACGCGGCCAGAGCTGTCACTGGTATTGTCAGCTGCTTAGCACAAGGTGCCAAGGGATAGCTTAGGTTTGCCCTGTAACCCCGGGCTGAAGCCCCACCCACCCAATGCCTCACGAATACAGACGGTGGCTATCGAGGTGGAACCAGATGAGCACTTAGCACTAGCCCACTGCGGCCCCTCCCTGCTCCTGGCAAAAAACGCAGGTGCCTCCCGGGTCGGGGCTGGACAGGAGAAGGCCAGCACCGGGATCCGGCATGGCCCCTGCGGGGACACTGTGGTCGTATTTCCTCCTTGTCACGATTCTTCGAGTTAGTCCTCTTAGCGGTTGTGACGACCTCAATGCAGATGCCGCGTGTGTCGACAGCATTCAAGGATTTGTTTTTGTGTACAAACCCACGGCTTTCTTCTTCTTCTTTAATGCCCCGGGACCGTGGGAAGCACACAGACAGGTCCAAAGTGCCCCCTCTGAGCTCTCTCTCGTGTATCTGCATTGCTCCCATCACTGTCTTGCTTGGTGACGTAACTGCTGAGTCTCAGTTTGCTCATCTGTAAAATGGGGGAACTTTTTTTTAAAATTTTTTTTAATGTTTTTTATTTTACTTCTAGGAGAGAGAGAGAGACAGCGTGAGCAGGGGAGGGTCAGAGAGACAGGGAGTCACAGACTGAAATAGGCTCCAGGCTCTGAGCTGGCTGTCAGCACAGAGCCCGAGGCGGGGCTCGAACCCACGAACCGCGAGATCATGACCTAAGCGAAAGTCGGTCGCTTAACCGACTAAGCCACCCAGGCGCCCCTAAAATGGGGGAACTTAAAGCGCCTATGTTACAAGCTCGCCGGGAGAATTGTGTGCAGTGAATGGAGACATAAATATCTCCAGGCGTGGTGTCGGCATGTCGCAAGGGCTTCGTAAATCAGTATGGTGCACCTGTACGATTAATGAGGGAATGGGGGAGGGGGATTTTCTTCTCGTTGCTTCCTTGTGCTGGTCAATTTAGGGAAAATGTCATAAAACAGCCCACATAGTGAAAGTGAAAACTACCCCAAAAAGGTCCACTTGTAAAACCATGAAAATATTAATTTCTGTGTGGCTTATAGGGCCACATCCCTAACAGTTCAGAATCAACACCTGGTGTTTAGTGAACGGAAAAGAAATCTTGCTTTCACTGTGGGTGTCCGCAATGGAAAGATGTGAGGAAACATTTAAAAATTAAATGTCTTGGGGTGCCTGGGTGGCTCAGTCAGTTAGGCATCCAACTTCTGCTCATGTCATGATCTCACGGTCCATGGGTTCAAGCCCCGCATCGGGCTCTGTGCTGACAGCTCAGAGCCTGGAGCCTGTTTCAGATTCTGTGTCTCCCTCTCTCTCTGCCCCTCCCCTGCTCATGCTCTGTCTCTCTCTGTCTCAAAAATAAATTAAAAAACGTTAAAAAAATTTAACGTCTTGTCTGATTTCAGCTGCTGATGTAGTATTACACCTTATGTAAATTTACCTTACACAAATTGACCCGAAGCCTTACTGATAACATCAACAGTCGATTAACACACAGTGTGCATGTTCTACGTATTATATACAGTGAAGTAAGCTAGGGAGAAGAAAATGTTGTTAACACCTCATAAGGAAGAGGGGCGCGTGGGTGGCTCAGCGGTTGAGCTTCCGACTTCGTCTCAGGTCATGATCTTACAGTTCATGAGTTCAAGCACCGCATCAGGCTCTGTGCTGACAGCTGGGAGCCTGGAGCCTGCTTCGGATTCTGTCTCCCTCGCTCTCTACCCCTCCCCCACTTGCTCTCTCTCTCTCTCTTTCTCTCTCTCTCTCTCTCTCAAAAATAAATAAGCATTAAAAAATAATTTTGAGAGACAGAGAGAGACAGGCTGAGGGGGAGCAGGGCAGGGACAGAGAGAGAGGGAGACACAGAACCCGAAGCAGGTTCCAGGCTCTGAGCCGTCAGCACAGAGCCCGATGTGGGAGTCAAACTCACAAACTGTGAGATCGTACCCTGAGCCGAAGTCAGACGCCTAACCGACTGAGCCACCCAGGCACCCCTTCAAAAAGTCTTTAATTAGGTTGAATCTCTGTCTCTCCTATTGCTTACGCAGAGTAGAGTACATGTTGTTGTCGTCGTTGAACGTGACCTCATCGCATTGCAGGAGGCGGGACCTCAAAAGCATCTGGCAGTAGTCCGTCCTTTCTTGTCTGCTTCACAGTCATGGTAGATGGAGGGAGGGAATCCTGCTGTTCATGCGACCTTCACAGATCCAGCTGCAACTAACCAGCTAATGTCTGGACCCACATGGTACAGAGAGAGTCCAGCGAATCTGGGACTCGGCTTCGTGCCACACTAACCACGGAGCAGCAGAAGGGGAATGACATCACAGCTTCGCGTTGGCAAAGCACAGACGCCGTAGCTGTGCAAATGTGTGTTTCCTTTAACCAGCCCCAGTGCCCTGCGGACAGCGAAGGGGAATTGGGTCTCCATTTTGTGTGTGTCAGTGATTGGGACCAGTCCCAGGCAAATGGCCTGATCGCCCTCGTTCTCTTACCCTCTCCACCGCGTCCGGCAAGTCTCCCTTGCTTTTTCCCAGTTGGGCACCGATGTCTTTAGTTTTTCCACACCATCAACTCTAACCTGGGTCTCCTGCCTCTTATTTCCATTAAGGTCGAAAAGACGGATAACAGCTGAAAGTGCTGTGCTCCTTCCCAGTGTTTCCATTTTATTATTTTATTTAAAAACATTTTTTTAATGTTTATTTATTTTGAGAGACAGAGAGAGAGAGAGCANTCATTTTCTGATCAGGTTATTTGTCTTAATTTCAGCCAAGTACCCTTCTCTGGGTACTGGCCCCTTTCCTGGACCACTATTGTCACATATAAGCAGTCAGTTAATCTGGATAAGGAGCAACCCAAAAAGAAAGGGGGTGGGTTTTTTTTTTTTATCACAGTTTTTGTTCTTGTGTCTTATTCTGCTAATTTTTACTTGTGCTTTTTATTTTGTGCTACCTGTCTCCCCCACACCTACCCAGCACATGCAGCCACACTCCCATTAGGAATTCGGGGCTAGGGGCGCCTGGGTGACTCAGTTGGTTAAGCGTCCGACTTCAGCTCAGGTCATGATCTCACAGTTCGTGGGTTTGAGCCCCGCATCAGGTTCTGTGCTGGCAGCTCAGAGCCCGGAGCCTGCTTCGAATTCTATGTGTCTCCCTCTCTCTCTGCCCTTCCCCCACTCATGCTCTATCTCTCTCTGTGTCAAAAATAAATAAACTATAAAATTTTTTTAAAAAAAGGAATTAGGGGCTAAAAACAAATGAATTGCTGGCTTTGTTACCATTTTGGCATACATGTCATGAATACTTTCCCACTGATGTTATCTAAGGGAGATTCAGTGACTCTGGAATCCTCTGGGATATGGGAGACTCTCTCCAGGGTCTGTTGCAAACGAAAACAGAACGCCTACCCCTTTATTCCTGGACAACTTTGAATTTCATACTGTGGTATTCAGAAACATATTTGGATTGTAGTGTCATTCGACTCTTTAGTAATATTAGGATTACTCCTTTACTAAAAGTAGAATACGTATGTCTTTTTTTTTTTTCTAGAGAGAGAGAGCATGAGCAGGGGAGGGGTAGAGAGAAAGGGAGAGAGAAACTCAAGCAAGGTCCACGCCCAGCACGGAGCCCCACTGGGGGCTAGGTCTCACGAACCATGAGATCCTGACCTGTGCCGAAATCAGGAGTCAGATGCTCAATTGACTGAGCCACCCAGGTGCCTCTGGCGTGTCATTTGTAGATGTGATTGGGCTTTTCAGCCATATTAAGTTTGAATGCAAAACATTCAATGATTAAATGAATAGTATCATCATCAATCCCAGAATACACAGACTTGTATAGGTTCATATTTGCACATATTATCTATATTGACGCTCCTCCTTTGAAAAAAAATAGATACTATACATTTTCATTCTAGAGACAGAGCTTCAGTCTTGGAGAATATGTACACAAAGAAGATGAAATTGTGCCTTCACGTGGCTTTCAGAAAACACGCAGATTAGGAATGAAGCCCATGGCTCCATTTAATGGGGCGAGCCATTACCAGTCGTGTCCCATGTGAAAAGGTACATTTCATTCCTGTCACTGCATCTGGGAAAAGAAGATTCAAACTTCTAGCCCTCCTGGAAGGAAATGTTTTTAGAAGGTACACTTCCAGGCAGGTCATGGGCATCTGATTATCTACAGATACGTATATCTACATTGTGGGCTGGCTGGCAGATGAATAGATTGTGCCTGCGTTCGAGAATATTGCTAGCTTCAAACATACGTAGATGAGACTAGAAGAACTCCATATACATTTTAGTCCATTGAAAACATTTACAAATCAACAATTCATTTGTCTTTAAAACAACAACCGATTGGAGTCTTCACCAGGGACGGTGGCATATCAAAATGAAGGCAAAGTGAAATATCGTTATTTATGTTGTGTTTTGTTGCTGACCCTTGAGGAGTATTAGGAAGGCGGGAGGTCACGTCTGGAAAAGTCACCTGAGCCGGCACAGATTCCGATCCACGAAGATGAGCTGAGAGGGGCGGGGTCAAGCAGCAGAAACCGGGACCCAAGGCTGGGAGCCAAGGGCAGACCTGGAAATTTTGAGGGACATGGAGTGGGGGTCCCAGGCCGTTGGGACCCAGTAGGTGACAGCGGCGAGGACAGCAGAGGAAAAGGCAGCGTGCCCAGTGGCCCTCCTGAGTCCAGCAGTTGAACCGTGAGGATGGAGACCTGTCAGAAGGGCTCCAGCACCTTCTCCGTGGGCTGGAAGGGTGCTGTGGAGGCAGTGGGCACGATCCGTAACCTTGCACGTGGGGCTCCTATAACGGGGTTGCATAGCGACAGGTCGCGGCTGCTGGTGGCTGGGGGGACTCTGCTTCTCAGCTCGGCTCTCGTTTCCCAGCACTGCTTCCCTCTGAGTCACCCAGGGCCCTGCCACATGTCATTTCATTAGGCGGCTCCACGGCCGCTTTCACTTCTCCCAAAGCTGTGCAGAGGCTCGGCTCTTGGCTTTTACATCATTTTCTCCTGAGAGCTGGAGGCGGTGGCCTGTTTGACAGGTCGGTTTGCTGCATTGAGTCCCCAACGGTGTCTGACGGTTTCAATTTCCTTTCTCATAGGTGTTTGATCCTGATGACCTTTATTCAGGGGTCAATTTCTCCAAGGTTCTGAGCACACTTTTAGCTGTCAACAAAGCCACAGAAGGTGAGCCAGGTTTGTGATTTATGAGTCGTGCATGACCCATTTGGATCCACAGGCTTCTCACTGCCCTAGGGGCCGACCATGGCCAGGATTGTTTGACCAGTGCACATCTCTTCCCTACTAGCCAGCNNNNACAAGGGAGGGACAGAGAGAGAGAGAGAGAGAGAAAGAGAGAGAGAGAGGGAGAGAGAGAGAGAAAAAATCCCAAGCAGGCTCTACACTGCCCGCACAGAGCCCCATGCAGGACTTGAACCCACCAACCGTGAGATCATGACCTGAGCTAAAACTAAGAGTCGGAGGCTTAACCAACTGAGCCACCTGGGCACTCCTTGTAAATTGTTCATAGTTTAGGATTTAAACATACCTATCACAGATGTTATTGTGATGCCCTTCATATAAGGATAGGAACCAAGAAGCTATTCCATCCAAAGCTACGGGGAATAAGCAACTGAGTACAACAAGACAGAAAATGAAAAGGAAAAGACGAGTTCCCCTATTCATAAAGTTTACAGAAGGTACCAGTTACTTCCCCACGAGAGACATGTTTTTCTCATAGATTTTTGTGTGTGTTTGTCCACGTAAAAGACGGTGTCAGTAACCTTGCGCTGGAAACGCAACCTCAGGATCGTAGTGAGTGAGAAGACTATTTTTTACTTAAATGTTTAACACCCACCACATTGGAGGTCTTAACTCTAAATCCTAGTAAACTTGAGGAAAATGCCCCCAGCCTTGAAATATCACCTTAACTCCTGTGAGAGGGCACCTTTCCTATAACTGGCTGGGAATAACCATAGTTAAAATGCATTGAGCTCTCACCATGGGTCTAAGCAATTCTAACAGTCATTGGTGGTCTGCTCTTGGAAATGACCCTGGGGGTAGGTATTATTATTACGTCCATATTACAGATAAGGGAACTCAGGCCCGCAGTTGCCCAACTAGAAAAAGTAAGTGGCAGAGCTGGGATTCAAACCCACATCGGACCGACCCCCAAACACAGGTCTTGCTGGTCAGACCGTTGGGAGAGTCAGCAGGCTGTATGCCCAGCACCGTCAGGTGCTACAAAGGAAGTGTAAGATATGGTCCCTGCCCCTGAGAAAATGACCGTCTATTTAGGGAGACTCAACTTACCCCCCGTGAAACAATTAGCACACAGGAGCAGACAGTATAGGCAAGTGCCAAATAGAATGGAGCATCTAGGAAGCTATCAAGTAATTATAGTTTTCGTCAAAAGAGCTGTATATAATAGCAATACATGTAAAAATACTTCCCTAGAGTTGTTCTTTTGCTATTTGGGAAAAAGGAAGGCTTTGGAGCTACTGCAAAGGCGTATAGCAGAAAGTACAGCTAATTCGAGTAACTATATTTAACACGTATGACAACTAGCCAGTGCTAGGCAGGGAGGATCGTATCATTCTAACATTATGCCATCCAAATTATACGTTCCTTTGCCAAACTCTGCTAGCAAGTTTCATAGTCTCTTCCCTTGCCGCGGATATTTATAAAATACAAGGAGGTGAAAGTTAAAACCCACAGCATCAAGGAAATTACTTGGATACTGAGCTTGTCGCCTAGGGAATGTTTGGGCTTCAGACTTTTGCAGTTTATGTCTTTTAAAAATAAACGGAGAGGAAAAGAACCCTCATTTGAATTTGTCAGGAAGCCAGCTTCTCTCTTGAGCACACTGTCAGCATTCGGAAAACACCCGGCTCGGCACTGGTCTGATCGAATTTCACAAGGTTTCAAGGAAGAGAAGATTCTCGAGTGTGATTTTTGAAGACGGCATCTTTTTTCCCAGACACACTCTCCCTCCAATTCTCCTTCTCCTCCCCCCCGCCCCCCTCACCCCCAGAGTCTGTGAGAATTTACATTACATACGCTGCACATGTCACCACATATGAGGAAGACAAGGGCCACCCAGTTAAGGGCCAAAACACAAAGAGAGAAGTTTGAAATATTTCAAAGTAATAAGAGCCACAAACAGCTGTTTGGTACCCGATATAGTTCTGCCCTGGATAACAGGGCGTTCTGTCGCAAACTGGTTCAAGAGGGGAGAGCCATAGAGAAATGGGTTAAGAGAAAATGTGGTTCTGTCGCTGTTTTTCATTCTACTGGACAGCAATGGCCAGTAAGGTTACGACGACGTTGGCCACCCAAATGGGGAGTAGGGGCGGGAGGAAATTCACTTGGCATGTTCAGAACGGTAACCGTGAGGATTCCGGCCAGGGTGCCTTTGCTAATGTCCCATGAAAGTTTATTGTATGTTCTAGACGGTGCTTCNGCCACCCAAAGGGGAGTAGGGGCGGGAGGAAATTCACTTGGCATGTTCAGAACGGTAACCGTGAGGATTCCGGCCAGGGTGCCTTTGCTAATGTCCCATGAAAGTTTATTTTATGTTCTAGACGGTGCTTC
>NW_027527807.1:2821341-2823103 GCF_008692635.1 Crocuta crocuta
ATAATGGCCAAAACACAAAGAGAGAAGTTTGAAATATTTCAAAGTAATAAGAGCCACAAACAGCTGTTTGGTACCCGATATAGTTCTGCCCTGGATAACAGGGCGTTCTGTCGCAAACTGGTTCAAGAGGGGAGAGCCATAGAGAAATGGGTTAAGAGAAAATGTGGTTCTGTCGCTGTTTTTCATTCTACTGGACAGCAATGGCCAGTAAGGTTACGACGACGTTGGCCACCCAAATGGGGAGTAGGGGCGGGAGGAAATTCACTTGGCATGTTCAGAACGGTAACCGTGAGGATTCCGGCCAGGGTGCCTTTGCTAATGTCCCATGAAAGTTTATTGTATGTTCTAGACGGTGCTTCNCGACCTGAGTGGTTTCCTTTATCTTGCCTTTTCCTCTTTTCGCAGATCAGCTGTCAGAAAGACCATGTGGGCGTTCCTCTTCTCTTAGTGCTGCTAACAGTTCTCAGACAAGCCCACAGGGAGCAGTTGTTAGCACAGCTACAGGGTTGCAAAGGCAGTCAAAGGCAGTGGTAAGTATCGNCTAGACCCGAGTGAGTCGTTTAGCGGACAGTGCCGGGCAAATGGAAGTCATTAGAACTACTTCCGGATGGCAGTTTGCTGGCATTTCCTCTGCCCCTGGTTTATTGGGAGAACGAAATGGTGCCTGGCACAGAACGGCCAATCAATATACATTACTGGCTATCATTATTGTTATTGTCATTTTATTTTTCTCTGTGCGCTCCTATTGAGCCTGTGATGGTGAACTCTGTAGCCGTGCAGCCCAGTTATCTCTGCATTTGGTCTTAATAGGAGCTTTTATTTGGGAGGAGCTGCCTCATCCTCTGCTCTTCCGAGACCTTTATTCCTTGTCAAAAGCCACCCACTTGCTTTAAGCCATCATGAGCTATTACTTCCAAAGCACTTTAATTACTTCCAGAGCACTTAACCTTTTGAGATCACGGATCCCTTTGGGGAGCTGATGAACACTACCATCCCACACCCACTTGGACCCTCTCAAACTGTGTGCAAACCTCCTGTGTATGGGACTTACGGGTGTGTGTTTTGGGTAAAGATCCCCTGAGCTCATCAGCTTCTCGAAGGGGCCTGTGACAGGTTAAGAACTCCTGACTTAGGTAACTACGGGGTATTTGATGTTTGCATATGACTAAATCAGCCAATTTAAGATATTCTTAGCAATTGAGAGGCGGGAGGCAGATTTTATGGGTAGATTAGTACCTAATCTTGGCCGTATAATTATGTAAGACCGTGTCTGTGTGTTGTATAGAGGCAGGGTGGAATAGTTTATCACTCTACTTTGTTTCCTGGCTCATTTACTAAGTATCTTGAGGCAGTTGGTGAGGGGAGAGGGGAATGGAAGCTATGACCCCCTTTTAAATACACAGTCTCATAAACACAAAAGGTTGCATGCGCTTCTGAGCCAAGGCGGAGGTGGACCTGGGGTTCTGTCCTTGCTCACCCCACGTTATGTGCCTCAATTCATGTCATTCCTGCCCCTTCCCCGTTTAGATGGGTGCTTAATCTGGTGTGGCTTTTATTTCTCTAGGAGATGACGGAAAATGGAGGCCATCAGTTGATAGTAAAGGCAAGATTCAACTTTAAGCAGACTAATGAAGATGAACTGTCAGTTTGTAAAGGGGACATCATTTATGTCACCAGAGTTGAAGAAGGAGGCTGGTGGGAAGGCACATTAAATGGCAGAACAGGCTGGTTCCCTAGTAATTATGTCAGTGAAATTAAATCC
>NW_027527807.1:2823145-2829362 GCF_008692635.1 Crocuta crocuta
CCGAGAAATTAAATCCAGTGGTAAGTGGATCTTTCAAAAGCCTTTCGGCACATGACTCTTATACTCTCTTGAATTCCTACTGAAAATCTTGGAGTTTTAATTGGTCAACAGAAACTGTTTGTATTTGCATAGATAAGCCTAAGGGCGGGAGAGAACCGGGGAAGATCTGGGATTAGAAATTTTGAAATGAAGTTGCATTTGGATTACATCAAGGCAGCAAAAACCTAAAAAAGCAAAAGAACTCAAAGCTCAGACAACTGTTCCACCTTAACTATGTCCCCTTCTGTCTACTCATTGTCGCCCATGTAATATAGTGCATAGTCCTTCCTGCTGCTCCAAGAATCACCATGGTAGAAAAGAATAATAAGAGAGGCCATGTGCTAACTTCCTTTTTTTAGCCCTAAGCTCCTTAAGCAGACCTAAGTCTAAATGCCTCCGACATGTGTTCGAGAAATAACAATCGTGGGACTGCAGGAGGCTGTCTGGCTGCTTTGATTCTGAATAAAATTGTCCTTAACTCTTGCGTACCGCTAACTGCTTCTTCTCTTTTGTAATAATACCGGGAGAATGAAATCCAGTCCTTCTTCAGGAGTCCTTCTAGAACTTTCTTAGGTAACTTCCTTGCCTTTTAAGAAAGNCTTCACTTCCCCAAAATATTTACCCAAGGGCTCCTTTGCGTGGTTAGCTGCTCAGTGCATTTTTTCTTTTGGGGATGTCTTTATTGCTTCTTTAATGACTCAAAACTCAAAATAAAGACTATCAACTAATATAATTATAGGCTCTTTGTAAATAAATTAAAACATTACAAAGGTATATAATGTAGGCGAAACAAATTCCTCTCTCCTTTGTATCCTCCCCCAGATAACCACCCTTAGGACCTTTTCCCTAAAGCATTTAAGAGAAAGTTTCTTTTGCATGCTTTTCTGCATTGTGTGTTGGTTTGAGGATGGGAGGCACCTCGCTTAATGGCATAAATGTTCACGAACAGATTTATAATTAGATATGCACGTGTAGGCTTCTTGGCATTTTTTAAGAGATCTTATTTTTAAGTAATGTCTACACCCAACGTGGGGCACGAACTTACCAACCCCAAGGTCGAGAGGTGCGTGCTCTGCCGATGGAGCCACCCCGGTGCCCCTTAGTATTTTTTATTACTGGGGCTCGAGACGTTTCTGTTGATCCCTGAAATATTTTCACAGGCCTTGCTTGGAATTTCCTTGGTTTTGATGATTCTCACAGCTGATTTTTTACCCCTTGCCACATCTTTCAATTGCTTTGATTTGGTTGTTAGGGTCTCTACCTTTCCAGATTCGCTCCAGCTTTGTTCGTTGATTCAGTGTCTTTATCCTCCGAATGAAAAGCCACGGCACTTGCTGCCTTGCCTGGGAAGCCCGAGCCTTGTTCAGAGGACACCGGAAGTGGACAGACAGCATGCCCTCATTATCATGTCCCTCCCTGAGATGCCTTATAGCCCATTCTGGCTGCTGCATTGTCGACTGCCCTGGCTGTTTGTTCTTGGCTTTGGAGCCTTCCCTTGGGGTTTTTTCTATACTCTTTGGTTTGGAACTCAGTTAAGGACTCACCTGGCAAGCTCTGGCTCTGGTGTGAGCGCCTATGTTACCCTTGGAAGCATCTTACCCAGCCATCAAGGATGGGTCTGGACAGCTGGGGCCAGGGAGCCTGCTGGTTAAACTCAGCGGCCAGAGTGATTCTTTCAAAATGGAACTTGGGTAATGGCGCTCCATCTCAAAACGAGTAAAAGCCCAGGTCCTCTCATCTCAGCTAGCCTATAAGCTTCTTCGGGATTCAGCTTCCTGTTGCCCCTCTGACCTCTTTTCTGCCCTTTCTCCCCGTTGCTCATTCCTCTCCAGCCACACTGGCCTCCTGGTTTCCTGTGCGAAACAGACACCTGCGTCACTTGCTGATCCTCTGCCTAGGACACTCCATGGGTGTCTACATGCCTGGTTCCCTTACCTCCTTCAGGTCTCTGCTTGCTTGTCCGCTGTGCCCTAGGGCCTTCCTCAGTCACTCAAGAATATTGAACCCTATCCCCATTGCCCCTGTCCCCCTTCCCTGCTCTGTTGTTTTGTTTACCATTTCTCTCCACCTAAATTAATATACACGTGCTTATTTATTTCATTTACCATCTGTACATTCCCGTTAGAATGTAAGTGCCGTGAGGGGGCAATGTTCTTCTGTTTTGTTTAGGCTCTGTAAGTATCTGTAAAATGAATGAATACTGCGGGGCAGGTCAGTACATTCTGCTCAGCTTGTTCGCTGAGCATCGGTTAGATACTTGGTAGTGGTGGTGGTGGGGCTATAATAGTCTGTCCTCATGGACCCTGCCTCTAAGGACCTTACAGTTTAGTCATCAAGATAGGTGTGTACATAGCCAACTATAACAGGATTAGCACGAGCTAAGTAGCGCAGACAAAGCTCTAGGTCTAGACAACATGCTATAGGGGCAGCAAAAAAAAAAAAAGATTCTATGAACAATAACCTCGAAGGGAGGGGAAACACTTGAATCGGGTCTTGAAGGATGAAAAGAAGCTTCTGATGGGTAGAAGGATAGAGGGCGTTAGTAAGTTAAAGCATGGAGGTAGGAAGGTGTGGGTGGGTGGTGGGGTGATTGGGGTTGAGGGTAAGGCAAGTAAAGAGGAGAGGGGCTTTGGCTGGAGCTACACGCAGAAGGGAGTCAGCACAAAGCAGGGGACAGCATGTGGTTTCGAAAGCTATTTCTGGTGGTCGGTGGAGGCTGGACGGCAGAGAAGTGGTGGGGATAACCAAGCGGATGTGGGGAAGCCAGTAGAGACTGTTGCTGAGATCTTGGCAATCCAGAGAGCTGCGTGGGCTACTTTTGTGATAGTGGAGCAGGAAGAAGTGGGTGGATGCAGTAGATAGTGTTAGAATACAATCGGGAGAATTTGCTGATGGTTTGTTATGAGCAAAAGGGAGGAGGTGCAGATAATTCCAAGTCTAGAGGGCCAGCTCCCTAAGGGCACGTAGTGTCATGCACCTAGCCAGCCAGCAGAGGTTTTGTTGCCATGACTGGGGTATCAGGCTCTGTCCTGGGCACTGGTGAGGCGGAGAAGCCTAAGACATGAGTTTTGTCCTCATGTTCATAGTCTAGTGAGGGGGGGATCTCTTTAGAATTCAGTGTGATAAGCTCAGTGATAGAGCTAAATACAGGGTGTTGTGGAGAGTGGTGAGCGGAAGAGGGGTGCCTAACTCATCTGACAAGCAGGTCGAGGGGAACTTACATCTCTTTGTAAAGTTTCTGTCTCCGTAGCGCCTAACACAGTGCTTTCGACATGGGAAATATAAGAAATGTTTGATACGTGCTGAACTCCATTAATGAGAAGACAGGATGAGGAGGGTATGCGTGTGTCCGTGCATGCGTGCATGCGTGTGTGTGTGTGTGTGTGTGTGTGTGTGTGTGTGCTGGGGGGGGGGGCCACACAGCAGANGCGGAAGAGGGGTGCCTAACTCATCTGACAAGCAGGTCGAGGGGAACTTACATCTCTTTGTAAAGTTTCTGTCTCCGTAGCGCCTAACACAGTGCTTTCGACATGGGAAATATAAGAAATGTTTGATACGTGCTGAACTCCATTAATGAGAAGACAGGATGAGGAGGGTATGCGTGTGTCCGTGCATGCGTGCATGCGTGTGTGTGTGTGTGTGTGTGTGTGTGTGTGTGTGCTGGGTGGGTGGTCGACACTGAAGATGATGAGTTGCTTTGGACATGTTGAGTGGAGGCGCTAGAGAGTCGTAGTTCTGAAGATGTCCAGCAGGTCGTTGTCATTATCGACTTGGAGTCCGGGGGAGAGCTCACATGCTGGAGGCCGAGCCGGCTCCGGCAGGTCCAGGGGCCCCTGAAGGTTGGACAGTGTCGGCGAGAGAGAGAGAGAGTGAGAGAGCCCCGTGATTCTTTCTGATCACCAGGCAGGCATCTCTGTCCTGACATGACATCAGAAAAAGGAATTTTTACAATGGATAACTCTTTGTGATAAGATGCTTTGGAAAGTGTACAGAAGCAGGTTTTACAGAAATATTCTTGCAGAACTATTCCAATTATAGTGAGGTTAAGTAAATCTTATAACTAAAGATTTAGCAGGGTATTCTTAGTAAAAGACAGGATACATTATTTGTTCTAAGTTAATCACGCTAAGGTTAGGTCATAGGGTAAGTGTATAGATGGGCTAAGAGTCATTCTGTCTGGCTCTCAAATGAATGTTTCTGAGTTGGTTAATAAGTTGTTTGTGGAAACCTATTTGATGCTGAATGTGTGAACACCATGGAGGCCCTAAATGTGTCAGCCTTTTGTTTGTGGGTAATGCTTTAGCTACTCTTATCTATCCTCATCCCAGCCACCTGTAAGGGAGGGTGTTTGCAGAAAGTAGGCCTTGGGGAAGGGACTGCCATACATCACCAATTAGGAGAAGGTGTAAGTATTAACTTAAGTTCTGCCCTTATCTGTACCTTAACTCTAAATTAGGCTCTTTGTCTCGGGGCCAGGCTCAGTTGTAATTCTTGTGTTCTTAACCCCCTAAGTCTTGGATCTGCAAGGCCCTTAGGAAGAGCCTTTTGACAATCATCCATAGAGCTTTCATCTAAAATCTCTCTTGTAAAGGCAGGAATATGCTTTTCCTTATGAGGTATCTGTTTTCAGAATATTGGTCTGATATGGAATATTGTGAGGCCTGGTCAATACCAGCACAACATGAGCCAGTAGTAGCAGGAGATACCAGTTTTCATTTCTCATGGCAGGAGCTGTGCAAACACTGCCATTTCCTTGCTGTGACTGCCACCCATAGAGGCCGGTGCGGCTCCCGGCACTCACAGCCGGAGATGAAACTGACAACTGACCGTGTAAAGTGGCAGATGATAAAGTATAAAATACATGGCAGATTATCCGCGGACAGAGAGTGTGCTCTGGCTGGAGAGGTTGGAAGTGGCTTTGTGGAGGAGGTAGGGGTTGAGACATGTAGGCTGTGGATAGGTCCAGACGAGAGGAGAGGACTGTCGAAGCCATAGTGAGTGATTGGTTGGGGATGACCAAAGCCACAGAGGATCTGTGGTAGGACTGAGCAGAGTGAGCTTGCCGGTGGTGGAGGAGATAAGCTTGCTGTAACGCAAATGTCCACTTGGGAAGGAGGTGATGAGTCTTTGTTGGCCTGAATTCTTGCCCATCCCCCCTCTTGCTGCCTCCACAGGGTGGCAAGTTGGCCAGAACCTATTTAGGATGCTGCCGAGGGACATGTTAAGTTCAGTGTCGTGTTGGTTTAGAAAATATACCTGTCAGTGTCTTCTTCCTTTCCACGAAGTTCATGCTGATGTGTAAGTTTAGGGAAGATTTGTCTTTAAGGAGTTCTAAAAAAACGATTCATAGACTAAATGCATCTTTCGTTGAAACGAAACCATCCATTGAGAGTTGTAAACCCCACGGCCACACAAACTCTTGGGTTGTTTATGAGGTTGAATCCGGCATGGAAGTCAAGAACTCCTGTGATCTCTTATCTGTTTACTCTTGGGTCAAACGTGTAACCCTGAGGTCACTCGAATAGTCTGTGATTCTGACCTTCAGCCATGGTAGCCTGGGGTACTGTTCATTCAAGCCGGTATTCCACGTGCCTTTGTATTGTCTTCAAAACAGAACGATGATGCAACCCTGGCCCCGAGCAAACCCTTGCCTCGCAGATTTTGGTGCTGCGAGAATGCTTTGCACACTCTTCTTCCCTTGAGCCAGCCTTCGACAGGAGCACAAAGTTGCCCCCGGGGAGCGGCATTTGAAGTTTGAGATTGTTGCGAGGTAACTTTTGTCTAGAAGATAATTATGGTCAAGGCCCTGGGGACAGCTTTGTCCCTCTGATCAGGCGGAGGCCGGTTTCACAGGACCTGTGGAGCCACCAATCTCCTCCTGTAGGAAGTTAAGAAGTAGACTATTTGAGAATCTCGGGCTTGCACACGCACGCACAGGACGCCTTTCAACATGAGCTTGAGGCTGAAGGTAGAGTAGGTTTTGGTGACCATGATAATAAAAGCCTCCCACCAACAATGATGGGACGTAGAAGGTGGTGACATTATGAAGCCATTGTTCCCAGTCTTGCTTGCGGACTTCCCGATTTCTTGTTACACAAGAAAAATAAACCCTTTTTAACAAAAATATTTTTTTCAAAATATTTATTTCATGAAAAAATATATATGAATAAATTAGGCA
>NW_027527807.1:2829471-2829968 GCF_008692635.1 Crocuta crocuta
ACCCTCCCCTGCTCATGCTATCTCTCTCTCTCTCACTGTCAAACATAAAATAAAAACTTAAAAAAAAATTCCTGCCAATACATCAGCAACAGTGTAAATTATCTCTCTTTTGTTTTTGTCTTAGAGAAAAGCTAAGGGTTCTGTCAGGACTTTGCATCAAAATTTTCCTGGCAAAACTTCCTTGCCAAAGAAGATCAGAACAGATATTTTAAGCAAATTCGTTTTTCTGCAACTGGTTCTGTTAAAGGGTCATTAAATCCTTCTTCTAAAACTTCTTAGTAGCAGGTAAATATAGATATCAGATGAAGAGATTAGGTAGCTGGCTAATTAAATTTGTATTAAGGCAGATTAAGAAATGACTCTTCCTACTGATCGTAAACCAAAACTAAGATTGAGCTTTATATTTAGACTTCCTGTGGTAGTCTCCTGGGTATGTCACATAGATGTTTCACATCCAGAGAAACTCAGTGTCACCAGATTTTTTTTTTTTTTGACCC
>NW_027527807.1:2829986-2838321 GCF_008692635.1 Crocuta crocuta
GTTTCTATAGCAACAGGGGAGGAGGAAGAACCAAAAGTTAATTGTAAAGGGATCTTCCTATTAGGATTAGGAGGGTTTCTCATGGCTTTATCTGTGGGATACTGCTGTTGGCGGCGTTGTATTATGCCACATAACCCATCTGAAGATAACCCATCTGAAGATAACCCATCTGAATTCTTCACGACATTGATTGATGTCAGTGACTGAATTGAATTGAATTGAATTGAATTGAATTGAATTGAATTGAATTGAATGAGAGTGGTGAGAGAGACCACCTTGCCTTGTTCCTGATCTCAGGGGGACCCATGCTCAGCCTTACATCTCGTGCCATTTCTGTCCATGCCAGCTGTGGGTTTTTGGTAGATTCTGTTTATTGAGTTGAAGGAGTTCCACTCTATTCCTATTTGGGGGAGGAGGGGAGGAGGTGGGTGTTTTTTCCCCTTGAGTCATTGTTGAGTTTTCTCAAGTGCTTTTTCTGCATCGATTGATAGTATCATGTGATTTTTCTTTTTAGACTATTAATACCGTGGGTTATGTTGATTGAGTTTTGAAGATTTTACCAACCCTTGGATCCATGGGATGAACTCCGCGTAGTCTACAATGCTTTAAACGTGTTGCTGAATTTTATTGGCTAATGTTGTGTTCAGGTTATTCTCTTTGTCTGGCTTTGGTGTTTCTATTTTTGAGTTGCTCATAGTATTGCTTTATCATATTTTTTTTTTAAGAGAGAGCGTGCGACCTGGGGAGAGGGGGAGAGAGAGAGAGAGAGAGAGAGGAGAATCTTAAGTAGGCTCCACGGTCAGCAGAGAGCCTGCCTGGGCTCGATCCCATGATCCTGGGATCATGTCCTGGGCTGAAATCAAGAGTCAGATCCTAAGCCGGCTGAGCCACCCAGGTGTCCCTATCATGTTTTGGATAGGTAGTGACATCCCCTGTTTCACTCCTGATATTGGTAACCCATGTCTTCTTTTGTCCTCTGTCGGTCCTGCTAGAGGTCTGACAATTTTATTGATTTCCTCAAAGCACCAGCTGGGTTTTTTTGCATCCTGTTCAGCCACTGAGGAATCTCCAGGCAGCCTCTTCTGTCTTTTCAATTCGTGTTGCTCCGTCCTACTTGGCATAGTTAACATTTTGTTTCAGTTGCAATCATCCATTCCTGTGGCCTCTCCTCCCTTCTTCTCTATCTCGGCAGGCTCTCCATTACTGTTTACCCTCCCTTTCAGCGTGGCTTTCGAAAGCTGACCATATCTTGCCGGTATCTCTAGAAAGTTTCATTTTTATCAAGACTGGCTTACATTATAGCTGCACAAAAACAATTGTGAGCTCTTTCTTTTTTTTTAATTTTTATGATTATTTATTTATTTTGAGAGAGAGAGAGCGAGCAGGGGAGGGGCAGAGAGTGAGGGAGAGAGAATCCCAAGTAGACTCTCCACCATTAGCACAGAGACCAGTGTGGGGCTTGAACTGACGAACTGTGAGATCATGACCTGAGCCAAAACCAAGAGTCAGGTGCTTAACCTACTGAGCCACCCAGGTGCCCCCAGCTGTGAGTTCGAAGTAGAACCATTATCACTACATTATAGAAAACTTGCCTAATAAAAACTAAAGGAATTTGGTAACCGTCAATTTCAAATATGCCTGAGAGTACAACGGCGTGGTATGTCGGAAAGCACACCACGCCTGGTACAGCACTTGATTTCAAGTCCTGGCTCTGCCACTTACAATCTCAAGTATAGGTGGGGTGGCTCTGTGTCACTCAGCTTTGCCCGGCAAGGCCTTGTGAAGCCACCAGGTAGATCCAGGAGGATCTCAAAATAGCGTAGAGCTTCCAGAAAGCCGCTGTACCTCACGTGTCGTCACTCGGAAGTGACAGAATTGGCCGGAGTGCTGCCTTTTTGCTGTGTTGTCCCCCTGCCCAGCAAGGCCCAGCTGGACAATTCATTGGCACACAAACAGCCCTGCCATGAACACTGCCATTTCTACAGCTGTGCTTCTGGAATCTTCCCTGCCTAGAAAGTTCTCTGCTGTTTTCTCTCCTGGTTTGCATTCTCACCGCCCTCCAGGACTGGATCAAGTGCCCCCTGCCTAGCAAGGTCTTCTCTGACCGTTCCAGCTCAAACTGATGGCCTCTCTGAACTCCAGTAGGAATCACTGCAAATGCCATTGACCAAGCCCTTCTCAGTACATTTATCTCTGGACATCATGTTAGTTAGGAGCACAGGCTCTTGCCAAGGCGCACCTGAACTTCATTCTTGGCTCTGCCATTTCCTAGATACATGCCCTTAGGTAATTAACTTCACCTCCCTGAACCTGACTGACCTCCTTAGTGAAATGAAATCATCTCTGCCTGGACAGGCTTGTGAGGCTCAGATAAAATGTGGTAAAAGCTATTAAGTGCCAAATAAATGAAAGGATTATTTTAATATAATATAATAATANGGCTCGAACCCACGAACCGCGAGGTCATGACCTAAGCGAAAGTCGGACGCTTAACCAACTAAGCCACCCAGGCACCCCAAGAGCATGCAACTCTTGACCTTGGGGTCATGAGTTGGAGCCCCACGCTGAGGGTAGAGATTACATAAAACAATAAAATTAAAGGAGCACCTGGGTGGCTCAGTCAGTTAACTATCAGGCTCTTGATTTCAGCTCAGGTCATGATCTCATAGTTGGTGAGATCGAGCCCCATGTCAGGCTCTGCACTGATGGCATGGAGTCTNTTTTTTAATGTTTTATTTATTTTTGAGAGAGAGATAGAGACAGCATGAGCAGGGGAGGGTCAGAGAGAGAGGGAGACACAGAATCCGAAGACAGGCTCCAGGTTCTGAGCTAGCTGTCTGCATAGAGCCCAACGTGGGCCTCGAACCCACGAACTGCGAGATCATGCCCTGAGCTGAAGCCGGACGCTTTACCGACGGAGCCACCCAGGCACCCCAGAAAATATTATTTTAAAAAGAAAAATCAAGCATGATGATAATTTATTATTTGGTTGTTTATATAGACTCCACTATACTTCAGAAAGAGTTTAAAGCAGCATCTACTACAGCAAGATAAAAATGCAATGTAAAACAAAATGAAGCAAAGGAGAAAATGAGGGTAGGAAAGATAGTGTTAGTGACACTGTTAAACATTTATGATCGTCGTCTGTTATGTTTCTTAAGTTTGTTTTTGTTTTTTTTAAAGAAAGAATGTATTGGGGCACCTGGGTGGCTCAGTTGGTTGGGCGTCCGACTTCAGCTCAGATCATGAGCTCACAGCTGTGGGTTCANATATATTTATACTTGTAGAGTAACTTACAAGTTACAAATATATACATTTTGTTAGCGTTAGCTTTGCTGATCAGTTTTGAAGGAGTTGAATGGAGAGACAAAGTGGAGTAAAGAAATAAGCCCAAATGGAGTGACGTTCTTGTCCTGGCTCTGCCATTCATTAGCTAGGCCCTAACTTCTCAGAAATTGAAGGTTCCTGGACAAGACGGTCTAACTTGGACCATCTAGAGTTTAGTAAAAGTACAGTGTCACCTGTTGAGGAATGTACATTTCCGTTGATCCTTCCATTTGACAAAACGTATAGTGTGTTAGTTGACTTATGTTATAAAATTTTTATCTTCGACCTGTATGATATTAACGTAATTTAAATGTCTGTTTCACAGAGAGACCCCTGTCCCCCAAGGCTGGCAAAGGANTGTTCAGATCATAACTAACACAACTTCCTGACTCTCTGTATGGGACCTTTTCGCTTGCTGACCCACGGATGTGTCGAGGTGACACTTATAGGAGCCTGGGTAACGTATCACAAGGGCCTAACATCAGCTGTGCTACAGTGGTGCTCTTCTGCTTTTAGGCCACTTACAGAGATCTAGAAGTTTTACGGCCACTGTACTGAAAAATTAAAAGGGAGCACAATGATTTGGGCAAGGCCTATTAAACAGTGCCGAAAGAGAAGTTGGTTCATAAGTAGGCGTTATGGGGAAGCCCAGCAGATATTTAGAAGGTGAATTCCCAAGTTCCTCTAATGCAGTAAGTTTTAAGTGATCGCATACTGTGATTTTATTTTAGAATCAATCAATCCATTATGGTGTCCTCCGAAATATTATCAACCTTGTATTTGAGGAGAGCCCGAAGGGAAGGCTGCCCTTTGGCACAGAGGGAGGCGTGGAATGGCTCTGGCTTGAACGCAGATATGTCAAAATATATTAGCTATAAATAGGACAGATGCAATACTCAAAATAATCTCCCATTTGAGAAAAAAATTGCATTCTTCTTCTTTTTTTTTTTCAATAGTTTATTGTCAAATTAGTTTCCACATAACACTCAGTGCTCATCCCCACAAGTGTCCTCCTCCATGCCCATCCCCCCCTCCCCCCACATCCATCAGNATTATTCTTCTTAATCTTCTCTCTGCTTTCCTTCACGTCCCCTTTCCCCTCCTCTGTTGAAATAGTGTCACTTTTTTTTAAAGTTTATTTATTTTTGAGAGAGAGCGAGAGAGTGAGGGAGGGGCAGAGAGAGAGGGAGAGAGAGACATAGAGAATCCTGAGCAGGCTCTGTGCTGTCAGCACAGCTCTCATGAACCGTGGGATCATGACTTGAACCGTTATCAAGAGTCGGACGCTTCACCGACTGAGCCACCCAGGTGCCCCTTAGTGTCAGTTTTCACTCAATATCGGCTGTGCGTTTGGCCCGCACACTCCTTTCGTTGTGCGCATGGATAATCCTTTTAAACATCTCTATACATTGCGTTCCAGAAGTCAGAATTGCGCCCTTCCGTGAATTTGCTGCATAATGATGACGTGAGTGGTAGTTGGTATGAAAATTCAAGGAGACGCTTCCTAAGTGACGTGGGCGATAATCATAGGGGACAATTTTGTCACTGTTTTTCTTCTTACATTTCTGAGGTTAAAATATACTATCCAACAGAGCTAGGCTCCCTTCTTCCTTCCTTCGTGACCATTTCTTCTAGCTTCTAGGTGACTTCCCCCCAACTCCGTGATATAATTTTTAAAGAAAGGGTGTGGATGAAAATGTTACAATAGCTTCTTCTCCTTGTGCATCCGGAGTACGCCATCGCTCTGCTTTGGAGGTGTCTCTGCCTCTGCTTTTCTATTTATTTTTTAAGTCTTTATTTAAAATCCCGTTACTTAACATACAGCATTAATATTAGCTTCAGGTGTGCGATATAGTGGCTCTGCACTCTCCTACAATACACAGTGCTCAACACAAGTGCCCTCCTAATCTCCATCACCTATTTAACCAGCTCCCCCCACCTACCCTCTGGTAACCATCAGTTTGTTCTCTGTGGCTGACGGTCTGTTTCTTGGGATTCTCCCCTCTCTTTGATTTTTCCCTTTGCTCCTTTGTTTTGTTTCTTAACGAGTAAAATTGTATGGTATTTGTCTTTCTCTCACTGACCCATTTCTCTTAGCATTATGCTCTCTAGCTCCATCCATGTCGTTGCAAATGACTAGATTTCATTCTTTTCATTCTTTTTTATGGCTGAATAATATTCCAATGGGGTGTGTGTGTTTGTGTGTGTGTGTGTGTGTGTGTGTGTGTGTGTGTTTAACTTNACTGCACTATAGGGTATTTACCCAGAGAATACAAGAGCACTAATTCGAAGGGATACATGTACCCCTGTGTTCATTGCAGCATTATTTACAATAGCTGAGATACGGAAGCCACCCAAGTGTCTATCAATAGACGAATGGATAAAGAAGAGGTGATGTATACACACCATGATTCTACCGATTTAAGACGTTGTTGGGATTATCCAAGGTACATTGACCTCTGTGATTCTTATAAGCCTTATGGAAATCTTAAATATACTCCTGTACACATTCTGGATGGCCTGCAATTTGTATCAGCTGCCCCCTATTGGAGTTCACGTGCATTGCGTCTCGTCCCTTGCTAGTGTAAACAATTCTGCAGTGAACGTCTTATACATAGGACTTTGGCAAGGCATATAAAGATCCGTAGAGTGGAGTCCTAGAAATTCAGAGCCAGGAGAACCAGTGGCGTATTCTAGTCTGAGGGTAGGAAAAGACTGATTTTTTTCAGCTCAAGAAGTCAGGCAGAGAGAGCACATTCTCTCTTCTTCTTCCTTTTTGTTCTTTCCAGGCCCTCAGAAGATTGGATGGGCCCAGCCACATAGGGGTGGGCAGTCTGCTTTCGTCAGCCTACCAGTGCGAGGGCTCGTGTCAGCTGCAGACCCCCTCACAGACCCACCCAAATAATGTTTCAGCTCGGTACCTCGTGACCTAGCCAAGCTGACATGTAAAATTAACCACTCACATCCTGTAAATCTGGGCAGGATAGAGACTCCTTGAATTTGCAAGTCTAGATTTGTCTCCCCCTTTCCAAGTTTCCAACGGGTTGTCTGCTGATTTCTGCCCCATTCAGGCCTTGATGCAATGCCAGCGGCACCTCAGTGTTGCAATGTTAAGAAGTTCTCCAGTGTGATCAACGTGGCTTTGGGTACCCAGCTCAGACCTGCATTTGCCATACGCCATGTTCGATATGTCTAGCTAAGGCTTGCGCACTCCTGGCCTGTTGTTTTGAATGAATGTTGAGGACCCTTTAGGGCCGTGGCAGCCCAGAGGAAGCTTTCGCTGCCCCTGACCTTGGTTCCTTCGGTGTTCTCAAAATTCACTGCCATTTGTAAAACAACTCTCACCATTGAGAAACAGCACGTCATTTTTTCCATTCATTATTTTTCTAATAATCTTATGCTGTTCGTTGGCTTCCTCCACCCTCTGTAACTGACGTTATGTGCCAGGAGGCATTTAAAAATAAAGAACAGCAGCAACCATAACAACAACAAAGGAAAATGTGTGAGGGGATGGTGTTTGTTAATTAGCTTGATTGCGGTGATCATTGCGCACTGTCCACCTGTATCAAAATACCAAGTTATCGGGGCACCTGGCTGGCTCAGTCGGAGCAGCGTGTGACTCTCAGCCTCAGGGTTGTGGGTTCGAGCCCCGTGTTGGGTGTAGAGATTGCTTAAAAGTAAACTCTTTCAAAAATATACCAAGTTGTATACCTCAAGCTCAGACGCTTGTACCTCAGTCAAACTGAGAAAATAAAGAACAGAAAAGGGGATCTATGTGGCTTGGTTATTGGGCTGAATTAGTGTGCAGCCCTTAGCATGTAGCGCCCAGGGTCTCACTGGGAAGGTAGGACAGACGTGACCGTAAGCCGCGTGGCAGAGAATGATGCAAAGTTATCCAGTGTCCTAAGATGGGCTTCTCAAAATGTGGTTGGGGGAACCCTACCCCAGAAGCCCCCGGGGAGCTTGTGAAAAGTGCAGATGTCTGGGCCCCCTACCTGACTTGCTGTACATCTGGATCTCTGGCCGTAGATCTCAGGAAACAGCACTTTAAAAAAAAAATTTCATTTTCATGTTTATTTATCTTTGAGAGAAAGACACAGCGTGAGTGGGGGAGAGGCAGAGAGAGGGGGAGACACAGAATCCAGAGCAGGTTCTAGGATCCAAGCTGTCGGCACAGAGCCCGATGCGGGGCTCCAACTCAGGGACCGCGAGATCATGACCTGAGCTTAACTGACTGAGCCACCCAGGCGCCCCAGGGAATAGCACTTTTAACATCTCCTTCAGCCTCTTCCTCACTCTCCTACTCCCGCACGGGTGATTCTGTTGTTCACTAAACTGAAGGCGGAGAACCAAAAAAGGGAACGGTTCAGTGGAAGATGGGATTCAAGCATGTCAAGACTTAGCTAAACAGAGAAGAGCTGGAAGGGGATTCAGGAAGGGGGTGCTATGTGGGCACATCTGCCCAGGCAGGAGGGTGCACGCCTGCGGTCCCTCCCTGCTGGTCATAGGGTGGACGGCACGGTCTTCTTCGCCCATCAAAATGCCCCCCGGGAAGGTGGAGTGCTGTATTCAGTGTAGCCAGTGCAGCACGCTGGATGAATGTCCTTTGCACCGCCATGCGCAGTCATCCGAGTATTCAGTTCTGGGCGTGAGCATCTATCTGTCTGTCTGCAGAGGGAGAGATGATCTCTTCTACATCCAAACAAGAAAAGACAATCAGTAACGGCCAGCACAATTTACCTTTTCCCCTAACTTTCTGCTATGTCATTGTAACTTGTGGCAGATGCCTAAAGGGTATGTCTTTAGGCACCCCACCCCATGCGCAGTGGGAAAGGTGGCAAGTGTGTAGCATGTGACATCACATAGCAATCCCAGGAAGCCTCCGGCAATTTCTGCTCTTACCACCCACCTTCTGCCTACCCCGGTTTTTCTCTTACTCATGTATCTACCCACTTGCTCCCACCCTGAGTTTTCTCTACCTTTTTAGTTCTTTTCTGTGCCCCCCCCC
>NW_027527807.1:2838621-2841994 GCF_008692635.1 Crocuta crocuta
TGAGACTTTATTTTGTAGAGCAGTTTTGGGTTCACAGCAAAATTCAGCGGAAGGTACCAAGGTTTTTCATATACCTCCCACCCATGCACACGCACAGCCTCGCCCACCAGAATAGTGTATTTGTGACAACTTCCGAAGTCTGTAGTTCACATTGGGATTCACTCTTGGTGTTGTACGGTCTGTGGGTTTGGGCAAATGTATAATGGCATGTATCCATCATTATAGTATCACACAGAGAATTGTCACTGCCCTCAAAGTCCTCTGTGTACCTTCCCTTTTTAAATCTACCAGCCTAAACTGCTTTATACTTCTACCCATTTATTCCTTCTCCATATTCCCTGTGCTATTTTTTTTTAACCTACCCATTTCCTATCTTACTCATCCATATACAGTTGACCCTTGAACAACTCAGGGGTTAAGGGCGCTGACCCCCTGCACAGTCAAAAATCCATATATAACTTTTGACTCCCTAAGGGGTTAACTGAAAGCCTTACTGATAACGTGAACAGTTAATTAACACATATCTTGCATGTCATATGCATTACATACTATCTTCTTACAACAAAGTTAGCTGGAGGAAAAAAAATGCTATTTAAAATATCATAAGGAACAGGGGCGCCTGGGTGGCTCAGTCAATTAAGCGGCCGACCTTAGCTTAGGTCATGATTTCATGGTTCGTGAGTTCGAGCCCCGTGCCAAGCTCTGTGCTGACAGCTCGGAGCCTGGAGCCTGCTTCAGAGTCTGTCTCCCTCTCTCTGTGCCCCTCCCCTGCTCCCGCTCTGTCTCTCTCTCTCCCCCTAAAAAAGAAATAAACTTTAAAAGAACTTTTAACTATCATAAGGAACAGAAAAGACATTTACAGTAGTGTACCGTATTTATTGAAAAGAATTCGCGTATAAGCCGACCCGCGCAGTTCAAACCTGTGTTGTTCAAGGGTCAGCTGTTTATCTTCCATCTGAAGGCTGGAGGTGGAGACGGGACAAGATTTGCAGAGATAACGCTGCTTGTTTTGTAAACTTGGAGGCATGAAATCAATCATGGCCCTTGAACCTCAGAAGGAGGCTCTATTGGCATATAAGGCTCATATGACATAAATACAGTAGTACGTTGCCTTTTTAAGTCCTACAGAACTTTTTCAACAATGAGCTCATTTTTACAGGCATCATCATTATCTCAGAATTCCTATAATATGGTGTCTTTGCTTTGCTGTAAGGTTTCCTGAGGCCACTACAGCCTCCCTCCATCATGGGACATCTCTCTCGTTTCAGCCTTCGCTTATGCATTTTAGCCTCTTAAAAATAATTTCTTCCTATTCTACAACTCTTCCCCCTTGGAAAAAAAAAAAAGAGTTATAAAACTGAACTCACTCTCAAGCCTTTCCAGGAAACGTGGGAGATATATTTTACTGGAAAATCAATAGCCTAGGATGGAGGCATAAGAGGCCGCCACCCCTTTTTTTTTTCTCTGTGACTTCTTACCATCTGTCTTACTCTGAATTTAGTCAAAGGTTAATTGAGCCAAAGGATACTCAGTTGTCCTTGTGAAGACAGACTCAGGGAGGCAAAGGCAATGTCTGGATGCAGTCTATTTTAGTCCGTTTGAATGGATTTCATCTCGATCAGACTATACCGCGGTGAAGTTGGTTGGCTAGCCAAACCTCTCGCTTCCTGACTCACCACTGAGGGCTTCTGTTTGGGAACACAGCCTCCTCTGTCTGCTTCCCTTTGTATCCATTTACAGTACATGCCCTGTGGCCTGAAAAATAAAGAACCAGTCTCAGAAGTTCATCAGTTGGTCTTTTGAGACTGAGGAAAGCAATAAAAGCCCAGATGAAGTTGGGAAAGAATCCCGAGCACCCACCCCGATGAGCATTTCTGCTAACGAAACCGCAGCAAGGGCNTTCAGACACCCTCAAAACTTGCAGCAATAAATAGGAGTTAAAACATGTTTTCTGTGTAGCTCTCCGGAACTGGCTCAAAGTCAGCGTGAAGTGTCCGCCTGCTTTCGTCACCTTTCCCTTCTGTGTGGCCCCGGGCTGGTGGGTCCAGCGAGAGTGGAGCTCCCAAAAAGTGCTGCCCTTTGGGGCAGGACAGTTGGCACCTTTCTGGCAAAATCCTACTGATTTCTTGTAAAGAGGCCCCAGATGGTAGCATTTGGAAGGAAGTTGAAACAATAATAAAGCTGTTTCAGTGGTGAGAGGGAGGCCGGATTCAAACAATGCTGGTTAATAGTTTTAAAAATCACATTTTATGGGGCGCTTTTGTGTAGCACCGTCAGTTGAGCATCCGGCTCTTTTTTTAAAATATAATTTATTGTCAAATTAGCTTTCATACAACACCCAGTGCTCATCCCAACAAGTGCCCTCCTCCATGCCCATCACTCCCCTTCCCCTCTCCCCCTCCCCTATCAACCCTCAGTGTGTTCTCAGTATTTAAAAGTCTCTTCTGGTTTGCCTCCCTCCCTCTCTGTTTGTAACTATTTTCCCCCTTCCCCTCCCCCATGGTCTTCTGTTAAGTTTCGCAAGTTCCACGTAGGAGTGAAAACATATGGTATCTATCTTTCTCTGACTGAACTTATTTCACTCAGCATAGTACCTTCCAGTTCCATCCACGTTGCTGCACATGGCCAGATTTCATTCTTTCTCATTGCCATGTGGTATTCCATCTTATAGAGAAACCACATCTTCTTGATCCATTCGTCCGTTGATGGACACTTAGGCTCTTTCCATGATTTGGCTATTGTGGAGAGTGCTGCTATGAACATTGGGGTGCATGTGCGCCTATGCATCAGCACTCCTGTGTCCCTTGGGGAAATTCCTAGCAGTGCTATTGCTTGAACTGGCCTCAGGTCAAGATCCCAGATCCCAGGGTCATGGGATCGAGCCTTGTGTCACGCTCCGCTCTGAGCATGGAGCCTGCTTAAGATTCTCTCTCTCCCTCTCTGCCCCTCTCCCCTGTGCACACGCATGCGCGCTGTCTCTAAAATTAAAACAAAGTAAAAATAAATAAAAATCCTATTTTATGATGTAAATAATGTCTGACTTCTCTAATTTCAAAATCTCCTTCAGGCAATGAATGACTGGATTTGGTTTGATTTTTTCTTTTCTTTTTGTTTTTTTCAACAGACATTATAATTTGGGTAGTGTGGCAGCTTTAGGCAATGGTGCTCGAAAGGAGGGTGAGGATGTGAGATAGCCATCTCTTAATTTTAGAAAAATGTGAACAAAAGGAGATGATTAGATGATTTCATTCCCTCCTGAAATTAGCAGGAAAGGCAATGCCACCATCCTTTTCCCGCCCTCAATACAAATGCTGTAGACAAATTAATCTTCTTAATGAAGCAGTCTGCATATGTTTTACCTCTTAATAAAATA
>NW_027527807.1:2842038-2844404 GCF_008692635.1 Crocuta crocuta
TTCTCTTAATAAAAGACGGGGCTGCTGAATTCTGGTGTAGTTCTCTCCATTTCTAAGAATACAAAAGGAATATGAGTGCAGAGCATGAATGTAAGCGATTAGCTGAGGGACCACAGGAAACGGCCGCCCAGCTGGGCAGAGAGCTCTACCGATAGACAAACTGGAGTTTGCAAGGACTCTTCTAGGTAAGGACTTGGGATCAGAGAGAAAAAAAACAGGAAGAGTTTCTATTAACAGATGAGGGATGTGTGCTTTGACGTTTTAAAATAGCTTTACTGCCATGTAATTGACATACCACAAAACGCACCATTTCAAACTGCACGGGGGCGCCTGGGTGGCTCAGTCAGTTAAGCATCCGACTCTTGATTTCGGCTCACGTCATGGTCTCACGGTTCGTGAGTTCCAGTCCCGCATGGGGCTCTGTGCTGACAGCATTGAGCCTGCTTGGGATTCTCTCTCTCTCCCTCTCTGTCTCTGCCCCTCCCCCCACTCTCTTTCTCTAAAAATAAATAAATAAACATTAAAAAAAGTAAACAGTACAATCCACTGACTTTTAGTAAATTTGCAGTTATATGATAGTCACCACTATCTGATTTACAATATTTTCATCACCTCATCACCCCAGTAAGAAAGCCTGAACCCGCTAGGAATCACTTCCTCCAGCCCTTGACAGCCACTAATCTACCTTATGTCTCTATGGATTTTGCCTCTTCTGGACATTTCCTATAAGCTGAATCATACAATATTTGCTCCTTTGTGTCTGGCTTCTTATGCTTAGCATATTTTCATGGCTCATCCATGTTGTAGAACATATCAGTTTTCCTTTTTATGGCTAATATTCCATTGTATAGATGCACTAGGTTTTGTTTATCCATTCATCAGTTTATGGACCTTTGGATTGTTGCCCCTTTTTGGTTATTATTAATAATGCTCTCAGATTTCATGTGCACATTTTTATGTGGACATAGGTTTTCATTTCTCTAGTAATTGAACTGGTGGGTCATATGTTAACTCTATGGCTATCCAAATCCTTAGCCAACTTTTTCTTAAGTTTATTTATTTATTTTGAGAGAGAGAGAGAGAGCGAGTGAGAGAGCGAGCTAGTGAGCACCAGCAGGGCAGGGGCAGAGAGAGAAGGAGAGAGAGGATCCCAAGCAAGCTCCATGCTGTCTGGCTCAATCCCATGAACCGTGAGATCATGACCTGAGCCGAAATCAAGAGTCAGACGCTCAAACGACTGAGCCACCCAGGCACCCCAAAATCCTTAGCCAATTTTTAATTAGTTATTTTTGTTGTCGAGTTGTAAGAGTTCTTTGTATATCCTGGATACTAGATCCTTATCAGATATACGACTTGGAAATATTTCTCTCATTCTGTGGGTTGCCTTCTCACGTTCTAGATCATGTCAATTTATGTATTTTTTTCCTCTTGTTGCATGTGCTTTTGGTGTCCAATCCAAAGTCGTGAAGATTTCCTCCTGTTTTCTTCTAAGAGTTTGGTAGTTGGAGGGCAGACTCTTTGACATGTAGACATCCAGTTGTCAAATCCAGTCAAATCACATCCAGTGCCATTTGTCAAAAAGACCGTCCGTTCCCTATTGAAAGGTCTCGCACACTTGTCGAAACTCAGTTGACTGGGCGTTCATCTCTGGACTACTCCATTGAGTCATGTATCTATCCTATGCCAGTACTAAACTATCTTGTTACTGTAGTTTTGTAGCATGTTTTAGAATTGGAAAGTGTACCCTGCACTTTGTTCTTTTCCAAGATTTTAAGAGTTTGTGAAGGATTGATAGGAATTCTTTAAACTTTTGGTAGAGTCAGCCAGTAAGGCCATCTCATCCTGGGCTTTAAATTATGGGAATTGTTTCGAAAGCTTATTCGATGGCTTTACTTGTTATAGATGTATTCAGATTCTCTGGGTTTTTTGAGGTGTGGGAGGGGAGAGGGAGGCAGAATCTTAAGCAGGCTTCACGCCCCGCGCGGAGCTCCATGTGGGGCTCAGTCTCATGACTGTGAGATCATGACCTGAGCCAAAATCAGGAGTCGGGCACTTAACCGANATAAGTATATATATAATTGAATACATTGCTTCTATTATTATTTTGAACAAGCTGTTATCTAGTACATCAGTTAAGAATACAAAAAACTAGATGGGTCACCTGGGTGGCTCAGTCGGTTAAGTGACCTACTCTTGGTTTCGTCTCAGGTCATGATCTTGTGGTTTGTGGGTTGAGGTCCCACATAGGGCCGTGTGATGGCTGCACAGAGCTTGCTTGGGTTTCTCTCTCTCTCTCTCTCTCCCTCATCCCTTCCACCCCTCTCAAAATAAATAAATAAACATTTTTTTAAAAAGAATACAAACAC
>NW_027527807.1:2845155-2845387 GCF_008692635.1 Crocuta crocuta
CACTTAGAATTTTTATTTTTTTTTTTAATTTTAGAGAGAGAGTGAGCATGCAGGCGAGAGAGATGGGAAGGGCAGAGGGAGAGAGAATCCCAAGGAGATTCTATGCTTGGCGCATGACCAACACGGGGCTTGATCCTGGGATCATGACCTGAGCTGAAGTAGTCGGATGCTCAACTGACTGAGCCATCCAGGCGCCCCTAGAGTCTTTATTTTATCTTCGCTTATTCCTTCC
>NW_027527807.1:2845392-2849742 GCF_008692635.1 Crocuta crocuta
TTTTTGGAAACATTTCTCACAAGACAGATTCACTGGCAAAAAATTCCCTCAATTTTTGTATGCCTGGGAAAGTCTTTATTTTTCCTTGACTTTTGAAGGAAAATTTCACAGGGTACAGAATTCCAAGTTGGGGACACTTTTTTTTCCTCAGCACTTTAAATATTTCTCTCCACTCCTCTCTTACTTGCATAGTTTTTGAGAATAGGTGGAATAGAATTCTTATGTTAGCTCTTCTGTGGGTAAGCTGTTTTTTTTCCCCCCTCCTCTGGCTTCTTTCAGGACTTTTTCTTTATCTTTGTTTTTCCCTGGCGTTTGAATATGACATGGCTAGTNTCTATGGCATTTATCCTGCTTGGTGTTCTCCGAGCTTCCTGGATCTGTAGTTTGGTGTTTGACATGAATCTAGAAAAATTCTCAGCCATTGTTGTTTCAAGTATTTTTCCCGTCCCCTTCTCTTTTTCTTCTCCTGGTATTCTCATTAAACATATGTTTTCCTACAGCTCTTCAGTTTCTTCTTCCATTTACTTTAGTCTTTTTCTTTCCTGTTTGCTTTTCAGTTTTGAAATCTTCTATTGTCATATCCACANACTGAGCCACCCAGGTGCCCCTCAGAGATTCCTTCTTCAGTGGGCCAGTGTACCAATGAGACCCCATCAAAGGCATTCTTCATTTCTATTAGAGGGTTTAGGACCTCGACCATTTCATTTTTATTCTAAAGTATTTCTCTCATCCTGCTTACAGTTCTCTTCTGTTCTGTATGTTGTCGACTTTCATGAGAGCTCTTAGCGTGTCAGTCACAGTTACATTAAAATCCTAGTCTGATAATTCCAATGTTCTTGTTATATCGGACCATGGTTCTAATGTTTTCTCTGTGCCTTCAAACTGCGTTCTTTGCCTTTTTTTTTTTAATGTTTNCCCCCGTTCTTTGCCTTTTTAGTATGCTTTGTCACTTTTTGTTGGAAGCCAAACTTGACGTACATGGAATTGCAGTATATAGGCCTTTAGTAATATGGTGACAAGGCGCAGGGCCAGGGGTGGTATTCTGAAGCCCAGTGATGAAGTCTGTGTTTTGGTGAGTTTATGTCTCTAGATTATGAACTTCGCCAGTGTTTCCCAGGCAGCTTTCCTCCCTTCGGTGGGACAGGATGGCTAGATGGACTGGGGTACGTACTTCCTTTCCCCTAGCTAGGTTAGGCTCAAACCTGATAGATTAAGCTCTGGTCAAGTAGTTTCTCTCTCTCTTTTTTTAATGTTTTATTTATTTCTGAGAGAGAGAGAGAGAGAGAGAGAGAGAGACAGAGAGAGAGAGAGAGACAGCATGAACAGGGAAGGGGCAGAGAGAGAGAGGGAGACACAGAATCTGAAACAGGCTCCAGGCTCTGAGCTGGCTGTCAGCACAGAGCCCGATGTGGGGCTCGAACCCACAAACCACGAGATCATGACCTGAGCCGAAGTTGGACGCTCAACCGACTGAGCCACCTAGGCGCCCCAAGTAGTTTCTCTCTTGAGGGCAGACCCTGTTAGGATGAGCAGAAGCTGTGGCCTATTTTAAAATGGCTACCCCTCTTGCCCATTTCTGAGACAGGACGGAGATTTCCCTCCTACTTCACTGAGACAAGCGGTAGAGCTAGCGGAGGTGAAGCTCAAGGCTGCCGTGTGACTGGGCCCCCTGGGAGTTTTCAACTCTCAGACTGGGCCACGCTGAGCCCCCCCAAAATTCAGTTACAGTTCAAGACTCCTGCCCTGCTACTGAGTTCCGTGGAGGCCTCTGCTCATGGGTTTTCTGTGTCTGCCGGTCTGTCTGTCTCTCCAGGTCTAGGGGTAGCTTTTCCCCCGGTGACCTCAATTCCCTGAGAGATGGAAGAAAAGTTAGGTGTTTTGTTGTTGTTTTTTTCTCCCCAGGGAGTTGGCTCACCTACTGGCTCTTAGGATGGAGTAGTGACTTCCAAGCCCCTTAAATGCTGGTCTAGGAACCAGAAGTCTTCTTGCTTCTTTGTTGATAGAGACATTCACGGCATCTAGTGTCTGCGTCATCGACACCCCATGAGTGGTTTTACGTTGTGTGTTCTTTTTTGTTCGTCTCAAGATAGTTGCTAGCTTCCTTTCGGGTGCCTCAACTTTCTATGGCGGGGGGAGCACTTCCGGCCCGTCATCGGATTCACTTCAGGGAGCAGTAGCACCTCCAGGCCCCAGGATTTATGTCCACTGACGCCTTTCAAGAGTATTTTCGGAGGAAGACGGGCACTGAAAGGAGACATAAATGGCCGAGGTGGAGGTGGTGTGACTTAAGGCCTCGCTTTAGAAGCCCCTGTGGACTGCGTCCCTCCAAAGCAGGGATCCTGACCTAGGGGCGGTACTGTCCCTCGGTGACCCCGAGCAATGCCTGGACACGCGTGTCACTGGCATGCCGGAGCAGGGGGTGGGTAGCATCTAGCACCTCGTGGGTAGAGAAGGCCAGGACGTCCCCTCACAGCGAAGAGTTGCCTGGCCTGAAATGTCAGTAGCGCTGTCGGGGTGGGGGGGGGACCTTTTCCTGTCCGCTTATGTTGGTGGGACTGTTTCCCGCTCACTCAGCACCTACCTGCACAGTGTCTCCTTGCCTCTTCACAATGGTCCCTGAGGTAGGTGAAATGTCACAATCTGAGGTGAGGTGAGTGAAGCCTTGAACCTGTAGCAAGCTGTCAGTCGGGAGCAGAGCCTGGACAGCCACCCTGCAGTCCGGTCGTGTCCCCCCCAAAGCTCACAGTTACCTGGGCCTCCGCTTGCTTGGCTCGCCCCACCTCTCGAAGGCAGATCGTCATGGACTGTCCGGTGAGTATGCGTCCCGGCTAAGAATGCGTCACACTGTCTGGCGAGCCTCTGTTTAACGTCTCCCCCTGCGAGCAGAGTGGAGGCTCCGGCACGCAGCGTGGCATTAGGTACAGAGTAGGCCTTCGGTACATGTTTGTTGAATGAATTAGGAGATTTGAGAGAAAAGGTACAAAAATGGTAGCTTGGGGCACCTGGGTGGCTCAGTCGGTGAAGCATCCGACTTTGGTTCAGGTCATGATCTCACAGTTCGTGGGTTCGAGCCCCGCGTCGGGCTCTGTGCTGACAGCTAGCTCAGAGCCTGGAACCTGTTTCAGATTCTGTATCTCCCCCTCTCTCTCTGACCCTCCCCTGCTCACGCTGTCTCTCTCTCTCTCAGAAGTAAATAAAACATTAAAAAAAAGAAAAGAAAAGAAAATGGTAGCTTGCCTGTCTCTAGGAGTTTGAAGTGAAGGTTGTAGCTGCCCCCCGGAAGAGGCTGGGGGTGGGCCGGGCCCCCAGAACCGGTGGGGCAAGAGGGATGGTGGACTGTACATGGGTTGTGTTGCCTAGAAGAATTTAATTTGGTTTTAATTCATAATACGGGTGGGCTTTACTCCCCTTGCCAAATTCCTCACACTCCTGCCTCGTCTTGTCTTGGAATCGATCATCCCAGCACCTTTGAACCTTTCTTGAAAGACTAGTTTTAACTCTACTTAAAAATTCACCATGGCCTCAGAGTTTTGTCCCTTAAAGGTCTTACCAAAAACCTAACCTAAAGAAAAATCTTCTGGGGCATTTGACTTCCATTATCATTAAATTACCCTGACATTGATTCTGCATATCTTAGGGTAGCTGGACTTCATNCCAGGCCCCTCCAGGTCTGGGTAACTTTGAAGAATTGTATTCATATGACTTACGGAACATACCCATAATCATTAAAGTAGTTTGCTAGAATGAAACAAAGTGCTAGTTTGGTAGCACAAAACAATGATTTTGTGCTTCTCACTCAACAGTGCTAGCCTAGTAATTTGGTTAAAAGCTCTTTCTTACCTGGGACTGTCCCGACAAATACAAGCCCTTGACCTCTGTTTCTCCACAGGTGTTACAGAACATTTTGGACACTGAAAAGGATTATGCTAAAGAACTTCAGTCGCTACTTGTCACTTACTTAAGACCCCTGCAGGCCAATAACAAGTAAGATTTACGTTTTATACCCGTTGCTAAATAAATTAAGATAACGTCAGCGTCATGTCATTACATATAAACCGGAAAGTTTCACGCTCCCTCTGACCTTTGCCTGCCAGGACGCAAACTCTTGCCCACGGTCTGAGAGTGCAAAGAGTGTGGCATTTTGTGAATGTTCACGAGGGCACTTCAAGCCTGTATTTCAGCCAGGCAAAAGAGAATAAGAGAGATATTAAAACATTTTTTTTTTTAGGGGCACCTGGGTGGCTCAGTCGGATAAGCATCCGACTTCGGCTCAGGTCATGATCTCACAGTTTGTGGGTTCAAGCCCCGCGTCGGGCTCTGTGCTAACAGCTCAGAACCTGGAGCCTGTTT
>NW_027527807.1:2849940-2851553 GCF_008692635.1 Crocuta crocuta
ACGAAAGAAAAATATAGACCATTCATATTTGTGTGTGTGTATGTTTGTGTTTCTAGAATGGCATACTAAACAGTGGCTAACTTGCATTTGTTTGTGTTTGTATTTTACTTGATTACACTTTACTGGAGATAGTGATCTATAAGTCAAATAGAAAATGTAGTCGTTGGCCCATGTCATGCAGGACAAAAGCCTCCTGTTTTTCCTCTGTAAGAGTTTACTTTGGCTGCACAGCAGCCTAAAGTATTGGGCTTCAGGCAGGGAACTATGTTCCATATTTTTTTACAACTTTTTTCCTTCTTTCCCACGTTGTGTTTGCTAAGGCATAAAGCCTGGCCGATTTTCCCGGTTGGGTGTTTTCCACAGCACTAGGAGAATCTCACATCAGCGTGAAAGGATTTTGTATTCCTGTGTTTTGTAAGGGCAACAAAGTGTCTTTTGTTATTATTATGTAAAACATGAAGTGAATTCTGTGAATCATGCCTCTTTGAGCTGAATGGAAGGAACCCCAGTGAATCACTTGGNAAGTCCGGAGGGGCTTCCTGCCATAGCCATCACACAGCCAGTGAGTGGCCGGACTCGACCCACTGTACCTCCTGTCACCGGTGTAACGTGCCTTCCGTTTTGCGGAGGTGACAGGCAGAGGCAGGAAACTGAGGCGGCGACCCTGGGAGGGGAGGTGGTGAGATTTCGCAGGAAGGAGTGACTGATCAGCAAGCTGGAAGCAGTAAGGGAAAAAGACAGGAGAAAAGAGGCGGGGCGGACGAGGAAGAGGCCCGAACCAGACATGCGCTGTTCGCAGAGAAATTCACACTGCGGTGATGCCACGTTTCTGCGGGCTGTCTGGTGGGCGCCAAAGTGACCTCGAACAAACCAGACTGTTTCCTGATCCTGAAGGGGTCAGGGTTCAGGAGGGCAATGATGTTAGAGTAGCTGGCAGCTTTTCATGCTCCAGGGGTTTAGGGTAACACGCCCCTAGTAGTATTACACGGGGAAGAAAGAACATGATGCTGGCCCTTTAAATCTTCAGAAAAGCCTCCTCCCCCAAATGGCCTAAGAGCATAGACTCTGGAGGTAGAACGAGGTGTTTGTTCGTTTGTTTGGGTTTTTTTTTGTTTTTTTTTTAATTTTTTTTAATGTTTTTTATTTATTTCTAAGAGAGAGAGAGAGACAGCGTGAGCAGGGGAGGGTCAGAGAGAGAGGGAGTCACAGACTCTGAAACAGGCTCCAGGCTCTGAGCTGGCAGTCAGCACAGAGCCCGACGCGGGGCTCGAACCCACGAACCGCGAGATCATGACCTAAGCGAAAGTCGGACGCTTAACCGACTAAGCCACCCAGGCGCCCCTTTTTTTTTAAATATAATTTATTGTCACATTGGTTTCCCTACAACACCCAGTTTGATTTACATTCTGGCTTCACCCTTCCCTGGCTTTGTGACTCTGGGTGATTTGCTTGACCTCTCTGTGCCTGGGTTTCCTGACCTGTAAAATGGAGGCAGCGGTATCCCCCTCATAAAGCTGTGGGCAGGCGAACATGCATTCTTATGTGCGAAACGCCTGCCTCCGTGTTAAGTGCTGGGTGAGTGTGGTTGGCACTTCTTATCACGTACTGGCTGG
>NW_027527807.1:2851644-2856889 GCF_008692635.1 Crocuta crocuta
CTGGTAAGGGCAGAGCCTCTGGATAAAACTGTTCAGTTTGCCTTTATCTGCTCCATTCCATGCCAGAAACAAATCAGTACCAGCTTCTCCTGGACTTCCTCTCCTCAACATTTCCTTTCGATGATTTATGAGCATTGCAAATTGGGAGAAACGGGATTTTGTGATTTTTTTTCCCCCCGTGCATTCCATTGATCCCCAGCTAGGATGTATTTTGCCTGTTTAGATACTTAGATAGTATGCACTTGTTCATTCATGCATTACGCTGTAAGATGCCTAAATGGCTTTTATAAACCCTTGTTTGCTTTAGGATCATTATGCTTATTGTAGGAAAAGAAACTCAGGGAAAGATGCTTTCATTTTTATGTTTTTAATATTTATTTGTTTTGAGAGAGACAGAGACAGCACAGTTGGGGGAAGGGCAGAAAGAGACGAAGTGAAAGAATCCCAAGCAGGCTTCACGCTGCCAGCACAAAGCCCCATGCGGGGCTCGAACTCACAAAACCATGGGATCATGACCTGAGCCAAAACCAAGGTTCGGACGCTTAACCAACTGAGCTGCCCAGGCACCCCAAGGAAAGATGCTTTTAAAAGTTGTTGAGGACCACAGATTTGGTGTAAATTAAAAAGGAAAAGTTAAAACCCAGGGGTTGCATCCCTTGTCGACATCCTTTGCTGGTTATTAGCAAATTATCAGCTCGCTCGACGAGAGATAGATTACTATAATCATCCTTTTTTTTATGTATATATTTTTTTATTTATTTCTAGGAGAGAGAGAGAGACAGCGTGAGCAGGGGAGGGTCAGAGAGAGAGGGAGACACAGACTCTGAAATAGGCTCCAGGCTCTGAGCTGGCAGTCAGCACAGAGGCCGACGCGGGGCTCGAACCCACAAACCGCGAGATCATGACCTAAGTGAAAGTCAGATGCTCAACCGACTAAGCCACCCAGGCACCCCAGATTACTAGAATCATCCTTAATTGCTAGTCACTGAAACTATGCATGGTATTTTTTTTTTCCAGTCTGAGTACTGTGGAGTTTACATCTTTATTGGGGAACTTCGAGGAAGTATGCTCGTTTCAACAGACACTCTGCCAAGCCTTGGAAGAATGCTCACGGTAAGTGTTGCATGTTGCCATCAAGATGGCCAGCAACATCGCCCCTTTGGCGTGTTTTGTTTTCCTTCTAACTGTTGTCTTAGATAAGGGCATTTTATGTTTACTCGTTTGTTACGACTTTGATAAATTGTCCCGGTACAGAGAAAATACACTAGGTGGTGGTATTCATGGGGTCAAACCATTACTTGTAGATTAGGGCTCTATTTGCAGTAAGTTGCTTCTGACTTTATTTAAAAACTGTATCCATTTACGGCTCCTGGTCAGTGTAAGAGTCAAATAAGGTCTCAATTGACCGCGGCTGTTGCCTTTGACATTGGCTAGACATTTTCTTTTGTACGTTGCAAATGGAAAAGTAGTCATATGACTCTTTCAGTTGCACAGGCTGCTGCTTCTCTTTAAATCACACCCGGGATCTTATCTATGATATGAACCGTTGAAACTTGCAAAAGTGGGGAAAGGAAAGTGTATCTTTATGTGAACCACAGTACATATTTGATGGCTAGCTCGATGGTTGAAGTGTTCAACCATGGAATGGGCCGTAATGAGCATCAGGCAGTAGATTTCTGTAGCAAGATTAACTTTCCAAGCAGTGGATCTCAGAGAAGTTGGCAACTTTCATCGTCTATAGTGAAATTGGAGTGATTGCTTGTTTTCTGAGCTTTCTGGGACACAGGTGGTCATCCAGGAAGGAAGACGATGACAGCCCACACCAAAGACACCTGTGGAGCCGTCCGAAATGCACACAGAGATGCAGCTTATTGATGAGGGAAGATAAATCACTAAGTGAGAAGAGCAGATTACAAACTAGATTTGTAAATTTCATTTTCCATTTTATAGAGAACCATGTAGGAGGAAGTCCAAGGAATATGCCAAAATTATTGTAATCTCTGAATGGTGGAATTCTGAGTAATCTTGTTGTTTTCTTGCACTTTTCTGATTTTTCTACAAATGAAAACAGGTGGCTTATAACTTAAAGAAAATTAATTTTAAAAACTCTGAGGCCATCCTGCCTAGCTAGACCACCAGGCCGCTAAGAATACATAATACTCTTTTGTGACATGTCATTTTTGGAGTTGATGAGTTTTGTCTGTACTTGAACTTCATATAAATTAACCAACAGTATTTTGTGTGTATGTGCCTGGCTAAAAATTAGAATATTATAATTTGAAGGAATATCTTTTTTTGAGAAAGAGAGAGAGGCACAAGCGAGTGAAAGGCAGAGAAAGAGAGAATCCCAGGAGAGGCAGAGAGAGAGAGGAAGAGAGAGAGAGAGGAAGAGAGAGAGGCAGGGCTTACCCAAAGCAGAGCTCCAGCTCGCTTGATGTGGGCCTGGAACTCATGAGCCCTGAGATCATGATTGGAGCCAAAGTCAGAAGCTTAATGACTGAGCCACCCAGGCGCCCTTGAATAAATATCTTAAAAAAAAAAAACCTATTTAGTAATTCCAAGTAAGTACCTGACCTTATGTATTGGTGCTGTGTTTGGTGGTCAAGAACTTACATTTCATGGAGAAAGTGATTATAGTATAGTTTCCCCTTTAATTTCAGCAAAAGAATTCAAAAGGTTTGCATATTGTCAGGTTTGATAGGAGCCATCTTCCTTTATCCCACGTCTTATTTTACATTCCGTGCTGCCTCTGCTTTACTTACAGGTTTCCAGAAAACCAACACAAAGTAGGAGGTTGTCTACTGAACCTCATGCCTCATTTTAAATCTATGTATCTGGCTTACTGTGCAAATCACCCTTCGGCCGTCAGTGTAATCACACAGCACAGGTAAACTGTTACTATTTCCCCAAATAGGCTGTTTTACAGTGAGATCCTTTCCTAGGACTGCTTCATTTGGAAGTCCAAGGTTGCCAGTTGAACTCTTGATTACTGAGCATCTGCTATGTGCAAGGTCCTGTACTAGCCGATGGGGATACAGTAGTAAACAAGGAAGAGGAAGTCCCTCCCCTCGTGGAAGTAGAATCTTGACAGATATACGACATGCAATTAAACACCATAAACATGTTGTAGGTCAAAAGGATGCCATGAGACTTTGCAACATGGTATCAGCTTAGGGTGGGGTGAGGGAAGGCTCAGGGAAGGCTTTCCTGAAGCAAAACTCTATTTAGATCCAATGGTTTAGTCTTCCCCTGCCTACAAGAATGGTTTATCGGAGTTGCTGACAAATAGCTAAAGTGCCTGGGGCAATCTCTTTCCTGCATTCTCTTTGTCTGGCGGGGGAAGTCGCTGGCTGCACTGGGGCTGGAAAAGATATTCATTAACACAGAGTAGAAGGACACTAGGAGTGCGAACTATCTGGAAGGTACTTTAAGCAGTGGGCTGTGATAATGATTGTACAGGAATAGAAATTGTTCCAAAAATTTTTTTAATGTTTTATTTATTTCTAGGAGAGAGAGAGACAGTGTGAGCAGGGGAGGGTCAGAGAGAGAGGGAGACACAGACTCCGAAACAGGCTCCAGGCTCTGAGCTGGCAGTCAGCACAGAGCCCGACACGGGGCTCGAACCCACGAACCGCGAGATCACGACCTAAGCGAAAGTCGGATGCTTAACTGACTAAGCCATCCAGGCGCCCCAGAAATTGTTTCAGATTCACGGGGAACAACAGGATAGAATCTCCTCTAAGGGACCTTGCAAGGGACCTGGGTAAATTCGTATCTCTCCTACCCCTCCTTACCATCTGACTCCCCATCCCTGAGACATTCACTGACGCATTCATCTGGGCCAGAACGCTATACAATAGTTAGGTTTATTTATTTATTTTGAGAGAGAGAGAGTGAGAGAGAGAGCGAGCAAGGGAGAGGCAGAAAGAGAGGGAGAGGAAGAGTCCCAAGCAGGTTCCGTGCTGTCAGCGCAGAGCCCAACATGGGGCTTGATCCCATGAACCATGAGATCATGACCTGAGCTGAAATCAAGAGTCAGATGCTTAACCAACTGAGCCTCCCAGGCGCCCCCTGTACAATAGCTTTAAAGATGCCGTTTGAACTTTGAAATCATGTGTTGGAAATCTGGGGTGTCAGGGACAGTAGCAAGTACAACACACAGTCTCTTAGGACTTCACCTGGAGACTAGATTCAGAAGGAATATGAACTGTGGAGGCTGCTCATGGCCAAAAAGAATATTCTTCTCCTCATCTGGCTCAGACTTGAACTCCCAGAGCCAGACTGGAACGCTAGTTGACACCACCCCTCAGAAGTGGTGGGATTTGGGTTTTTGTCCTGGTTTGTTAGGCGCTTTATTGACTTCATAGAGCTGTTAGGTAAGGACATTTTTTAAAAAGTTTTTTACATTTATTTATTTTTGAGAGACAGAGAGAGACGGATTACAAGTGGGGGAGGGGCAGAGAGAGACGGAGACAGAATCCAAAGCAGGTTCCAGGCTCCGAGCTGTCAGCACAGAGCCCGACGCGGGGCTCAAACTCACAAACTGTGAGATCACGACCTGAGCCGAAGTCGTACGTTTAACTGACTGACCCACTCAGGTGCCCCACTAAGGACATTTTTAAGGTAGAATTCAGTGGGTCCTACTCGAAGGTCAATTTTATTTCCCTGAGCAAAGTCGCGAATTCTTGTAGAACAGCAAAGATGGAAGTTGGAGTTTAAAGAAAGAGAAGCCATGAATCTGAGCTATTTGGGCAAGTGGCTCCACTCCTTCGAGCTAATATTAGCTAATAATAGCCCTGATAGTGTGCCAGGCACATGGTGTAAGAGCCTATGAGAGAATTACTATTATTACCATCTCTGCTTTACAGATAAGATGTTGGAAGGTCAAGGAATCTGCCCGAGAACTCATAGCTGTTAAGTAGGTGAGCCAGAATTAGAATCCAGGTCTGTTGGACTCCTGAAAACCATATTTTTGTTGAGATCTAGATTTTACCTGCAAAGAATAATTTAAATGCAAATGTAAAGAATTGCAATAAAATGAACACCCAGGGTACACACCACCCAGCTTAAGAAGAAAAACATTACCGTTTCTTTTTCTATATACCAGGCTTCCTGGATTTGAATTCACATACTACACGATTCACCCATTTGAAGCATACAGTTATTTCTAGCGTGTTCAGAGTCGTACGACCATCCCCACAATCGATTGGAGAACATTTTCATCCCTCCTGAAATACCCCCGTCC
>NW_027527807.1:2857029-2857464 GCF_008692635.1 Crocuta crocuta
TACCCCCGTCCTCGTTACCAGGCACTCACCACTGCCCAGCCAAGGCGACCACTAAAGTACCTCACATCATTCTGCATTGGCTTTACTCTGGACCTTTCACTTAAGCGGAATCACACGGCATAGCGCCTTTTGTGTCTGGCTTTTTCACTTAGCATAACGTTTTCCAGGTTCATCCATGTTGTAGAACTTATTAGTATCTCATTTTTTACTTTTTATTTTTTTTAAGTGTATTTATTTTTGAGAGAGAGCGAGAGCATGCAAGCCAGGGTGGGGTGCAGAGGGGGGCGGAGAGAGAATCCCAAGTAGGCTCCACCCTGTTGGAGCCCGATGACACGGGGCGCGATCTCAGGAACCGTGACATCTTGACCTGAGCCAAAACCAAGATTCAGGAGCTCAACCGACTGAGCCACCCAGGTCCCCCAGTTCCTCATTTCC
>NW_027527807.1:2857598-2861665 GCF_008692635.1 Crocuta crocuta
TTTAGATACAGCGTATTGTTCTTCCACTCACCGGTTTGTGGACATGTGGACTGTGAATAATGCCTCTGTGAACATTAGCTATGAGTCTTCATGGGGACGTACGTTTTCGTGGGGACGTATGTTTTCATTTCTCTTGGGTGGATGCCTGGGAGTGAAATCGCTAGGTCATATGATAACTCTTATGTTTCACCTTTAGAGGAGCTATCAGACTTTGCCAAAGTGGCTGCACCAATTTGTATCCCCACAGCCAGTGTACGAGGGTTCCATTTTCTCCACATCCTCACCANCTTGTGATTTGATTTGCATTTCCCTGATGAATGATGATGTTAAATGTCTTTCAGGGGCTTTCTGGCCATTTGTATATATTTTGCGGAAATGTCTATTCAGATCTTTGCCTACTTTATTACCTTTTAATTTTTATTTATTTTTGAGAGAGAAAGAGCAAGCGAGTGGGGGAGGGGCAGAGAGAGAGGGAGACAGAGGATCTGAAGTGGGTTCTGCGCTGACAGCAGAGAACCCAATGCGGGGCTCAAACTCAGGAATGCTGAGATCATGCCCTGAGCCAAAGTCGGATGCTTAACTGACTGAGCTGCTCAGGCACCCCCCTCCTTTGCCTATTTTAAAATTGGATTATTTGTTTTCTTATTGAGAAATTATTTACATAAATTCACCATTTTAAAGTGTATAATTGAGTGGTTGTTAATATATTCACAAGGTTGTGTACCCATCACCACTGTTTGGTTTCAGAACATTTTCGTCTCCCCAGAAAGAAACCTCGTAGCCAGTAGCAGTCACTGTCCTTCTTTCCAGTGGCTGATGGTGGTGAGCATATTTGCATACGCTGTTGGCTTTTATAATATCTTCTTTGGAAATATGTTTAAAGCCTTTGCCCATTTTTGGAGCGCCTGGGCGGCTCAGCTGGTTAAGTGTCCGACTTCGGCTCAGGTCATGATCTCACAGCTTGTGAGTTCAAGCCCCGCGTCGGGCTCTGTGCTGACAGCTCAGAGCCTGGAGCCTGCTTCTGATTCTGTGTCTCCCTCTCTCTTTCCCTCCCCCGCTCATGCTCTGTCTCTGTCTCTTAAAAATAAACAAACATTAACAATTTTTTAAAAATCATTTGCCCATTTTTAGTTGGGCTATTCCTCTTTTCATTGTTGACTTGCAGCACTTTATATATTCTTGTTTTTGTCTTCTTATTAGATATATGATTTGCAAAAATTCTTTCCTACTTTGTGGATTTTCTATTCACTTTCTTGAAGGTGCCCTTTGAATCACAAAAGTTTTAATTTCAAGTTTAATTTTGATGGTGTCCCATATGTCTAATTGTCTTGTGCTTTTGGTGTTATATCTAAAACACTATTGCTGGGGCGCCTGGGTGACTCAGTTGGTTAAGCATCTGACTTCAGCTCAGGTCATGATCTCGTGGTTTGTGAGTCCGAGCCTCGCATCGGGTTCTGTGCTGACAGCTCAGAGCCTGGAGCCTGCTTCAGATTCTGGGTCTCCCCCTCTCTTTGCCCCTCCCATGCTCATGCTCTGTCTTTCTCTGTCTCTCAATAATAAATAAATGTTAAAAATTTTTTTAAAAAATTTATAAAACACCATTGCCTAATCCAAGTCATGAGGATTTATGCCTGATTAAGAATTTTATAGTGTTATCTCTTACATTTAGCTCTTTCATCTATTTTTTAAAAGTGTTTATTTATTTATTTTCAGAAAGAGAGAGTGAGCAGGGGAGGGGCAGAGAGAGAAAGAGAGACAGAGAATCCCAAGCAGGCTCCACACTGTCAGCGCAGAGCCCAATGTGGGATTTGAACTCATGAACCTTGAGATCATGACCTGAGCCAAAACCAAGAGTCAGATGCTTAACCGACTGAGCCCCCCACGTGCCCCTGTTTCACCTGTTTTTGAGTTAATTTTTTATGTGGTATGAGGTAGGGGCCCAGCTTCATGTGTGTATGTCTAATGTCTGAGCACCTTTTGTTGATTTCTATTCTTTTAAATTTGTTATATTGCGTTTTATGTCTCAGAATTGAGAAAGAATCTTGGTGAATGTTCCATGTGAGCTTGAGAAGAATTTATATTTTGCTGTGGTTACGTAAAGTATTCTATAAATGTGAGTCAGATCACTAGATTGATGGTGCTGTTCAATTCAACTATATCCATATATAAACTATATATGGATTTGTTTATTGATAGATGTTGAGGTTTTTAACCATAACAGTGGGTTTATCTATTTCTCCTCTCAGTTCTATCAATGTTTGCCTTGTGTATTTTGATGTTCCCTTGTTAGGTGTATTCATGTTAAGGATTATTTTGTCTTGTTGGAGAATTGACCCTTTTATCTCTATATAATGCTCCCTCTTTATCCCTGATAATTGTCCCTGATAATTCAGCCTTTTCTGAAGTTAGCTAATCCAGCTATTTTTTTTATTACCATTAATATGATATATCTCTTGCATCCTTTCCCTTTTTTATTCTGTCTGTGTCTTGTAGACAATGTGCAGTTGAGTCTTCTTGTTTAACCCACCCTGACAGTCTCTCTTTTTAAAAAAAAATTTTTAATGTTTATTATTTTTGAGAGAGAGACAGAGAGCAAGCAGAGGAGGGGCAGAGAGAGAGGGAGACACAGAATCGGAAGCAGGCTCCAGGCTCTGAGGGTCCAGCACAGAGCCCGATGCGGGGCTTGAACTCACAGACCATGAGATCATGACCTGAGCTGAAGTCGGGCGCTTAACCGACTGAGCCATCCAGGCGCCCCGCTATCTTTTAATTGGCTTATTTAGACCATTTACATTTAATGTGCTCATTGTATAGTCAAATTCATGTTTACCATGTTTATGACTGTTTTCACTTGTTCTTCATTTCTTTCCTACCCCTCCCCTTTACCGACTTCTCTGGTTTTAGTTAAATGTTTTACATTATTTCATTTTATGTTCTCTCCTAGCATATTATACTTCGAACACAACTTTAGTGGTTTAGAGTTTATACTATCCATTTATAACTAATCTAACAGCACTTTCGCATAATACTTGACCATTTCATAGGTAGTCTAGGTACCTTATAACGGAGTATTCTCAATTTCCCCTCATCTCTCTTTTTCAAATTTTTTTTTCCTTTTCCCCTCATCTCTCATAACATTGTTCTCATTCATTTTATTTATCCATAAGGTAAAATCACCTAATATATTGTCACTATTATTACTTTTAACAGTAATAATATGGATCTCTGAGATCCATGAAGAATCAGAAAAAGAAAAGGTTTTATTTTACCTGCATTTATTATTCTCTAACAGTCTTTTTTAAGTTTATTTATTTTGAGACATAGAGAGAGAGTGTGTGTGCACAAGTAGGCCCCACACTGTCAGCACAGAGCCTTATGTGGGGCTCGATCCCATAATCCATGAGCCAAAATCAAGAGTTGGATGCTTAACCAACTGAGCCACCCAGGCACCCCCAACACTCTTGCTTTTGTGTGTATGTATCCATGTATGCATGCATGTATGCACGCATGTATGTAGATCCAAGTTTCCTTCTCTCCAAAGAACGTCTTTTAACAATTTTTGCAAAGGTGATCTACTGGTGACAGTTTCCCTCAGTTTTTGTTTGCCTGAGGAAGTTTTATTTCTCCTCTACTTACTTTTTTTCCCTTTTATTTTTATTGTGACAAAAAAGCATGTAGCATGAGATCTGTCCTCTTAACAAATTTTTAAGTGTAAAGAACAGTACGCAAGAGGACTTTTCCTTTATCTTTACTGTGAGAGCTTGCTCAGGCTCTTGGATGCAAAATCCACAAAAATATTGGGATCCTGAGTCCGAGTTGCTGGGAGTTTTTAAACATTTATTTTTGAGAAACAGAGCGAGACAAAGCATGAGCAGGGGAGGGGCGGAGCGGGGGTGGGGGGAGGACACAGAATCTGAAGCAGGCTCCAGGCTGTCAGCACAGAGCCAGACGCAGGGCTCGAACTCGTGAACCGCGAGATCATGACCTGACCCGAGGTTGGCCACTTAACTGGCTGAGACACCCAAGCGCCCCCAAAATAGCAAAGGAAATTTTCACAGAGCTGAAAC
>NW_027527807.1:2861841-2868484 GCF_008692635.1 Crocuta crocuta
TACTATTGCTATTCCTGGTATAGTTCAGTTTCCTCTTCCCTTTCTGCGCTGCTGTCCTCATACTTATTACATCGATATGTTACAAGCCCAATGATGTATTGCTACAAATATTATTTTTATGTGTATTAATGAACCTGAGAGAAGAAAAGAGAACAAGGATATATTTATAGCTTCAGTTACATTAACGTTCTCATTTACTACATGTTTCTCTTTATTTCTTCCTGTGGATTTGAGTTACTATGTGGTATTGCATCCTTCTTCCAATAGAGCTTTCTTCCCACCCACCTTCACTGTGCTGTGGTTGTAAAATATATTACATTTCTATGTGTTACAGGCTTTTTTTTTCTTAATGTTTTATTTATTTCTAGGAGAGAGAGAGAGAGAGACAGCGCGAACAGGGGAGGGTCAGAGAGAGAGGGAGTCACAGACTGAAACAGGCTCCAGGCTCTGAGCTGGCAGCCAGCACACAGCCCGATGCGGGGCTTGAACCCACGAACCGCGAGATCATGAACTAAGCGAAAGTCGGACGCTTAACCGACTAAGCCACCCAGGAGCCCCTGTTACAGGCTTTATATGGTTGTTTTTTACAGCAGTTAAGAGAAGAAGGAAAAATATGTATTTATAGGTAGATTTGAATTTACATCTGCATTTACTGGATTTCATCCTGTAACTTTAGTATTTCTTGTGAGATGGGTCTTCCAGCAAAGAATTCTTTCAGTTTTTGTTTACTGGGGAATATTTTCCTTCCACCTAAATTTTGTGGGTGTTTTTTCTTTTTGGTTTTGTTTTTAATTTTTTAAGTTTATTTATTTATTTTGAGAAAGAGAGCACAGGCAGGGGAGGGGCAGAGAGAGAAGGAGAGACAGAATCCCAAGCAGGCTCTGCACCAACAGCACAGAGCCCGATGTGGGGCTCGAACTCATGAACTGTGAGATCAGGACCTGAGCTGAGACCAAGAGTCAGACGCTTAACCGGCTGCGCCACCCAGGCGCCTCAGCCAAATTTTTTTTTATTTATTTGTTTGTTTGTTTGTTTGTTTAGCGAGAATCCTGAGCAGGCACTGTGCTGTCAGCACAAGTCTGACTCAGGGCTCCATGTGGGGCTTGAACCCACATACTGGGAGATCATGACCTGAGCCGAAATCAAGACCCAGACACTTAACCAACTGAGCCACCCAGGGACCCCCTTTCCACCTAAATTTTTGAAAAATAGTTTGGATGGATATAGAACTCTAGGTGGGCAGTTTTGTTTCTTTACTTTGAAATCATTTCCCTGCTTTCTGGCCCTTATTAATTCTGATGAGAAGTTATCGGTTAGGTTAATCTTCTTCAGGTTCCCTACCCCGCAATGCGTTGTTTTTCTCTTCCTTTTTGTAAGATTTTCTTTGCTTTTGTCTCCCAGCATTTTTACTATAATTTGTATATGGATCTCTTTGCATTTCTTCTACTTGGAATTCATTGAGCTTCTTGTATATGTAGATTAACATTTTCCTCAAGTTTGGGAAGGTTTTCAATCATTACTTCCAATATTTTTTCTGCTTCATCCTCTCCTCTCTTTTGGGACTCTCAGGATGCCTGTGTTGTGGTGCTTGAAGACGTCCCACATTTCTCTGAGGCTTGGTCATTTTTCTTTCTTTCTTTTATTAATGTGTATTTATTTTTGAGAGAGAGAGCAGGGCAGGGGCAGAGACAGAGGGAGACAGAAGATCCGAGGTAGGTTCCAGGCTCTGAGCTGTTAGCATAGAGCTAGGTGCGGAGCTTGAACTCATGAACCATGAGATCATGACGTAAGCCAAAGCTAGAGGCTTAATTGAGTGATCCATCCAGGCGCCCCTTGTTTTTCTTTTTGTTTTTTAATGTTTATTTAATTTTGAGAGAGAGGGGGAGAGAGAGAGAGCGAGAGAGAGTGAGAGAGCACAAGCCGGGGAGGGGCAGAGAGAGAGAGAGAGAGGGAGACATAGAATTGGAAGCAGGCTCCAGGCTCTGAGCTGTCAGCGTGGAGCCCAACATGGGTCTTGAACTCACAGACCACAAGATCATGACCTGAGCCAAAAAGTTGGACACTTAACTGACTGAAGCACCCAGGCGCTTCTCAATTTTCTTTATTTTTTTCTCCATTCTTTTTTCTCAGGTTGCATTCTCTATCAGTCATTAAAATCACTGATTTCTTCTGCAAGTTCAGATCTACCATTGAGCACTTACAGTGAATTTTTAAATTTCAGTTATTGTACTTTAAAAAAAATTGTCTTTAATGTTTATTTTTTTGAGAGAGAGAGAGAGAGAGAGACAGAGTGCAAGCAAGGGAGGGATAAAGAGAGAGGGAGACAGAATCCGAAGCAAGCTCCAGGCTCCGAGCTGTCAGCACACAGCCTGATGCTGGGCTCGAACTCATGAACCATGAGATCATGACCTGAGCTGAAGTTGGCTGCTTAACTGACTGAGCCACCCAGGCGCCCCACAGTNGAGAGAGAGAGACACAGAATCCAAAGCAGGCTCCAGGCTCTGAGCTGTCAGCACAGAATTTGATGCGGGGCTCGAACCCACGAACTGTGAGATCAGGACCTGAACTGAAGTCTGACACTTAACCGACTGAGCCACCCATGCGCCCTAGTGTGTTATGTATTTCTTTTATTATTATTGAAAACTAGGCACTTTATGCAATTCTAGATTTAGCAACTCTGGATGGTGATTCTTCCCCCCTCCCTTGGGGGCGATGTTTTTGTTGCTGCTGTTTGCTTACTTGTTTAGTGACTTGACTAGACTGTCTTAGTGAGTCTATGTCACCCACAGTGTGCACCCTCTGAGGTGCTTTTAGCAGGGGGTCCTCTTTGACCATCTCTCCCTGATTTTCCTGTTAAGCCGTTGACCCCAATTTAGGGCTACCTCCAGCTTTCAGACTCCACTAATTTCCGGCCGATGGCTCTGCTGTTTTGGACAAGTCCCTGGGGGCATAAATTGATCTGTCACCTGATCCAATTAAGTTCGGGCAGGGGTCGTGTTTGAGACCGGTCTTTGAAGTTTGTTCTGACCCTTCTTAGCTGTCTCTTTCCTTCTTTTTGCCTAGTGACCTCGGTGGCCTGTGGTTTACATGCTTGCTCTTAATTAGGAAGAGCTGCCGGCACCCTCTCCTTTGCTCACCACCAAAATCTTCATTGATTTTGCAAGAGCCTTTAGACTTGGATTTCTCCACACTCTTTCTTTCTTTTCCTCCCTCCCTCCCTCCCTTTCTTCCTTTCTTTTGCAGGCTCTATGCCCAACGTGGGGCTCAAATTCATGACCCCGAGATCAAGAGTCTCATGCTCTACCGACTGAGCCAGTTCCGCATGCTTTTTCAACTAAAACCAGTTCCTTGGGGGAGCACTCCAGAGCCCTCTGTTCTTGTAGGCCGCCCTCCTCCCTGGGGGGAATCCTTGTGCCGGTGCTCTGGGCTCCGGGCAGGGCCTCTGGTCTTCTCTGCTTGCCTTTGCCAGCACACAACCTCTGCCCATTCCTGGGATGGAGCCTCCTCCCTATGTCTGGGGATGGGGCTGCTGAGTACACAAGGAAGCCTCTGGCCTCTCAGCCACACTTGCCGGGAATTGGCTTTTTCAGCTCAACGTTGAGGCACATGAGATATGCTAGTGAGATATCATGTCCTTGCGTTGGAAGCGGAGGGGAGAGGGACGCCTCTCTCTCTTTCTCTCTGCCTGCCTCCCATCTCTCTGTCTCTCAAAATAAATAAATCAGCTTAAAACAACAACAAGGTAGTTTATAAAACAAATTCTAGCGGCAACGGGAGTCCCGTGCGCGCTCTCATTTCCTGCTCCTCCCTCCCTCACCGGAGGGAACCGCAGTCCCGAATTTGTTTCTGTCATTTCCAGGAATGTTTTCACACTTTACTACCCATCTTCAATAAAGGGGAAAAAAATGGTTCAGAGACATTTTTCTTGTGGCAGATACATAAACATCCTGTGTGTAAAAGGGCCAATTTTTTTTTTAATTTTAAATGTTTATTTTTGAGACAGAGAGGGAGAGTGTGAGCAAGGGAGGGGCAGAGAAAGGGGGACAGAGAATCCAAAGCAGACTCTGCGCTGATAGCAGAGAGCCTAACGTGAGGCTCGAACTCACCGAACTGGGAGATCGTGACCTGTGCCGAAATCAAGAGTTGGCCATTTAACCAACTGAGCCACCCAGGCACCCAAAGGACAAATTTCTTAATAGCAATAAAAAGAGATCCCTCTGGGACGCCTGGGTGGCTCAGTTGGTTAAGCATCCGACTTGGGCTCAGGTCATGTCTCCAGGTTTTTGAGTTCGAGTCCCACGTCGGGTTCTGTGCTGACAGCCCAGAGCCTGGAGCCTGGTTTGGATTCTGTGTTTCCCTCTCTCTCTCTTCCTACCTGCTCACATTCTGTCTGTCTGTCTCTCTCAAATATAAAATAAACATTAAAAAGGGATCCCCTTCCTGTTAGCTTACCATTTTTATGAGCACACATTCCGTTCCTTTTCATCTGAGGGTAGTAATTCCAGAAACCAATGTTGTGCCTTGTAGTGTTCAGAGAAGTTTCTGTTGCCACTCTGTGTGTTAAAAAGGGTACTGACTGCATTTACCCATATTGGGAATTTAATTTTATGAATAACCGTTATGATTTAAAGTTTGTTACATAGCTAATGTAAAGCTTCTCAACTTTTGGGGCGGGGGGATTATATCCTGTTTGCTTCATTTGGGTTGGTGAGGTTTTTTGAGAGTTTTATAATATCCCTTGAAATGACAGAAGACTCGTTGGAGTCCCATAGAACGGGATTTTTTATCACACCTTGTATTTGCATGTGTGGAGTGAAAATTAAATTGAAATTCTTGGGGGGTTTCCCCAGATGTGCTTCTAATATAATCTCAGCTCTTTTATATGCACCTTTGTGGCGATTTATGCTGACACAGTAGAGGCAAGGCCGAGCTGAATGAAATTTACAGAAATTCCAGGCCGGAACCCTGGTTTAGATGAAGGTGTCAGCTGAAATCAGGACGTTGGTGGGCTTCTGTTCTTTCCGTGCTCAATCTGTAGAGGCCCGGACGCTGGAAAATCACTGGAGCCTGAGCAGGCCAGCCGGTTGAACTTCTCCCTGTCAGCCTGCAGGTGGCAGTATCATACCAGCAATGCGCCTACAATGGGCAACGCGCCCTAAGGCTTTAAAATTCGTTGCATGTTAGCACCTTGTTAAAAGTGCAGTAATGTATCGTCTGAATTTGGATATAGAGGCAGACCCCAAGCTNTTAAGTTCCTCCTAATCCTCCTATACGTGCAAACATATGGTATCTGTCCTTCTCTGCCTGACTTATGTCGCTCAGCATAACGCCCTCAAGGTCCATCCATGTTGCTACACATGGCCAGATGTCATTCTCATTGCCATGGAGTATTCCATCGTATAGATAAACCACATCTTCTTGATCCATTCGTCCGTTGATGGGCACTTAGGACCCGGATTTAAAGAGAGAGCAAGGAGATGGGAGACTGAGCGCCAAGACAGGTCTGAACCCGACTTCTGTCTCCAGTGCCGCGACAAACACCGCTGTGTCCTTTTCCTCTTGCGAGTTGGCCCTCTCTGTTGACCATGTTGTCGGCAACGAAGACTTTGAGAAAAAACCCCAAAGAACCGTGTTGTGTATTTGCTTCGGGACACGGAGCATACGAATGTGTGTTGGAGGAGCCGGGGTGGGGGTGGGGTCCAGTGAGACTGATCACAAAAGAAAAGAAGAAAAGGGGTGGGAATGGAAAAAGAAGCAGACAGCCTGGCCTCTGGGCCTAGCGGTATGAAAAAGGGACAACAGAGATCCAGCCACTGGCCAGAGCCCCCGCCCTTCCAGCTCCTCATGCCTCACTTCCCCTTTCCAGGCCACAGGGATTTCCATGAAAGGGGGGTGGGAAGGAGGGCCGCGTGGAGGGGAGATCTCCGCTCCTTTTCCAGATCGCTAGGTAGCTCTGCAATGATTCCACAGGAACACGCTTACATGATGTGCCAACCCAGAGCATCCCCGAGCCCCATCCACCGTGCATTCTGTGAGATACACTGTAGGTTGAGTTTAAAACGACCCCCATACATCGACCACTGCTTCTGTCGTATAACATCACGTGTACAGAACACGTTAAGCTTGGAAACCAAGTCAGCCCTCTGACATTTCCAACAGGCTGCATGAAGTTAAAACCTACATTTTAAAGACAGCTTGTTCTCTGGTATCACAATAGGTATTTGAGTATTACATTTTTGTATAATGCTATTAATTTGTGTATCCCATTTGTTGGGCTAAGTAAAATGTGTCTTTTAGGATCTATTAGTTGTAATGGGCACTGACTTTATTAAGACAATTTTTGTTCTTCCGTTGCTCATGTTAAATGGAAACCCATTTGTTTAATTCTCTTATAATATGAAGCAAGCCAACAAGTTAGAATGCTGCGTGGGAAGCAGTCACAAAGTACATGCCAGCATTTGGTTTTAATTGTTGTAACCCCTGTATCAATGAGACTTAGAATATTGAGGACGCGGGCCGTTCTGTAGTCCCGGAAAGAAAAAATTAAGACTTGTTTACCAAATTGAAAAGAAATTAGGAGTGTGATTTTCTCTAAATTACATTTCTACGCAAGTGCACTCTCTAAATCCGAGTTATTTTCCTA
>NW_027527807.1:2868647-2870158 GCF_008692635.1 Crocuta crocuta
TGTGCTCTTGGTTGGAAACTTAACATCAATTGTGTTTCTATTAAGCCGGAAATCACAGCCTAATCGCTGTTTTCAAAGATGTGATTTTAACAGGGTATTTGCCTTGGCATAGTAATAATAGTAATAAAAATGCATTTTCAGAGAACTTTAAAGTTTACAAAATATTTCTCTGTACAGAGGCAGTGTGGCGTCATGGAAAGACTTGAGGCATTGACCTCAGGCCTGGGCATGAACCCCAACTTAGCTACGTCCTTAGGATTACTCACTCTTCCTGAGTCTCAGTTCTCTCATCTGTAGAATGAGTTTAACACCTGTTGTGAAGNGAGAGAGAAAGAGAGAGAATCCCAAGCAGTGCAGAGCCCGAGACGGGGCTTGAAATCACAAGCCATGAGATCATGACCTGAGCTGGAACCAAGAGTTGGACGCTTAACCAACTGAGCCACTCAGGCCCCCCTAGATTTTTGTTTTTAAAGCTTTATGGAGTTTTGTGAGAGGGAGAGTGACACTGGGGGAGGGGCAGAGAGCGGGGGAGGGGACAGAGGATCCGAAGTGGGCTCTTTGCTGATAGCAGCGAGCCTGATGCGGGGCTCCAACTCATGAACCGAACCATGAAATCATGATCTGAGCCTAAGTCGGCCGGCTGCTTAACCAACTGAGCCATCCAGGTGCCCGTAGGAAGTGGGTTTTATCTCTGTTTCACAGATGAGTCAGCTGAGGCTAGGTAACCGATCCAGGGTGACAAAACCTGTTTTATGACTGCAAGTCCCGGGCACTTTTCTCCTCTCAGGGGCTTCGTGGCCAAGGCTGCCACAGCTGATAACAGTACTCAGTGTGGCTTGTCAGGTATGACCACTCCCATGGGGTCCAGCTTCCACCAAGGCCGTGATTCCCAGCCCATTTTCCCTGCACGGCTCAAGGTTACTGGGACATCAGCTGTCACCCTTCTCTCCCACGCACAAAAGCCCAAGGAGGGAGTATGTCTATTAATAGGGGTAACCTGCAGTCCACCCCCTGCCCAAGTTTCTTTGAACACATTTCATAAGTTACTGCAACATGCCCTGGTTGGGAACCTGGGCTGTCTTCCAGGGGGAGGAAGTTGGCCATTTTGTCGGAGAGGGTTCCTGATGGAGGGCNCACCTGGGTGGCTCAGTCACTTAAGCGTCTGACTTCGGCTTGAGTCATGATCTCATGGTTCATGGGTTCGAGCCCCACGTCGCGTTCTGTGCTGACAGCTCAGAGCCTGGATCCTGTTTCAGATTCTGTGTCTCCCTTTCTCTCTGCCCTTCCCCCGCTCATGCTCTGTCTCAAAAATNTGAAAGAAAGGTCTGAAGCAAGGCGGTGGCAGCGGGAATGGAAAGGAATAAATGCGAGACTGATTGGATATGCCTGGGCAAGCAGGGAAGTAAAAGGGGCCAAGCAATAAGCAGAAGTTTCAGAATAGGCTGTCAGGTAGGCAGTGGGTGTCCTCCTTTAATTTTATTTTACATCAATGAATATAAAAATAGTCTTTC
>NW_027527807.1:2870197-2873260 GCF_008692635.1 Crocuta crocuta
AAAGGCTGGAAAAGCCAGAGCTTCCTGGGCACAGTTCATGACATATTAATCGCCTTTTTCTTTTAACCGAGTTGTTGCCTTCTGGAAATTGTCTGTGTCGCCCGCTGCAGCCGGTTTCAGATCCTCCGCTCAGTAACTTTGTGGTTAGGCACACAAGCACGCGGCTATCTCAGTTTTCAGCTCAGTTTTGGACATTACGAGTGGGTGCCCGGGGATGGGGAGCACGGGGTGAGTTGCGACCCTGGGCATTTGACCCGCCAACATAACGTGAATGTTCGAAGCGACTGAGAAAATGCTTTTTAAAACCATATGCGGAGGCCGCCTGGCAGACGGGATGTCCCACGCCTGTGGGTACAGTCTCCTTTCNGTGGCTGTCTCCCCAGCAGAGAACAGACTCTATTATTTATGAGCAGATGAAGTCGGAGACCACGATTGCGAGGACAAGACCTGAATGAATAAAGGTTTCGTGAATGGAGCTGACATGAATGGGTCAGCATTTGGATTCGTGGCACTTCTGTTTGGTTTTATCTCATACGAAACGTTAGGAAAATGGTGTCTGGTCGATGATTGTTTGCGTCGAGCGTTAAGCAGTAACGAAACCATGTTCGTTCTTTTGCTAGTGATGATCTGGAACAGTTCATGGAAAGTCAAGGTGCATCCAGCCCAGGGATCCTCATTTTAACGACCAGCCTCAGCAAACCGTTCATGCGCCTGGAAAAGTATGTTACTCTCTTGCAAGAGCTGGAACGGCATATGGAGGTAAGGGAAGGCAGCGAATGAGCCTCTGCTGCTCTGGAGGAAGCAGCCAGTCTCCTTCTAGACTAAGCTTGCTGAGGAATTCAGCAAAAGCTTTGGCTTCAAATTTTACTTGATTCAATCTTCCCTCGTCCCCAGGCTTCTAGTTTTCCTCTTTAGGCAGCAAAATAAGAAGGGGCTGTTCCTTTAGTTCCCCCGGCTGAAGATTTAAAAAGAAATTTTACTTAGCTCATTTAATTTTTCCACTTTTACTGGGGTATGATGGACAACTAAAAGTTGCATCTATTTACGGGGGACATTGTGATTTTTAAAGTGTACCATGTGATGGTTTAACGTACGTGTACGTTGTAAACCGATTCCCAGAGCAGGTGACCTCACACCTCCACCACCTCGCAGAGTTACAGTTTTTGTTAATGATGAGAACACTTACGATAGACTCTCAGTGAATTTCAAGTATACAACCCAGTGGTATAAACTGTAACCACCACACTGCACGTTAGATCCCCGGGATTTATTCGTCTTAGACACAAAGGTCCCCAGTCTTTACTACTCACTATTCACGATAGTTCTCCCTTCCGGCCCAGCCGCTGCCCTCAAGCCCATGCTAACTGGCTGACTTAGGTTTTCTGCATCTGTAGACGGCAGTTCAGTCCAACTTGACCAAGATCTTCCATTGTTCCGGTGTATGAACCAACCTGACTGTGGGAGACAGAGTAAAACGTCAGAAAATATAAATACTGCTCTCACTGTAGACAGGGATCGGTATCTCTAGAGCACTGTGACCCCTCAGCTTTCTGACCCTGGATGACACTGGAAAATTCTGGTATTTCCTTAAAGATCTGTAGATGGGTCCAATATTAGTTTATCTGCCTACACATCACAGATCTGTATCACAGTTTCCTCGCATTTTTGTTTATAAACTTCCTGTCGACTTGTAACAGCGGTGGCATAGCTGTAATCTTTCCTAAATATTATGGTGTGCATCGAGGCCTGATAACTGGACATTGTGTTCATCGAGAGGCCCGATCCTTTTCTTAAAAACCAATCAACAGGGATAGCTTCTAGAATCGTCCTTGTGCCATCGAGCATGGGTGCTGGGGGTGTGGGTGGGAGAGGAGGGCCCTCTGAGGGCGGCTGCGTTTACCCCAGTTGCTCTTCCTGTGTCTGGGGAAAGGTTTTGAGGTTTTAAAGGGCTTGATTATCTTTAAAGAGAAAGGTTGCACGCTGCCGGTCTTGTCAGCATTTGTAAGGACTGAAAGCAGTTACTCTGAGCAAAACCACATTCTCAGGATATTTGACCTTCCGGAGAGCTGGAGGCAGTAGGGAGCCAGTGAGTGAGTAAAGCATGCCGGAGTAAAATTTCAGTTAGGGCTTGGGAAGGTGTTGGCCTGTGGATGCCCTTCCCAAACACTAAACCAGTTTGCCGAAGCGTTTGAGGTTTGCCCCTCCTTGCTTCTCGCCAAAAATCCAGAGAGCAACCAGTGGCATCAGTTTCCATTACTGCTCAGGGCTGGGGGACTAATATGGACTCCGTTTGAGGAGGGGGCTCCCCAGATGCCCCCACTGCCGGGATCCTCGCTCTCGGCTTCCGTGAAGTAGAGCCCGTGTTCATGCCTGTCTCCTGTGGCTGCCTTCCATCTCCCACCGTCAGATAACACGCACCCTCAGCGCTAGGTAGCCATCCGGGGAGGCTCTTTCTCCAGCTCTCTGATCATTCACCATGGCTGCTGACCAACGGCAGAATGGAACCTGAGCTTGTCAGCTGTCAGCTAAGCTGGGTAAGGGTCCAGCTAACTATGGCAGAATGCAACCTTTCTTCACATGGTGATACGGTTCTTGGCTTGGGGCAGACCCCTGGTCTGTTCAGCTGTGCTTTAGGACCCCATGCTGGTTTAGCAGCAGGCCTCTTCCATTATTCCAGCTGAATCCCAAAGGTTAGGTGTGCGGATGCCCCCAAGGTGAGCCGCACCCCATGTGCCCTCGCGTTCGGTATGCAGCTTCCCAGAGCCTCTCCCCTTGCCCTTCATGGACGATGATGGAGATATGGATTCCTCGAAGCAGTTTTTGAAGCCATCTACTTTTTGAGGTTGCACGTACCATGGCACTGCAGACCGTATGTAAGAACCTCGCTTGCAAGAGAGCACACGCTATCAAGCTTGGAATTTTTTTTCCCATCTGCCATGTTGAATCCGGTGAAAGAAAATGGCGGCGGTCTAGGAAATGAGGTTGGATTGGTTTCTCTCCAACCGCTACCCTGTTTCCACAAGTCCCTACCTCTTGTCATTTGTTAACAACATGGCCTGAACA
>NW_027527807.1:2873289-2876724 GCF_008692635.1 Crocuta crocuta
TGCCCCAATAACCACACCTAGTATGTTGTCACCAAACCCACGATGTGTTACCAGCTGTCTGAATTTCTTGGTCACCTGATAATCGGAGGTGCTGAGATTCCAAGTGCTGTTTTATTTTGTAATCTTTAAATCAGCATATGCTAAAACTGACTTGTCTCTCTTGGCGTGCAGTGCTGTGGCTTTTATCACACGCGCGGATTCGTGTTACCACGAACGGAGATACAGAACGGTTCCATCCTCCCCTTGGATTTTCTCTCTCTCTTTGAAGCCACACCCTCCTCCCACCCCTGACCCCCGGTGACTGCTGCTCTGTTCTCCTTTAATATTGTTTTACAATGTATTCCTTTACCAGGATACGCATCCAGATCATCAGGATATTCTGAAAGCAATCGTAGCGTTCAAAACTCTCATGGTAGGTGACACTCAAAAATTATAATTCTCCATTTTGTATGCTTTGTTCCTAAGAGAGTGATTCGTGTGTAACGTTTCTTTCCCTATGCAAAGGTCTTTGGAGTGGAAACAATAAGCTTTTAGCGACAGTATCACAGTGATTGTTTCATTTAATTTTGACTTCCAAAAACCATGCTTACCTATGAAAGCTTGCCAGGCTGAGGGTATAAAGCACTCACATTTGAAGTCTCTGCCACATTAAGCATTGTTGTGTAGGTGGGGGGTTTCCTTTTGTCTCTTTGTCTTTACCCCCGTGTCGTTCACCTTGTGTCTGTGCACCTTGTCGCTCACTGATTGCCATCGATACTGGATTCATCTATTTATGCCAAAGGCTATGACTTGATTGTTTGTGTATGACAAAGAAATCCTTCATCCAATCTAAAAGGAAAAAACCCACTAAAATGCAATTGCTTTATATAGATTGCTATCAGAGCTGTCTGTAATCTTGTATCTTGAGTGTGATGGTTAATGTCTTCTCGAACCCACTGATGTAAAACCACTTGGTGGCCTTTTAGGAGGAAGGAAAGCGTTACTCTGGGTGATTGATTAAGTTTAGCTTCATTCTAGACATTTTTTTATGTTTATTTATTTTGAGAGAGAGAGCAAGCAAGCAGGGGAGGTGCAGAGAGAGGGGGAGAGAGAGGATCCCAAGCAGGCTGTCAGTGTGGGCTCAAACCCACGAACGGGGAGATCGTGTTCCTGACGTGTCCATGGGTAACCACCAAGTTGAAGACCAGAGTAAGGTATTAAGTTAAATACCTTCTGTTGGCGTAGAACACAAGCAATTGAATCTTGGTAGCTTTACATGGCTCAACCTAATAGCTCAGCCCACTGAAACCCATGGATGGCATTTATTACTATGTGGGTCTCTTTTATTGTGTCCTATGCAAATGGAATATGAAATTCTTTTTTCTTTCTGACCATGGTGCATGTTGTAGAGCTTGCTTTGATGGTTATCGTATATTTATTCCCACTGCAGATGCTTCAAAAATATGTGTACACTGAACTGATTTCTTCAAGTTTCCATTTAGCTGAAAGGGACAGCAGAGATTTTATAGAAAACACACGCCCAAAACTGTGACATTTCTTTGGAAATAGTAACATAACTAACCATATGCTTGTTTTCATATTCAGTTTGGAGTAAATACTGCTAAATTTTTTAACAAATGTGTAAATACTGTTAAAAATTATTCTAAGATAACTTCACAAGAGATCTAGATAGAGAGCTGGATCTAGTATTCATACGCCACGTAGTTTCCTGGTTTGTATTCATAAAATTCGGTTGTATCTCTTTCTTACAATTCTTTTAGGAATAAAATTAATGTAGTATTTTTTCTCCATACTGACCAACTCCTAGTCCCTGAACAAAGTATAGGGCAGTGTCTCTGTTTTGTTGGAAGATCGATTCGATTCCCTGCAGCATAAGGAATTTAGTTTTCCCTTTTTCTATAACCCCTGGAGTCATGTTTTTATCTGTTTGCTTTATTAAGATGTCACCTGGTTGGAAACTGAGCATGTGTTAGAAAAACAAAATGGCTTGGTGATGAGACGGAAAGGGGCTAGAGCAGGGAGCCCAGCCAGCAGCTCCAAAGCTACCGGTTGCTTGCCTGGCCCTGTTCGAGAGGAACCGGCCACTTGTGTCCCCGTAGTCCCTGCGGGGATGGAGAAGCAAGCCCCTTCTGCCATTTTATCTTGCTCTCTGAGCACCGCGAAAAGTAGCCCTTCCTCACAAAACCTCTGGGGGCCCCAGGCTAGAGGCTCAGGGCTGTGGGTCTCTCTGTCGGGAACAGATCTGGTGATGGGATTCATGGTGAGGAATTGGGACTCTGTAGAAATCTGAGAGCCCAAAGCTTCCTCTAACTCTGGGCTTCTTTGGGGCCTGTGTCACAAGAATTCCTCTTCTAGTATGTTCTGCTTTGGTTCTGTAGGGGCAGTGCCAAGATCTAAGGAAGAGAAAACAGCTGGAGTTGCAGATACTTTCGGAACCCATTCAGGCATGGGAAGGGGAGAGCATTAAAACCCTGGGGAACGTTCTGTTCATGTCGCAAGTCATGGTGCAGTACGGAACCTGTGAGGTAAGAGGTTTCACGTCTCAATGCCGTTACTTCCATCTTCCTCCTTGTTTTCTTTGATTTGTTCATCCGTCCAGGCCAGGTTGCTCGAACACGCAAAGAAACCCAGCGCCTCTTCCTTGCCCCCCACTCTGCTAGGTGCCGCGGGAGAGGGGAGGAGAGAGCATGCGATGAGCCGTGCCTTAAACACACAGGCTGCGGCTAGAGAACAAACCCAGGTAGTCAGTGTAGATGGTGCGCCTCAAGGGTGGATTGCACACAAGTTCAGAGAAGGGAGGCAGCAAGAAGACTATGGAGATGGGGAGAAAATGAAACTTAAGGGGCCCATCTGAGCCCCGCTTAGGAGGGAAAGTCGATAGGAAGCGGCGACCTATGGGCTGGAGAAGATGAAGGATGCCGTCTCAGACCTGTTAACTTTTGAGTGACTGTAGTAGGTCCCCAGGTGCAGACATCTTGTAGGCGGCTGTAAAAACAGTAGACACACGTGGGTGGGAGGGCAGAGTGAGAGGCAGAGATTTAGATGTCCCTGACAGGTGTGCCTTCCTGGGAAGTAAATATCCAGAAAGATGCTTGGAGGGTTGAAGATGGATTAGGTCTTTTAGGAAGGGGGCAGAGCAAGGGGGGAAGGTTGGTTGCGTCACCTGGCGTGATTTATCGGGTGTGAGAATTGCCTTCTCTGTCCCCAAACCTCTTCCCCTGCTCCCTGACAGGTCTCTGTCAGAGATTCATTACTGTGGGTTAATAAGCAATCTCATTTAAGATGCAGATACCCTGGGGAAGGTTGATGCGGGCAGCAAGTCTAACTAGTAGTCTTTCCCACCTTTGGGATAAACCTCTTGGGTGAAGGGAGGAGGAGTGAGTGCCTGAAAAAGCCGACAGAAGGGAAGATAGAAGACAAATGGGGGATGGGGGG
>NW_027527807.1:2876809-2879049 GCF_008692635.1 Crocuta crocuta
GGCGTGTGTTGTCATGGAAACTCTGGAGGACCAAGGAAGAGTGGTCAGCCTGCTGAGTGCTGCAGAAGGTTCAAAGGTCAAGCAGTGTATGGAGACCAAGAAGAAGCCATTGGATTTTGCTAGAAGGCAGTTATTGATGGCTTGGAGAGGAGCGGTGAGGCTGCAGCTACAGAGGAATCAATGAGGAGAAAAATGGAAGGCAGCAAGTAATTTGGCGATAAAATGTCAAGAAACAGGGTACTAACCTACCTCGGAGATCTTGGAGGTTTGGTTCCAGAGCTCTGCCATAAAGCGAATCACGCGGCGAGTGAGGCAAGTCAGATGAAATTTTCGGTCTCGCGGTGCGTATACAGTCACCTTGACGCCACACGGTAGTGTCCTAAGTGTGCATAACTTAATCAAAACTACTTTTTTGCTACAACATGCTAACCATCATCTGAGCTTTCAGTGAGTCATGATCGCTGATTGCAGATCCCCACAGCAAATAATGGTAATGAAAAAGCTTGAAATATGGCAAGAATAGCCATAATGCGACACACATGAAGCGAGCAAATGCTGTTGGGAGCCCGGCACCTACAGACTTGGTCCACGCAGTGCTGCCCTGAGCCTTCAGTCTGTTAAAGAACATGATTACCGGGGCACCTGGGTGTTTCAGTTGGTTAAGTGTCTGACTTCAGCTCAGGTCATGATCTCATGGTTCACAAGTTAGTGCCCCGAGGCGGGCTCTGTGCTGACATCTCAGAGCCTGGAGCCTGCTTTGGATTCTGTGTCTCCCTCTCTGTCTGCCCCTCCTCTGCTCATGCTCTGTCTCTCTCTCAAAAATAAATAAACATTAAAAATTAAAAAAACCCACGATTACCTATGACGCGCAATGAAGTGAAGGGCAATAAAGCAAGGGGGGCCTGTATTCCATCGAAGGAGCCACAGGGGCCCATGGGGGCCTGTTAGGACAGGAGATGTGCAGACGTAAAGGCAAAAGAGGAAAAGCTCGTTAAGCACAAGAGGCTGCTGGAAGGAGGAGGAAGAGATGAAGCGTCTGTGGAAGGAGATGGATAGGTGTAAGGATATTGGAGCTAACATGGCCGGACATGTAAGCTGGGTGTAATTTTTTTTAAGTTTATTTAGTTTTGAGAGAGTGTGTGAACAGGGGAGGAGCAGAGAGAGAGGGAGACACAGAATGTGAAGCAGGCTCCAGGGTCTGAGCTGTCAGCACAGAGCCCGATGCGAGGCTCGAACTCACAAACTGTGAGATCATGACTTGAACCAAAGTCGGACGCCTAACTGACTGAGCCACCCAGGTGCCCCGGAATGTCATTGTTTTGCATCTACTTAAATGTGCATCTGTTTACAGCATTCAGAGAAACCCTCACATGTAAAATTTCCTTTGGTGCCGTTTTCAAAAGGTATTTATTTGTTTGTTTTACATGAGTACGATAGTGATCTTGTTCTTACTGATTAAAAGTAATTTTATGAATAAGAACTTAACACACATGCTAGAGCACAATACATTTCCTATCACCTGCAAGCCCCTCCCATCTTGCTACTTTTCAGAGTAAAATCATTTTCATTTTGCGAACCTGGAGACTTATCTCGTCTTCCTGCTTGAGCAGGAAGGCATTCACCGCGTGACTTCTCGGGCGTACATACTTGGGAATCAGGCATGGCTATTTGTATTTAAGCGTTATGTATAGGAAGAAGAGGGAAAACACCATGGCTTAATATCCACTTCAAAGTCAAATTCAACTAGTTTTGTGCTTTTAAGTTGGGTATCTTTTCTAAAAGGTCGCTATTCATGCTTCGTTGCCTTATATAAGCCCTGCATTCTACAGCAGCGACTCCAGAAATTCGTTACAAATAACACGTCCACTTTTTGCCCCCCCACTTAATATTTTTCATTTCACTTTAGGAAAAAGAGGAGCGGTACCTCCTGTTGTTTTCAAGTGTCTTGATAATGTTATCTGCAAGTCCTCGGATGAGTGGCTTTATCTATCAGGTTAGTAGATCTCATATAAAACAAGCGGCAAGGCCCAGATTGAAAACAGGTCTCCATCCAGTTGCAACATCTCTACTGAGGCACTGAAAGCTGCAGCCAGAAAAGGCAGAATGTCCTGACCCTTTGTTGTAATTATAATACTGCTTACCAGAGCAGATGTTCCTTAGATGGAAAACCTTTGTATTGCTGTAATGAGTTTATCTTGAGTGGCTATCGCTCTGGCTGGGATCTGGGTTATGAATGTTCC
>NW_027527807.1:2879151-2879408 GCF_008692635.1 Crocuta crocuta
GGTTATGAATGTTCCCATAGAATTCTACATCTGCAGCCAGATAAATCGGCAGCCATGTCTCACAGGCTCACATCATCGTTGCCAAGAAAATAGAAAGCTAGACCCACTTCTGTGGTTGTCTGAGTCCAGTCATATCACGGAATTCAGGGTTCTGGGGCGCAAGTCCTTCCACTCCTTGATAAATTAAACTGCCTTCAGTCCGCTCCCCAAATATGGAGTGCTGTAAGTTACCATGGCCTATTATAGCTGGCCTAGCA
>NW_027527807.1:2879487-2881002 GCF_008692635.1 Crocuta crocuta
GAAAATGTGTTAGAAAAAAAAGTAAGCTGTCTGTAAATCCTGACCATAGGGTTTAGGGTGTGTTAGCAAAACACAATCCACGTTGCCCCCTTGCTTCCTCTGTGAGCCCTAAATCAGCAGCGGTTTCTGGAAGGGTCAGAAAAATGTAATAGACATAAGCGGGGGCACATCTAACCACAGAATTGTTGGGAATGTTCTTTTTCCGACAGGGAAAAATACCGGTTGCAGGAATCATGGTGACTAGATTAGATGAAATTGAAGGAAATGACTGCACATTCGAAATCACAGGTAGGCACTCTTCTCCTTTGCAAGTAGATACTTGAAATCCTTTTTCGAATGAAGTGGGATTCAAGTAAGTAGGAGCTGTTATTTTCTGCTCTCAGTCCATGAGCATGTTTTACCTGGCCATGGCAAAGTATCTTCCATTTCCTGGGGTAATTAGGGTCCAACGATAGAACCAAGTCTCCTGGTTGTTTGAAAGCCTAGGCTTGGCCATTAGTTTCAATCTTTGCTTGCATCAGAGCTAACAAATGCATTAGAACAAAATGGACTGATGTGGATGCACAAATTGAGCAAAATACCAGGCCTGCCCTTTGAGCCTACAGTCCCTTTCACCAGGCCCGTGTGATTTCCGTGTGACGGTTGGACTCTTTGCACCGAGAGAGCCCAGCAGCTAACACTGGGATGGTGGCCCCAGGCCTTACCCCCTTCGTTCCCCAGTAGGGCACCCGAGATCGGATGTTGGCCTTGTTTCAACTTGGATAGTGGGGGAACTAGAAGGACTCTGTCCTTCACTTTTTGTGCTGTGAGTTTGTCGAGTAAAGTTTCAGACAACTTTCCCCGAGATCCTGTCAGCGGTCCAAATCAAGACGGTTGTATCAGTCAGATAACGAATATTTATTTCCCCACTTCATTATCTGTTCCCGATACAGGGGTGTCAACAGGGGTCATTTCATCGGTATGGGCACTCAAGGAAGCAGATACCCTACTCTTCGGTGCACGACGTGCGTTTGTGAATGAGGTGGACTCAAGGTTCTCCCTTGTCTTTTTTGTCTCCGAATGCTCCCGATGGGGCGACACAGGTAACATGGTAGAGAGGCTTGTGGTGCACTGCAGCAACAGCCAGGACTTCCAGGAGTGGCTGGAGCAGCTGGGCAGACTGACCAGGGGACCCGCCTCCTGCAGCTCATTATCCAAAACATCGTCTTCCTCTTCTGGTGCTCATTCTGTAAGTTGTCCACGTGTATGGTCCCCGGGGGGTTCCTGAGTGGCTCGTCACACCCGCCTGCAGAGGACTTACAAGAGGCAGTGAGCATGCCCTTAGTCTCTGGGTCGTCTATATTTGTAGGCTTTGAAGTACAGTTAAACCTCACCAATTCCGATTACTTGTTGTGGAGGCGAGGGGGTGCCCATCCAAATTAAGACAAAGCTTTACGTCGAGGCGTGCGGTTTTGTTGGACAAGTGTTAAGGGGCTCTGGCCAACTGCCTGACTGCAAAGTTTTTTCTAATCAGAA
>NW_027527807.1:2881124-2881513 GCF_008692635.1 Crocuta crocuta
ACTCAGTTGTTTTAGTGGTAAACGAGATTTATTTTAATTCACAACCATGACTCTCCTATTCATCGGGTGTTGAGTCCAAAACCAGATAGTTTGCCCACACAAGTCCTTCAGCATCTCCACGTAATCTCATCTAGGCGACCACATCCACTAGGCAGTCTTTAAGGGCAAACTCACAGCCGCTGCCTTCTTCCAAGTCATCACCTATTTGGAATTCCTGGACTTGGAATCGATGAGATTTTACTGTACTTGTTGAGTGAGAGCAAAGATTGTGGTGCTGTTAACACTCCAAACCGGCGATGCCAACATTCTAGGCACCGGGTGAAGTGGTGGGAAGAACAAGGGCTTTGGCATCAGATCTGAGTTCAGATGTTGGCTTTGTCAGTTGGCTA
>NW_027527807.1:2881529-2881994 GCF_008692635.1 Crocuta crocuta
GCTAGCCAGTTACTCTACTTTGCTAAGGTTCATCTTAGGCCATTCTGCTGAGATACCCCATTTCAGCGCCTGATGGAGCCCAGGTGCCCGACCGAAGCCATCCAGTGTTGACTCCCCCACCCCTCGAAGGAAAGCTGCCCCTGACTTAGTGAAGGAAACTCCAGAAGAGAGAGGGAAGACAGGCTCATAGGGTGTTGAGTTGATTTTGTGCCGTTCCTTAGAGACCCCATGACGTGGACTGGAAGGTGCCAGTTCTCTAGCTGGAGACCTTTGTTTTCCCACCTTTCCTGTTCTGTGGTCGGCTTTGCTGAGCCAACGAAACTGTCGTTCTCTGGACGTGGGGCACAAGGTCGGGTTCAGACGGCAGGTTGCCAACCTCTCATCAGACATTTTCCCAGTCTTTTAGCTCTACCGGACAGCCCCGAGGACCCTTGGAGCCTCCTCAAATTATAAAACCGTGGAGTT
>NW_027527807.1:2882089-2892188 GCF_008692635.1 Crocuta crocuta
TAAAACCGTGGAGTTTAAGTTGTCTGCGACCCGCACCTCCACTTAGACCATCAGCAGCACTAGGTTATAAAGAGGTAATTTTGCTCCATATGGTATAAAATGCATCTGTCAAGCTAATGTCACAGCTTATGATGAAGAGTTCTGTGGGGATGTGCTAGAATTTACGATAGGTGTTACGTGTCAGTCGATCGTGAATTGTTAGACTCGGGGATGTTTTTATTTCTTCATTTTCCATCTCCCCGTTGTCCCTGGACAAATATTTATCCACAGGGTGCACTGCCTAAGCTCCCCAGTAGCCCCCCACCCCTGAAGTGTCTCTGGTTCACCTTCCTGAGGAGGCAATCATTGTGTATAACGTCCACATGTCTCAAACTTCATTGGAGTTCAGTTTGCAACCAAGCAGACCCAGTTCTGCATTTTGGATCCTTTTGATCTATTAATGCCAAATCAGGAAAGCCTTACGGGACCCAGCCCTGAGTCTGAACTACAAGAGTCTGGACTTCCTGCTGCAGTTGGAAAGGGAAAAGACTTTAATGAAAAGAATGTCCTTTCAAGCGAGGCTTCTAAGCAGCGTTGGATATTTGGGTAGTGTGGGGACTGCAAGGTTCTATTTTTTTTCCTGAAAGTTGCAGTCAGGAAATGTCAGGCAGTAGCTTCTGTAACTGTGTGGAGTGTTACTTTTTCCATCCAAACGGTGTTTGGTGTTTTTTTTTGGGTTTTTTTTCCCCTAAGATGTTAATCATTATTTCATCATTCGGTAAAGAGCCTTATTTATTAGTAACTGTTCTTTAACTAGGTCTTCCTGAGTGAAGGTTTAAGTCCGTGGCAGTTATGAGATGCATCTTAGAATTAGGGGGCAAAGACACCACACATCACTGTATCGAATGTGTGTTTTGATGCGGGACACAGAGTTAGCTCAATCTTGAGTTTGTTTTGATTTCAAACACCGTGCTACTGTCTCGATTAATTGTTGCCTCCGAGTGAGGTAAAAATAGGGCAATATTGGGACACTGGAGGATTTTTTGACTGCTTCAACTGGGCATGACAGGAGAAATAATCCTTGAGCCGAATCCTTATTATGTGCCTCTGTTCAGAATTGGGCCAGGAGACAGTCCCACAGGTTCACTGTGGAAATCGACCTGGGACACCCGCAATCATCCAGTTTTCTTCTCTGATTACGTAAACCAGCAGTGCCACTTCGTAGTTCTCTGGGTCCCCTTTTTAACAATGGCTATTTTGTAATTGTCCTAAGATCGAAGTCAGGTGAGCCTTGAAGGGTCCAGTCAACTTAATCCTTTGCAGAACTAATCCATTAAAACTAAGGCATGACCATGTTGTTTCTGCTGGGAGAAGAGAGCTATTAATATACTCTTCCCGTAGAGCGTGTATTTCAGTTATTTTCAGCATTTGCGACTCTGCACAGAACTGTATTCCTTGGGCTTTCGCATGATGATGTTGCATCTGAGACTAAAGGCGGGAATCATGATGATGTTCTCTCTGTGTAATTGATGATGATACTAACATTTGAATGTTGTTTTAGAATTACTGATAAATGGATTTGGTCATTATAACCATCGACCTCTCACGCTCATTTTCTCTTTCTTTACATATTCACTTTAGAGGATGTCTTATATCTTAAAGGTAAGGGTAGAACAATATCTTTGGCATACAGTGGCATCATAATGCTGTGCTGTCACCTTTGATGAATGAAGCTTTTCCTTTATGCTTGTTTTGTCCCTTGTTCTCATTGGTGCCTAAAGTATGAAGATGCAGTTCTGACATGTAAGTACTTTCTTCAGAAAGCAGCCTCTTGTGAAATCCATATGAAAACGTCGTCCTCAATGGCTTAAAAATGCCTGTTTTCCTTGTGGGGTTTTTTGTTTTGTTTTGTTTTTGTTTGTTTGTTTGGTAAATGCTCTTTTTCCTCTCATTTCTGTCACATGTGAGTTTTCCATGTCTGTCTGTTTTCAAGTCTAAGTGGGTCACTGTGGCTAAAGCGGAAGAAATTAAGTTCTTTTGTCCCATATATTTTAAGGTATAGTTTAAGGTATGGGTATGACCCATACATCACGTGTATATACCTTGCATGGGAGATGGGTATAAGACGGTCACTAGGGACTAAGATTTTAATCTTTGTTTGGATTTCTGATAATGAGCGCTGGTTACGCATACGGCAAAAGCAAATTCGGTAATCCATGGCTCTTTTTATCTACTAATTAAAAATACAGCTTTCTGTATGTCTACACCCATGGCTCCTGACCCCAAATTATTTATCAGGAGATCCCTCATTTGGCTCTTCTCTTGAAGTTCAGGGAAATTATCTAGTCCCTTAATTTTCCCATCTGACAAATGAAGATTGATATTCTTTGTGGGACTGTTGCTAAGGAAAATGTATTTAAAAAGCTTTGAAGCTCCATGAAAAGCAGTATGTACTATATTAGTATTTACAGTTGTTCCTTGATACCCTTAAAATGAGGACGATAAACCACGTTAGGAATACGGTGATTTCCCTAGGATCGACACCCACTACCCACTACTTTCTCTACACACAGCACCCGTCCCTATGGCATTTGAGAGGCCAGTGTCATTGCCCCTGTTTTATGGAACCTTTTAGAGTTTGCTGGAGCCATTCTTATTGTGTGCATTATTAACTTTTGATGCGCTTTTGAGACTGTCAAAATAAGAGAGGGCCATTCGGTTTCATTTCATGTGCTCTTTTTAATTTGTTTTGGGGGGAGAATTTTAATTCCTAAAGAAACCTCTGTCCTTACAGGAGTCTAGTAAAAGCCCCAAAACGATGAAGAAGTTTCTTCATAAAAGAAAGACGGAAAGGAAGCCATCGGAGGAGGAGTATGTGATTCGGAAAAGTATGTGTTTTGTACTTTTGGAAGGTCGGTTGTGGATGAACTAGCAGAAGTTTTTTGAAAGCAGATGATTAGAGCCGTTTGTCCTCTGTATCCCCTGTTTCATGAAGAAAATTGCACAAAAATCTTAGAGGTGACCAAACCCCTGGATGCATGCACTCTATGTGGTCGGAGGCAGACGCCACCTGTATGATTTCCGTTTTGAATATTTTGCCCCGCCCGGTTGGGAACCACTAAAGGGACCCGTTTGCTACCGATACATTTTTTCCCCTTAGTGTCCGATGCCCGAGATACTTTCCTCTACCAGGATACGCTAACTAGATCTGAAGGCTGAAGTCCTTATGGAAGTTTAATGCTCAGTGACGTTCTCAGTTCACTGCGTGTAGAAGCAGCTTGATTTAGAGTCAAGCTGCAGAGTCGGTCAGCCAGTGGATACGTATGTATTTGCCTCTGTGGCTGGGAACCTGGTTCTTTGGGACACACATGAAGGAGTAAGTGGTCTGTCACAAAGGAGTGACGGATCTGTGTGTCTCGGCCGAAAATATAGTCCAGAGAGATCTTTGACTGGACTCCGGCTTCTGCATCTCCCACCCCACACCTGGCTGAGTTAGTGGTGGCGAGAGGCAAGAGGCGGAGTCAATGGCTCTGCTGCTGGCTGGTGGGAAAAGCAGGGGAGGTCTATGGGGGGGAAGTTTCCTAGAGAAGGGAAGCCTTGCGATTTGAAGGAGAGGCACATTTTGGTGTATAGCGGATGAGAACGGAGGCCAGTGCTAAGCCCAGTGCTGTCACTGTGGCCTCTGAGAGTCGAGGAAAAGCCCCGGGGGCGCCTGGGTGGCTCAGTCGGTTAAGCATCCGACTTCGGCTCGGGTTGTGATCTTGAGGCTCATGAGTTCAAGCCCCATGTCGGACTCTGACAGCGCGGAGGGGACTCTGTCTTCCTGCCTCTATCCCACTCACTCTCTCTCGCTCTCAAAATAAATAAACTTAAAAAAAAAAAAAGCCTCCAAATGATAAAGACATTTCTTCAGAAAAGAAAACGGGAAAGAGAGCCAGGGCAGGAGGGGAGGAGGAGTAGGCGGAGGAGGCTTTCCCGGTCAGGGAAGCAGGTCCCCAGCGGTCGAGTGCAGTGCGTGACTTTGAGGGTCCAGAGGCATGTCTGTCTCTGCAAACTCACTGTTAATTAAATCTGACAGGTACGGCTGCTCTGGAGGAAGACGCTCAGATCCTTAAAGTGATCGAAGCCTACTGTACCAGCGCAAACTTTCAACAAGGTCATGGCTCAAGTAGGTTTCCCCCCAAACCTCCTCCTCTAATGAACGCTGTTTCTTTTTGACTGCTCTGCGCCTCTTTGAAGCAGAGAAAAGCAGGCCGGCTGGGTTGCAGGGTGTGGAGAGCAGGTGACTTGGGTGCAGAAGAGCCAGCAGAAGTGCATCTTTCCGATAAGGTGCTTTTAGCTGCCAGGCGGTTTGTTTACCCGGTGTCTTCTTTTCACCCGGAGAGAAAGAGACACACAAGAGTAAAAAAGCTGGAGGTGATAGAAATGAAAACAAAAGTTTTTTAAAAAGTCCTTCTCGTTTGAAGTACGCAGATGCCTTCACCCGCACTAGTTAGGAATTAAAGAACCCAGAGTTCCTGTGTCTGTGAACTGATGCTAATCTCTTCTCATGGGCAGATTTGGAAAGGAAGTCACAATACTATCTTTGATCAGCTGCATATTTAAGCGAACAGCGCTTCACCAAGCTCAAGTTTCAAAGTTGCTCTGAAAATCTGGAAATGCAGCTTCTTAGCAGGAGCTGTTTGGAACCTATGCAATTTACAGGGAGCTATTGGAGGAGGGTGATTCCCCCCTTCTCCCCTCCCCCAGCAGCTTTCAGGCTACAAACGGAAAGCAAAAGGATGTTTTCTGATAGATCCTTGAGCTTTTTAAAAAACAAACAAACAAACAAAACCCAAGTCACATAGGTTCTGTCTTGTCTTCCACGACTATAGGCGTTCAGGAGACCATGAGTGAGGTGTCTGCTCTCTGCGTTTGCCTAAGACACGAGTTCTCCGTAATGTCCCATTTTAGACGGCCACTGCCCGGTCACTTGCGTGTGGGTGGGGATCACTTGGGTGGGTTGCCTTGACCTATGCCTTCGGAGGAACTTGTCCCTCAGGCCGGCAGGAGGAAGACGTTTGATGTCAGAGTTGACACGTTTGACGGTGAGGAGACGACTGTTGCGCCTTCTAGTTCACAGACCAATCCGGGCCGTGGCTGTGGGCATGCACAGCTCTGAGAACAAGTTTCAGAGATGTCGTGAAAACTAGGAAACAGACGGGGGCAGGGAGACACCAGAAGAAGCATCCTTCGTGCAAAGCCCGACCCCACCTGCTCCCTGAACCCCGTCTCTTCACATTGCCAGTGTCTATAGATCTGTCGCAGGTGCAGGCAGGTGTTGTGGCCTAGAGTCACNCCTGCCCTGCCCCGACACGTGGCAAGTGTCTAGCATCCTGGTGGCCTCCCATCCTCTGTCCCTCTCCAGCCAGAAGTTCTGTTTCCTGCTGCATTTAACCGGTCAGTCGGTCAGTCCGCTGTCTACTTATTAAGCACCTACAAAGTGCCGGGCCCCACAGAAGGCAGACACAGGGCCACCTCAGCAAGGGGGAGGCAGTGAGCGCGCACAACTTGAAGGAATTAGGCTTCGAAGAGAGGACACCAGTGGCTCGGGGAGACTGAAGATTAAGGGCTCAAGCTCTGAGAGGAAGGATCCAGAAGTGAGGGGGAGGTTGGAGGTGCAGGAGAGCTGTTTGGTCAGGTCCCTTGTCAGTTCTGTCACCTCTTCCATCCCAGAGCCTTGAGACAGTCTGAACAGAGCCATAAGCACGCCCACATCTTCGAGCTGATGTGATAATCCCCAACCCTCAGTCTACGCTTGACCGAAATGACCTTGACTGACTAAATGCACCCCTGCCCCGGTCCCCTTCAAGATTGAATCAGTGTATTCGGCCATTTCCTCAACCAGGAAGGTGTAGTCAGCGAATGTCGGCTGCCCTCTGGGGTGCAGGGCAGCAGCGTGCCTCCACAAAGACCCCTCGATGACTAAAGTGGAAGGGCCAACCCCTAGCATAGCCTCAGGTAACTCTTCCTTCTCCTCCCTCTCGCAACCCTTGTTTATAGGTGCTCGCAAAGATTCGCTTCCGCAGGTCTTACTCCCCGAGGAAGAGAAGCTCATCATTGAAGAAACCAGGAGCAACGGGCAGACCATCATTGAAGAAAAGTGAGTAGAGTGGGCTACTGTTTCTGATTTGGAGGGCTGGAAAGAAGATTCCGGCAGGGCAGTGGGCTTCTTGCAAAGCGTGCATTGAAGGATAGTCCCTCCTTCTCCAGGAACATAGCCCTCTTTGCTCTCATGCAGTTGGGGAGCAGGGGGAATGTAGCCTCCCCAACAAAGGGAAGGGGGAAGGAGAGGCCAGAAGGGGTAGAACTCTCTGCTTGGTGGCTGCCTCTGCAGTCATCTCCCTCATATATAAGGAGGTTCAGGGTACGCAAGAATAGCACTCGAGACGGCACGTGGGAAGGCCACAGTACCGATTCTCTGCCCTGATGAATACTTCTCATGCTTACTGAGTCAAACACTGGACTTCACATACTTGACCTATTTAGAACCCTGCAGAAACCCAGTGAGATAAGCTTTATGTTTACCATTTCTAGAGGTGAGGAAGCTGGGGTTCAGGGAAATGATGTCCCAGGTCTACCTTTGCACAGTACTGAGGGTGACCTAACGGGGGAAAATCAGGTTAAGTACCCATGGGCTCATAAAATAAACACCAAGTGGCCAAATAATTCATTTGTTTAAACGTGAGTCATTTCTGAAATCAGGCCTAAATTTGCATAGGACAGCATATTTCAAGTGCTCGACATCGTTGATGTATTTTTCCATCTGGTAACATGAAGTGATGTGGCAAAATGGTGGAGCACTTGGGCTCAAGTGGACAGCCCTGGTTCAAGTCCAAATTCTGCATCGTGTTAGCTGTATGACCTGGGGGAAACCTCTTTACCTCTCTGTGCCTCAGTTTCCTCATGTGTAAATGGGTATGATAGTAATAGTTTAAGGTTTGTCGTGAGGTTAAAAGGAGTAACAAATACATAAGGCTAGCACATGGTAATCACGCGATACGTGATAACCATTGTAATAATAATTGCTATAGCTATATTTAATCCCCACGGTAACTTTGTGAGGTTTTCAGGGAATGTGCTGTTATCCCCATTTTGTCTGTGAAGAAAGTAAGACAGGAAGAGGAGGAGAAAGAAACTGGTTACCTAAGGTTGGAGGACTGGGAAGTGGCAGGCTCAGGACTGAACCCAGATCTCCAAAGTTCTCGTCCAGGGGGAGAGCCAGCCGGGCAGGGACTGTTCCATGACTCCACCAATGCACTTCAATCCTCTTTTGGAACATATGGAATCTTCCAGAAATAATGCCCCTGACTTTGTGTCATGTAGGGCTGTGTAGGGTCAGAGAGATGACGAGTGCAATGCCATAACAGAGATACTGTAGGATAGGCAGGGCCTCAGGGCAGCCATCATTGTACGTTACGTGATGTTCATTCCTGCCTTAGTGAAAGAATTGAGACCTTATGATGAGCCCTAGTCTCTTCCTTTGCGCTGGGAAGCAAGTGGCCAAGGAGGAGGGCAGTATAGCAAAGGTGTAATGACATGATATTTGAATGACCATGTGTGCCGGTGGCTGTTCACCTGCAAAATTAGGACCACGAGGACCGTTCTTGGCAGTCTCTCTCCTGACCAGCTAGAGAGTCCACCGCTTTTCGGGATCTGTATTTCTAGGAAGCTACTTTTCATCGTCAAGTCTTGCTTAACAGTATTTCAGTGCCAGCTGTTAATCTCTGAACTTTATGTTCTAGGAGTCTTGTCGATACTGTTTATGCCTTGAAGGATGAAGTCAAAGAACTGAAACAGGTAACGAAATACCAAAGTCACTTTCTCAGCTCATAAAACAGGACCACATGCTGGAAGATATTCTCAGGAGAGGTCCTGGGACAAGGTGGTGAGGTGGGGATGTTTATTTTCCTTGTGTCTTCATGGTGGGTTCTGTTGATTTTACCATGTGGTCTCAGGTTTAAATTTCTCAGGATTGCTCATATACCTACTTAGCAGTTTACCATAGGTTCCCAACTTAGTTATAACTTTCATGTTCTCTGACATTTGTAAAGAGAATTTTTAAAAAAGCTAAGTTGGGGCACCTGGATGGCTCGGTCGGTTAAGCGTCCGACTTTGGCTCAGGTCATGATCTCACGGTTTGTGTGTTCCAGCCCCACATTGGGCTCTGTGCTGACAGCCAGCTCAGAGCCTGGAGGCTGCTTCGGATTCTGTGTCTCCCTCTCTCTCTGAACCTCCCCTGCTCACGCTATCTCTCTCTCTCTCTCAGAAATAAATAAAACATTAAAAAAAAAAAAGCTAAGTTATCTGTGAGTGGATAAGTGTAAAGAGAACCATAAGTCTTTTTTTTAACATTTTTAATGTTTTTTAACATAGTTTATTTATTTTTGAGACAGAGACAGAGCACGAGTAGGGGAGGGGCAGAGAGAGAGAGAGAGAGGGAGAGAGGGAGACAGAATCTGAAACAGGCTCCAGGCTTTGAGCTGTCAGCACAGAACCTGATGTGGGGCTCGAACCCATGAACCACGAGATCATGACCTGAGCTGAAGTAGGACGCTTAGATGACTGAGCCACCCACGTGCCCCGAGAACCTTAAGTCTTGATTTCTGGGCTCCTCTGCAGCTATGATCCAGTGTGCCACGATGCACACTCTTCCTGGTGTTTGGGGACTGGCTGTCCTGGTGACGGGGGAANTTGGGAGGTTGTCACACAACTCAGGGTGAGACATGATGAAGTCCGGAACTGAGGCAGTGCCACTGAGGCTGCAGAGGAGGAAAACGAACGTAATGGAAGGCACATTGCAGAGTCCGAGCCTGTGGAAAATGATGCCGTGATGTCGGGACAAAGAGAGAGAGAGAGAGAGAGAGAGAGAGCCAGGGATTGAAGATGAAGTTTCTTATGTGGGTATCTGGTTTGATATGGTAGAGCCCTTCATGGAGATCAGGAGCTGCAAGAGGAAGAGAAGTTTGGACTGACAGCTGAGATACTGAGTTCACTTTAAGACATAATGAGTTTGAGGCGCTTGTGAATGTCACATTGATATTGGGGACTGCAGACCTAGTGCTCATGAGATGGGATGAGGTCAAGTATCAGAGAGATTTGGGAGGGGCCCCCAAGCTGAGTTGAAGGAGAAGAAACACTAAGTGAAAAGAGAGCTGAGTTAGAAGAGGGTCCAGGACAGAGCCTTAGAGGATGTTTATATTGCAAGCAAGAAGAATGCAAAGGCTCGGCCAGAGAGGGGTAGGAGAATCAGGGGGCTGCCTCATCTTAGAAGCTGAGGGAGAAGAGTGTGAGAAAGGAAAGTACAGTCAGTGGTGAGGGCTGCTGTGAGGAGGAGAAGGGGCCACTTGGTCTGGGAATTAACAAGTCTTTTCCCATCACAGGAAAATAAAAGAATGAAGCAATGCCTGGAAGAAGAATTGAAATCAAGGAAGGACCTAGAAAAGCTGGTCCGGAGGCTGTTGAAGCAAACTGATGAGTGTATTCGGGCTGAGTCCAGTACCAAGACCTCCATTCTTCCATAACCATCACTGTGCAGCTGGGCAGATGTGCCTTCGGGTGTCTTGAATGTCCAGTTCCAAATGATCTGTTTGTTCACTTCTTTGGTTTTTATTTTGTATCTGGGTCAGTCTCTCTTTCTCTCTCTCTCTCCTTTGCTTTCTCTCTGTCTCTCTGTTTGCTTGAGTGTTTGTGGGTTGTTTGGCTATTGGTTGGTTGTTTTCTTGTTGACAGGGGTAAGAGCCAGACACGGTGGTGGAAGTCTCCCCAGAGGCTTTTCCATTTGATACAAAAAGGGAAACCAGTGGATNGGGCCGGCTACCATATCAAAGTGGCTGGCCGTGGCTTAGTAAATGTGAACTTGACTTCTTCTCTAGTGCTTTCTTGTATCCGGAAGCCCCCCAGCACCCAATTTAATGAAGGCAAAGTCCCTTGAGCTGTGACCAGGGTAGGGTGAATAAAAGACTAGCACATTTGCCCAGTGACCCAGCCACCCTTCCCTGGGTGATCACGTGCCAGCCCTCATTGCACACCTTTTATTATTATTATTATTATTATTATTACTGCCTTGTATTGTCTATAA
>NW_027527807.1:2892509-2893421 GCF_008692635.1 Crocuta crocuta
ATTTTAACTCTACGGGGCAGAAGCCCCTCTCATCCAAGCCAACACCAGATCCATTAGCAAATTGCACTAGACAATCTTCCCCTTCAGCAGCGGAGCTGAGCATCTTTTCCCAGTGCATGGTAGGTTTTCTCCCCTACCCTTCTGCCTCCCGTGTAAGTTTTATGTCTCCCCAGTGCTTTAAGCCAACCATACCCGGTGGTGTGTAAACTAGTATGTGTGCACTGTGCTTACTTTTAAAAAATATAGACTGTGAGCAGCTCCCTCATCTACGTTGCACATTCAACTCGCGACTTCTCGTCTTTCAAAACCGTCTGCATTGAGGAGATATTGTGCCCTAGTAGACAGCTTTAATTCACTTTATTGCTCTCTCAGATATGCTGTGAGAAGCTGTAAGAGTCCTCAGCCTCTCTGAGTAGGACTTGAAGCGTCATTTGCAGAAATGTTCTATTGGCCCAGTTTTTGTATATCCAGGAAGAAAAGACCCCTCCAGTGGTTGTGTGCTGGTTACTAGTGAAGCTGGGTATTTGGAATTGGTTCGCTAAAGTTGCTCACTGACTCAAACGATCGCCTTTAAGTGTCTCAAAACTGTGTGAACCCAGTTTAGAAGAGGGTCACAGAAGAGCAGAGTACATCCAAATTCGACACAATCGAAGGTCGGCACGAGGCTCCAGCACAGAGCAGTACAACTCGCCCCTCTTTCTCCCAGAGACAGGTGCACTTGGGCAGGTGGGGAAGATCACTGGAAAGAGAGGCAAAGGGCCAATGGATGGGTCAAGGTTGTCTTCCAGATACATTTGACGGGTGCCTATACATGTGGGTCTTGCCAATGTTGTTCAGAAACCAAACTTGAAGCTTGAACACCCCCAGCTTGCTAAGCAATTTTTCTTTTTGGTACTGGGGGGGGGGGCGCCA
>NW_027527807.1:2893657-2900072 GCF_008692635.1 Crocuta crocuta
GACTGTTGACTGCTTGCTGCCCAGCAGAAACAACACCATCCACAGGAAATGGACTATCCCTGATGTCCAACGCCACGCAGCCATCTTTGGAAGCTGCGGAGTGAAGACTTCTAGAAATGGCTGTTGTTCTGTGTTTAAGCCCAGCAGTTCAGATATGCTGTCCTTCACCTAAAAATTTAACAACAGCCACATGGATCTTAGCATCTGCCCCGCCTGTGGTTAATCAATGGCTTGCTGTAAACGGCGCAGACTATATCCGTAGGGAACATTTTTGCGATCACGAAATCCTTTAGTTGATAAGGCATAGGATTGCTTAACATATTGAAAGGTCTTTATTTTAAAGTAACGTGTACATATATGCATGTGTTTGGAACCTGGCCCTTCTGAGGAGAGGCCCTCGGTACTCTGGGTACTGAAGCTTGTGCAGAGTGGTGCCCGCGCTCACACGTTAATAATATAAAGGAAATGAAGCCATGTTAACCCGAGAGCAGTGTCTCCATAGTTGTGTTGTTTACAATACTCTATAAGTGGGTTCCTGTTACCCTGTAATTCAACCGCTGCCCTTAGAGGCTTTGTAGCTCCTCTTCCGTCACGTCCCTTCTTACACGAGCTCCAATTTTCTAACTTGTTTTTATTTTGAAGACTTTTAAAATGGACATTTTCAATAAATAAGAATAACCATGCTTTATAAACTAAGTCATGTGTTTCTTTCCTTTCCTTTTCTTTCTTCCTTTTTGTCCTCCCCCACCCCCTCCCAGACCCCGCTAGCCGATGTCCAGAAAGGTTTCTGATGCTGTCCACCTTTTTTTCATTAGCCATCCACGCTCATCGGGTCCCCCGGCTGGCTTCCACCTTTTTCACTCAGGGCAGGTGACGTTGGCTCCCTACTTTACAGAGATAATTCATACCATGAGACAGAAACTTCCTTAACTTCTCGGCCCCTCTCCTTCTGGCCCCAGCCTCCGAACTATATGTACACCATTTTCCATCTGATTTCGGGATTTTGTCAACCAGTGATAGCCTATATTTTGCCCACAGTTGGAATGCTGGTGTCAGCAGTCACGATGAAAATATTTGCTCCACCTCGAGACAGATGTGCTGGATATTATCTGTTGCTACTCAGCATCTGTTCCTACCCCCTTAATTTTTTTTTAAATTTTATTTAAGTCCAAGTTAGTTAACATATGGTGTAGTATCGGTTTCAGGAGCAGAACCCAGTGATTCCTCACTTATGTGTAACACCCAGTGCTCATCTCAACAAGTGCCCTCCTTAATGCTCATCACCCATTTAATGCCCCCCACCCAATATCCCACCAACAATCATGTTTGTTCTCTGTATTTAAGAGTTTCTTATGGTTTGCCTCCTTCTCTGTTTTTATCTTATTTTCCCTTCCCTTCCCGTATGTTCATCTGTTTTGTTTCTTAAATTCCACATGTGAATGAAATCATATGGTATTTGTCTTTCTCTGACTTATTTCACTTAGAGCATAATACACTCTAGTTCCATCCACATTGTTGCTAATGGCAAGATTTCATCCTTTTTGATTGCTGAGTAACATTCCATTATGTGTGTGTACGTGTGTGTGTGTGTGTATACCACATCTTTTTTTTTTATGTGGTTAACTATTTTTTTATGGAGGAACTTCAGCAATTTATTTATTTAAAAAATTTTTAAATACTTTATTGTCAAGTTGGTTTCCATATAACACCCAGTGCTCATCCCAACAAGTGCCCTCCTCTATGCACATCACCTNCTAGCAGAGGCATGGCCAGGGGTTAGGAGGAGAATTGTAGGAGCCCAAGTGCTCTCTGCAGCACCATCCTGTTCAGAAAGCCAAGAGGGGCTTAGGGACCCCAGAGCCATTAACTTCTGTCCAGGAGAGTGGGTCTGGGTGGTCGTTCAGGGGCCACATGATCGCTTATCTTATCTGCACCCTTCTTGCCCTTGCCTCCCATTCTCTCCCCCTCCCTGCCCTGCTTCACCAAACACAGAGTTACACCTTCTCTCATGCCTGCTCTTGCCTCTTCTGTGCCAGGCACCATGTTAGGCATGGGGGTGAATGTAATTGAGGAAAGGGGCAGACCAGAAACAATGAACTGAAATCAGATAGGGTAAGTGGTCATAACAAAAAGTGGTCCAGAAGCTTAGAATTTCTTGCGCTCTTGCGGTGTGGTTTACAGAGCACCTTCCTGTTCAGTTCTCTCCTGAGGTTGCTGAGGACAAGCCAAGAGTGCTCAGAGCAGGGCATCAGGGACGGGCTGCTATGTCACTGGACTCCATCTTTGGTCCCTTCCCAGCAGGACAGAAGCAAGGCCAAGACAGGTCCTCCAAGGTGGTGGCTGCCTTCTGCGGTGGATGCTTGGTATGCCACCAGCACCCCCCACCCCCCCAGGATGGAAGTGCTCATTCCCTTAGCTGTCTGGTGTGGTGGCTGCTGATGGCTCATGGCCGAGTGACTCTCCAGGAACTGCCATCAGCTAAGGGGCAAGGCCTTGCCCAAGATTATACCACATTCCCAGGGCAGCCCATGTGCAGTGACTGACTGATGCAGGAGTTCAAAGGCCTGGCTTTCTTGCTACGATTTGTGAACATCCTGAAAGCTCCCTGAGGGATCAGCTGAGGTGCTTCGTGTCACCACCTTGAAGTTCGCCCTCCCCTCTCCCCATCTTACTTCCCTTGCTTCTCAAGTTGGGGTTCCCAGGTGCAGACTAGTCCCAGAGCAGACCCCAATAAACAACCTGTATCCAATCTTCACCTCAGATTCTACCCACCATCCATTTCCCCATTTCCTCCATCCTAAGAGAACTCCAATTCTATTTAGGTTTCTACTCTCTCCACCCAGCCATGGGCTCCAGCAGAACTGACCCTCTTCCCAACACAAAAGGTAGATACTGATGATCTTAAGTCAATCAGAAAACACAGTCCTCCTCTCTCAGTGGCCCAGGGATGGACACGTGAATCACCTGGCCCAATCCGACGCAAGAGAATATCTGGCTCCCTGATGGATGTGAGCAAGGAAGCAGGAAGTGTGGAACTCAGAAGGCTGCAGGCCACCTGCACGGGACTCAGAAATGTCCAACAAGGAAGCTGAACCTGGGGCCAGCCGGCAGAGACAGAAAGAGCCTAGGGCCTTGATGACTTCACCGAGATGCTAATCCCCAGGCTTTCAGAGTGTTTAAGTCAGATGGAGGTAGAATTTTCTGTTATTTGCAGCCAAAATAATCCTAATACAGGGTGGGTGCACTTACTGGCTACTGGCTGCCCAAACCTGCTTTGCTGGCCCGTGGGTGTGTCTGCGGGAAGGTATTCTTATGGAAGCTCCTGTCTGAGGGAGAATTTTTCACTCTGAAGGGACATGGGGCCTCTGAGTCCTTTTCTTTAGCAGCAGAGTACACTTATGGCGGGGGAAAGCAATTGGTGTGTGTGTGTGTGTGTGTGTGTGTGTGTGTGTGTGTGTGTAAATCTCTTATTTCCAAACTGCAGTTTCTGTCCGTGTGTGGGGGCCTGTCTGCCCCAGGTCATTCATCTTCCTCAGAGGAAAGATGATCAGAGACTTTGGAGGAGAAATGGGGCAAATACCGTAGCCCAGCCCTTTTTCCTTTCCTTTCTCTTCGGGAGCTGTATTTCCTACAAACAGCATATTTGCTGCATGTTTCCCAGATCATAAAGTTTTGAGGCCAGGTCCCTGAAAAACTTCCCCTGTGGGGAAGCCACACTGTATTTGACAGGTAAGCCCAATTCTGGGGTCCGCTAATGAGAAACCCATTTGCCTGCATACCTAAAGCCACATTCTTTGATATCTTTTTTTAAAATAGTTTATTGTCAAGTTGGTTTCCATATAATGCCCAGTGCTCATCCCAGCAAGTGCCTTCCTCTATGCCCATCACCCCCCTTCCCCACCCCCCCACCCCCAGCAGCCCTCAGTTTGTTCTTGGCATTCAAGAGTCTTTCATGGTTTGCCTCCCTTCCTTTCCCCAACTATTTTTCCCCTTCTCCTCCCCCATGGTCCTCTTTTAAGTTCCTCCTAATCCTCCTATACGTGCATACATATGTATACCACATCCTCTTTATCCATTCATCCGTCGATGGACATTTGGGCTCTTTCCATACTTTGGCTATTGTCGATAGTGCTTCTAAAAACATTGGGGTGCATGTGCCCCTTTGAATCATCATTTTTGTATCCTTTGGATAAATCCCTAGTAGTGCAATTGCTAGTTCTATTTTTAATTTTTTTGAGGAACCCCCATACTGTTTTCCAGGGTGGCTGCCCCAGTGTGCATTCCCACCAGCCGTGCACAAGTGTTCCCTTTCTCCACATCCTCTTCAACATCTGTTTCCTGAGTTGCCACCCATTTTATGTGTCTCCCCGGAAGTCTTAAACAAAGACCTGTCCCAGGCTCCCTTGCAGCTAAGGTTCCCTATACAGTGTGGGTTCTGCTACATTTCCAGCTCTGCCAACGGGATACCTTTGCACAATGTTTGGAAGGCTTACGTGAGGCAGAGGCCATCTTCCTGGGGCTTGGCGGCTGGCGGGTGGTTCCAGGGACGTGTTCGTGGTTTCTGTACCCTAGCTTCCAGAGTGTCCACTCACAGCTTTGTGCACGGGAGACCGTAGCAGCAGCGGTGGTGGTGGGGTTACAGGAGCACCAAACTAGATTTGGATCGCAGCAACAGTACTATGACCTTGAAGCCATTCATCCAATGGAAGCCCCCTGACTTTCACTTCTGTAGCCAGTGATTTTGCAGGCACCTAGTAGTATGTTTCTGCTTGCCATGCCTTTGGGAGTTTGTTTCCTACTCTGAAGTAGTAGAAGGAAATACAGTGCTGCACCTCCCAGGTGCTAGGCTCTATCCTAAGTGTTTTACACGGTTAAGCTCACAAAACCCTCACAACAATGGTTATTCCTGTCTTACAAATGGACAGAGGGACAGATGCTGAACAAGATAGCAGGGTGTGTGGAGCTGGGATTTGAAACCCTGGCCTGTCTGCCTCTCGGCTCCATTGTTCTCTCTACCACGTTTCCTCCTCTATACTCGGCATCTCCTAAGTAGGCTTCTGCCTCAGCCATCTACTCTCCTGAAGTCACTCCTGAGCTCTTAATTGAAAAATCCAGAAAACACTTTTCAACTCCTATCTTGATCTCTCCACAGTGTTTGACCCTCGCCTCCTTGATAAATCTCTTCTTTCTTGGCTTGCATGAGCCCAACTTTTCTGGAATCCATCCAACCTGGTGAACCCCGCCTCCCTTGCCTGTCCCTTGAACATTTGCTGATCTTTGACACTTTTCTTCGCCTCTTCGTTTCTATGGCCTCTTCCTGGACAACCTTGTCTACTCCTATAACTTCATTTGTCAAAACGCAGGTGACTCCCATGTCCATATTTTTCCATCCCGATCTTTCTCCTGAGCTCCAGACCCGTGGATGCAGCTACTGGCTGGACAGTCTCAACGTGGCTGTCCTTCAGCACCTCAAACTCAACATTTCCAAAGCTGGACTCCTCATTCTCATTCCCAGGTCTGCTCATCCAATGTTTCCCATCCGAGTAAACAGCATCCCTGGCCACCTCGTTGCCCCAGCCAGGAAAATGGGCATTATCCTCCACTGCATCCTCTCCCTCAACCCTGTATAAATTTATACATCAATGCTTTATAAGTCTAGCCATCCAGTCTTACAGTTTTAACTCTCTTGTATCCCCTGAATTCCTCTCCATCCTCTTGACCATCGCCTATTTTTGGCACTTGTCATCTCTCCCTCAGAATAATGCATCTCCTCGCCTCTTATGTCACCTTCTCCAGTCTGTCCTCTTTGGTGCCAGTAGAATGATCACCTAAAAGATCTATGTCTTGCATCTGTTTCAAAATTTAATCTCTTGCTATTCCTCATCGCACAATAAAATTTAGTCTCCATGAATTTCTCCTGAGTCCTGTAATATGCCTTTTGTCCTTCTTAAAGTCCTTTTCCCACACATGTCCATTGAGCAAATTCTTTCCTTTCCATATGCGGTCAGCTCAACTATCTATGTGAACTCATGATTTCTAAAATGCATGTATGTATGTGTGTCTCTGCATGAGTATGTGTACATTTATATGTATGTAGTATGTATGTTTGTATGCAGTACAATTGCCAGAAAAAAAACACAAGGTGCTCAGTTAAATTTGAATTTCAGATGGGGCACCTGGCCGGCTCAGTCGGTGAAGCATGAGACTCTTGATCTTGCAGTCTTGAGTTCAAGCCCGACGTTGGGTGTAGAGCCTACTTTTAAAAAATTTGTATTTCAGCTGTATGACAAATAATGTTTTGGTATAGATCATGTCCCAAATATTGCATGGGATATATGTATATGAAGTTTTTCAGTGTTCACCTGAAATTCAAATATAAATGGGTATCTTGTATTTTTATTTGCTAACTCTGACA
>NW_027527807.1:2900645-2900804 GCF_008692635.1 Crocuta crocuta
GTGTATATAGCATATATATTTATATTTATTAGTCTATATTTATATATATTTAGTCTCTCTCTTTATATTTAGTGTATATATACCTAGGAGCAGTAAGCACTTATAATATTCTGTGCTGAAAGGTAGCAGAGCTCCTTGGAGAAATGGCTGATCCTGTTT
>NW_027527807.1:2900829-2902425 GCF_008692635.1 Crocuta crocuta
CTGATCCTGTGGCTAAAGCAGGGAAGGTACAAGAGGACCCAGAAAGTGACAGAAATGCTTAAAAAAGAACCTGATATAGACATGTTTCAAAGACACAAGGGCCAACTTGAAAAGGCACCCACTGGCCACAGAAGGGAAATTCTGAGCACCAAAATGAGAACAGTAATGAATTAGAAAGCATTGAAAAAAAGTAGAAGTCTGTGAGTCCATACTAATAAATAAGTGGGGAGAAACAGAAAGGTCTTGCGTACAGACCCCGGTTAGTGTTGACTGGTAAATGCGGAAGGCACACTGGAGCTGGGAAGCCATCACTTCACAAGCAGTGTAGTAAAGACTGAGTCAGGCAAAATGACTATCAGATGCTATATAAAGGGGAAAATGAGGAGAAGGATACTTGCATAGTCTCCAAGCGTTTCCCCTAAGATGGCTTACTGGTTACAAAGGGGAAAATGGTGACCATAGAATGGAGACCTTGGACAACACCTTCACCGAGTGATCAGAATTCACATCTACGATGACAGGCAGCAGATGGCCATCGTGTGCCTCCAGATGGGATGCACTGGGAAGAACACAACATCATGCATGTAGTTTTCCACCCAGGAAAGCATAACCGGAATTTAACCATGAGGAAACATCAGACAGATTCAAAATAAGGAACATTCTTTTTTTTTTTTAATGTTTATTTATTTTTGACAGAGAGAGAGAGAGAGAGAGAGTGCGTGTGCTCACATGCATGAGTGGGGGAGGGCCAGAGAAAGAGGGAAACAGAATCCAAAGCAGGCTCCAAGCTCTGAGCTGTCAGCTCAGAGCCCGACTCGCGGCTCAAACCCATGAACTGTGAGATCATGACCCGAGCTGAAGCATGTCACTAAACCAACTGAGCCACCCAGATGCCCCTGGAACATTTTGTTTTGTTTTGTTTTAAAGGGAAGAGATTACTATTTAAAAATGGCAATGTCATTAAATACAAAGAAAGGCTGTGGAAATGTCCCAGATTAAAGGTGACTAAAGAGACATAACAACTTGATTTAATACCTGGCCCCAGACTGGATACTGTACTGGATGGGAAAAATGATATAAAGGATATTATTGTATCACTTTTCAGCAATGCAAATGGCAGATCGGTATTGGTGTTAAATTTACAGAAGTTGACTAAGTGTTCAGTTGACCCTTGAACGACATGGGGGTAAGGTCGCCAACCTCTCCCCCGTACAAAAATCCACGTATAATTTTGACTCCCCCAAAACTAAACCAACAGCCTACTACTGACTAGAAGCCTTACTGAGTAACATGCAGTCAACATATATTTTGTATGTTGGATGTATCATACACTGTATTCTTACAATCAAGAAAGCATCATTAATAAAATCTTAAGGAAAAGAAAATACTTTTGTAGTCCTGTACCCTATTTGTTGAAAAAAAAAATCCACATGTAAGTGCACCCACATGCTTAAAACCTGTGTTATTTGAGGCTCACCTGGGCTGTGGTTATAAACAAGAATATCTTTTTTCTTAGGAAATACACGCTGAAGTATTCAGGGGCAAGACCATAATGTACCAAACCTCAAATGGTTCAGAAAAAAGATACACTTGGTA
>NW_027527807.1:2902436-2907372 GCF_008692635.1 Crocuta crocuta
TTTGAAATAACTTGCAAAAAAAAAAAAAAAAGCTCAAGTATTGATTGCCTCCTCAGGGAATCCAGATTCTGACACCCTGTTTTTATGTCCCTGCATCCACTTTATTTGCTCGTGTCTTTTTCCACGCTAAATGCAAAGTACTTTAAGAGGAGAGCTTGTCTCCTTTCCTCTTTGTAAATTCAGGGCCTGATCCAGGGTCAAGCCCATAGTACTTGCTCAGTGTTTGCTGAGTGAGCCGATGTTGCAAATAACCACACACCGAGGCCACCTTCTATGAGCACGAAATCAAGAGTCTGAACTACTCCGACACTGAGCTACCCAGGCTCCCCTGCTGCTTTTTGTTGTTGTTGTTGTTGTTGTTGTTTTTTAACTGGAAATGTGTTTCACAGAGAAAAAAATTGTACTTAGTTCCATGTTCCACGTCTCTGTGTCTCAGAGAACTTCAGACTGCTTTAAAGGCCTAAGGCAATGTGGCTTACAGGGGTATCAGGCCCTGTGGAAATAGTGTAATCCAACACACAGTGTGTTCCTTCCTGGAGCCCAAGAGGGTCCCTGTTGTCTTCCTTGAAGGGGGGGGTGCCCCAGACTTAGGGACACACAGCATTTTGTAGACATTTACTTCCTACCAAGTAACAGAGATTGTAATATTTCACACTTTGCTCGTTTTCTCTTTCTCTGGAAATAAAAAATATTGGGCATTTCAAGCATTCCCTCCCCCAACCCTTGGATGGAAAGTAAAAGTAACGTCTTGATAAAAATGGAATGACGTTAGATAATTTATAATCAGAATGTTATAGGCAGATCAGAAATGTACTCATGTCCTCATCACTTATTAGAACAACTTTGAAAATGTTCAAGTTTGGAACAACTTTATGTACTATTTTGCTGACTACCATGAACTATGTCATAAAAACAGATTAGTTTTTAAAGATTTTATTTTTAGGTACTCTCCACACCCAATGTGGGGCTTGAACCCACGACCCCAAGGTCAAGAGTTGCATGCTCTACCGACTGAGCCAGCCAAGCGCCCCATAGAAATAGATTATTTATTTTTATCTACACTGTAATTCTCATTCTCTACTCCCTGAGGACATTTTTATCCTAGAAATGTTTTCGACATCAACTATTTTTACAGTATTGCAAATTTTTTCCTTTACCCAACACCCAGAATTATTTCATGAGCTTCTTCACTGAGTGATAAGCAGCTGCATTTATTCATTCTTTTTTTTTTTCTCCATGCAGTGAATAAAGGGCCAATTCTATGTCAGGCCCTTGTGATAGACACTGAAGTCACCATGAGCAGGTGGACAGGACAAGGTCTTGGTCCTCAAAAAGCTCACAGAATAATAGGAAAAACTTCGACTTGGCTACGTGCTGTGAAGCTAATGCAGGGTGTAGTTGGAGAGGAGGAGGGGTGTTTCAAGGAGAGCAAACAACATGCAGAACTGAGGGTTCGAACTTAAGATGCTGAGAGACCTATCAGCAGGAGCTGCAGAAGCAGAGGAGTGGAGAAATCAGACTTTTGTTAAAGAATTCACCTTGGCCGTGCATGGAAAACAAATGTTAGGGAGCAAGAGTGGAGGCAGAGGTGGCTGGGAGACTGGTGTAGCATTCCGGAAGACAGCTGACAGTAACGTGGACTTAAGATCGTGGCAGCCATGATAGAAAGAAGTGGATTAATTTAGGAACTGTTTTGGAAGTTGGGTTGACTGTGTTTATGCCAGTAGGATTGGACAGGGAGTGAGCACAGTGAGAAGGAGTCAAGCCAGGTGTCTGGCTGGGGAAGCCAGGGAGATGAGGCTGCCGTTAAGGGAGGCTGCCTTTCGCTGGAATGGGAAACACTGAACGCGAATTTCACTGTGTCCGAAGAGGGGTCAAGAGTTCCCTTTGGAACCATTGGGTTGGGGGACCTGGGCCCACCATGTGGAGACACAGGCAGCCGGGGACAGACTCTAGGGGGGCAGGTCAGGGCTATAGGCCTGAAGGTGGTGCTTAAATCCATGAGCTGGCAGAGCGGGGCAGATGGCCCACTGTGAGCATGTAGGACAGGAAGAGAAGAGGGTAAAAGATGGGACCTGGAGTTCTTGGAAAGGACAAGGTGGCCTCATGGGGGAGTCGTCTGAGAGACTGAAGGCAGTTGGCTTGGTGAAGCTGACAGGGGAAAGAAAGTTCTGGACGGGAGCTACGGGAGGTGTCCTTTAGTGAGCAGTAGGAGGTATGGGAGCAGAAGAAATAGACCAGAAAATGTGGTTTTTGTGTTGATAGCATTCCTTCTGATAATAGATTTCATCAGCAACTTGGGAGCCAGAGGCCAAGAAAATGTGGAGACATCATTCCCAAAGAAGAAGGTGGGGTGAAGGGCAGGGGCGATGTTTAAACTAGGGGAGGTGAGGATCCAAAGACTAAACGTATTGTCCGGGCTGGACATGGATCCCCTTTGCAGGAACCATACGAAAGGGGTAATGCCTCTCACCCGCCCCCGCCTCCACGTCTCTGCCAGGCAAGCCAGGCAAGTAGGGCCGAGCCCCAAAGTGAGCACTTAGCTACCACGAGGGAAGGAGAGTCATGGCCCGTGTATGGCCTCTTTCCCCTGGACCAAGCCAAGCCCTTTTCTCAGCTGGGTCTGGGGTCCTGACCTTCCTAAGGGAGCCTCGCACCAATAAGAGTATCATGAGCAATGTCTCCTCGCTGTCATAGCTGCTGCCCCGCCTCCTTCAAGCGTCTCAGGCAGAGGATGGTGCTGAAGAAGGATCTCTGCTCCGGAGGACAAGACAGCACTGTGGACGGATCCATAGGTGAGTCCCCAAATCAGCAAATGCCACCTTTGCTCCCGCCAAAGGTCTCTGGTCACAGAAAGTACACAGCCGAGCAAGTTCATCTAGCGTGATTCCAGCCTTGTGTTAGAGAGGCACCGGGCGCCTGGGTGGCTCAGTCAGGTGAGCGTCCGACTTCAACTCAGGTCCTGATCTCCCTGGTTGTGAGTTCGAGCCCCGCCAGCGGCTCTGTGCTGACAGCTCAGAGCCTGGAGTCCACTTCCGATTCTGTGTCTCCCTCTCTCTCTGCCCCTCCCCCACTGGCACTCTCTCTCTCTCTCCCTCTCTCAAAAACACACATTGAAATTTTTTTTTAAAAAATGTCATGCTAAAACGTCTTCAAAGTCACTCAGCCAAGAAGGGCGGGGTCCATAGGACCCGAGAGCAGGGGCAGTGGGCAGAGCAGACCCCACCCCTCCTCATCCCCCTTTCTTATTTCTACAGCAATATTTTTCTACTCGAACCTGTGGTGCTGGCCTTAAGCAAATCAGCCACTCTGGGTCTCTTACGTGCAAAATAGCTATTCTCTGTCCCCTGCGATAGACCTGCCTAGGCAACTATTAAAAAGATAAGGAACTGCTTCTCATCTCAGGCCCTCCCTCTAGCCTCGCTAAGCTGTGATTGATCAAGGAGGGGAAAAGGTCTCTTTATAAACTCCTGCGGCCTTTCCAGAGCAGGTTGGAAATAAATACCCCGACTGCCCTTCCCTGAACGAGCTTCAGGTCATTCATCAAAGGCTATCGCAGACCTCCGGGGACTGTGCAGTCAACCAAGATGCTTCGTGGTGCAAAGAGCTTGAGTATCAAGTTTGTGAAAACATCACAAAGGTCCGGAAGAGACCCTCGGAAGGATTCCCCCTTCCCCCAATCCGGGTGGCGGAGGGCCCGAGGGGCTGGATCACAACAGTAATGTTAAGGGCTCTTTATTATTCAAAAAATAAATAACAAGATAATCACAAGTTCACTCTGGAAACAATGGAGACTGCAGGTAGATACGAGAGATTTCCTTTAAATACAGTCATTTCGGGAGGAGGAGTGGGCAGGCTTACAGCTTCTGCCCCTCTCGCTCCTCCCACCTACGGTGGTGGAGACGGGACCGGGTTGAAGTAAGAGAACCGATTCGCAACAGCCTGTGTGGACGAGGGGGCGGAGGAGGGAGAGAATGAGTGTCGAGAGGGCGGGGGCTGGTGGGGGCAGAGTTTTTCAGTTCTCCACTGCATCAGACTTTCTAGAGCCTGCCCCCTCCATGGGGGGTGGGGGGCGCACAGGGACCTGGAGCCAAGCGTGTGATTGAACGTGAGCTGAGGCTCCCTGTTCCCCTTCTGCAGCTTCACTGATACAGCAAAGACATTATCCACGGAAAGACACTGCATGCAAAGAAACAAAACTGAACTTGACTGATTATCTGCTCTTTACTCCAAATTCAATCTGTGCATAATGGTCTCGTCTTTTCATGGGGCTCTCTGGACGTCTGCCTCAGTGGGGCTTGCTGCTTCAGAATAGAAACTCTTACCGAACGGGGCCTGCTTGGGCTGCTCGGCCCCGCGATGCGCTTCTCACAGCCCTACATGCCTTGGGGTGTATAATAAATAGTTCTCCGCGAGGAGGGTCCTAGGGGTTATAAATAGGCAGTTCAACAAGGGGTGGTCTTAAATGCTTTGCTGTACTACGACGACCACCAGCGTGAGCTCAGCCGCGGCCTGCGAGGGGCCACCGTTCAGAGTTTGAGTAAGCCAAAAGACGTGAAGCCAGTCCCGTGGCTCACTTGGCTTGGGTCAGTCACGTTCACGAACACCGAGGCACCCGGATGCAATTCGAAAACTCCTCCCAAGTGAATGGATTGTTGCCCACAAGGTTTGGAGGAACTGCGGGGATTTGCAGCCCTGAGTAAGACTCTCTGGGATCCACTCGGCGAGTTCAGGCAGAGGCTGGCTATAAATGGAGCTTGACTCGAAGCTTCCCGGTTGGAACAGAAGGTGACTTGGGCATAGATATAATAGAGTCCTTGTCTTTTAACGGCCAGCTGTTTCCCATTCTCGAGGGTTACCAAGTTGCTGCTGATGGTGTAGTATCCTTTGGGGGCCCACTGGAGAACTGTAACGGAGAGGGGAGATTTGTGGTGTG
>NW_027527807.1:2907557-2919639 GCF_008692635.1 Crocuta crocuta
GAGGTGAAGGTATATGGTTCGCATTCTGACACAGCAGAGAGTTTAATATGGGACACTGGCTGCTGATACGAATGTAAGTTTGGGGTGGTAAGGACCCTTAAGGACCCTCAGGGTCCTCCGTCCACGGAGGATGATTGACAATCAGCATGAGCATCACGGTTGGACGGAGCCGGGTTCCAGTCCACGCTCCATGCAAGCTTGCGCAAGTCACTTACTCTCCCCGAGCTTTTTAGTGCCTCGTCTGTAACACGGGGGCAAGTCAGAGACTTGTTTTGAAGATTAAAATACAGCAACCGAACGCAGTGAGTTCCCTTCTTCCTTTAGAGCTTTTAAAGCCAATTTGCCCTTGAACTTTAAGGTGTGAGCGATTTCAGAATTCCAAGTCCTAAATCATGCATGCTAAACTATTCAGACAACACCGTCGCTAATAGGAACACTGCTCTCCTGCTTTCCTTGGATTTCACGAAGTCCAAGAGCTGACCAGTCTGTCTAGCTCAGCCTCAGCTGACAAGAGGAAGGACCCCATTTCTTCCTCCCCGATCGTGCTGTTGCAAACCTGACCTGCCTCCCACAGCAAGGACTAAAATTAGGCAAGGAAGTATGAAAATAAACCTGTCATTGCACTGTGTGTTTTGATCTTCCATTGTAGTGGGGCGTCACCAACTTGAAAGTATCTGTGTTCTTGTGGCGGAACCCAAGTACCCACCAACAGTATACCGTTTTCTCGGCTGAGATGTTGAGTGGGTTCAAAGTAGTGTGTGCGCCCGATTTCAAATCTCAGCTCCCACAGAGAGCTAGACTGCTGGCTGTGGGGGCTGGGGAGAAGTGAAAGTATCAATCATTTGCTTCCTTGAGCTCTTTTTCTAAAATTCCCATTTGGTGGTCTACCCGGGTGTAAGATTCAACCTGTCGTGACTCCTCCTTCGGTAATAGGAACGGCGTCCTGAAGTGTCTGACATTTCGTGGCCCTTCAGACCACTCCAGAAAGGACACTTCGTTATGGGGTTTTCACTTTTGGACCCTTTGGGAAAACAAGGGCACGTTCTCTTTCGGTCCCCTAACATTATTTTCACAAGCGCTTTTACCTAATCTTTGTCCTTACTGTGGGATCCAGGTCAAGTCTGTGGCAGCGTGACCAGGCAGGAGAGAGGGCTTTGGGGCTGGGGTGGGGTGAGGAATGTTACTGTCTTTGCACCTGATTCCCTGTGAGCCTCCTGTGATGCAGACGAGGAACTATGCCAGGACCAATATCGATCATAGGCCATTGGGCACCATGAAATGTATCCAAGGGCGAGGGTTTATGTACAGGTGGACAAGGACCAGTGGGAAGCTACTCTTCCGGGTGGCAGCTCTGTTGCAGTCTGGATGTGCACGTGTCACGCGATCAGCCACCTTGGACACGCCCATATAGTTGTGCTGTTCTCCCGCAAGTGCATTTGCTGAGAATGGCTACGTGGCAGAATTATTAAATATTGTAGGAATACCTAGTATGAATGAAGGGCTTTATGCTACTCTTCCAACATCTCAAGTACAGTAAAGTAAGCTAAGGAACGACACCTAACATTTGTATAGCACACGACAGTATGACCTTCCACATTAGCTGATGCAATGCTGAGAGTCACCCCGTGAGTCAATGAGGTAGGAAACCTCAGTAAAGGCACTGGCCCAAGGTCATCTAGCAAGTGGTAGTCACCGTCCTGGAATCTTAAGGTTCAAATACTTCCTATCCAGGGCTCTCAATAGTCATTTACGTGTCACACCCACTGAGAAGCCCAAGATGCCTCAGATATGAGGTGGTATCTCCTTTCCTCCCTCTTTGTCTCTATCTCTGTCTCTCTCTCATTGTGGGTGTGTGTCTGTCTCTCTCTCACACACACATACTGTGTAGAACTCCGTTCTGGAGCACGGTGCTACATTTTTTCCAAGACTGTGCTGATGCCCTCGGACTGCATTTGTAGAGGGAGGCGGTTTCGTGCTCGTGTGCACATTTCCCTCCGTTTGTCAGCTGCAACACACTCTCTGGTACCAGCTATCTCAAGGTGCGGGTTTGGGAGACAAAGATCTAAGAGCTAGGCTGATGGCAGCACATATATGGAAATAAAATCATTCAGTGTCGCAAAGATTACAGTACATCGTCTGTCGTTACTTCATTGGAAAATCTAACGTCTTGGCACCTATTGATCTTTGCAGAATGATTTTACCTTTAATTTCCCTGAGGTTGGCCCCAGCGAGCCTGGGGTTAATCATACAGGGATTGACAGATGGCAGGAAATGCCCCCTGAGGCCCATTTATGCACGGTGAAGAGGGGTTAGCGTGAGGGATGCTCCCGGTCAGGAGGTCACTACCTGCCACCTCTTCTAGTTGTCAGAATAATGGTCCCGCCACCCATCACTTAGAATCGGCCATTGAGCAAGAACATAATGAGAACACCGGGATTGCTTCCCACTTCCTTTTGTCCCTTCAAGTCCCATCTGTGCATTGGAGCTCCCTTTGAAGACAAAGGAGATCATACGGGAGGTGTCTGGGTGGGTTTGTAAATTGGGCCCCGGAGGAAGAGAGGGGCCTGATCATTAGGCTGTCCCGTTTTAACATCCCAGCCTTCCCGCCTGGAGGACTGAGTCCAATGCTTTGGACTTACCAGATGCTGGGTTACTACTGGCCTCACTTATGACATGTGCTGCAATTCGAGGATCCTGATCACCTGAAACGAAACCAAGAGCCCACTGTCAGGCCGAAGCAAAACAAAACTGCCCACAGGGTCATTTGATCTGGTTCTGCAGCTATGTAAGGGAGACTGGGCTTCAACACGCTACCCAAAAGGGAAGGTAAAGTGCTCTGAAATCTCTGTCACAGGGAAAAGTTGGTTTCTAGAATCTGGACACCTGAACTGGCTCTTGGCACTGATACCATTCTTCTACAGGCTCTTTGGCACTCAGCTCCTCTTTGCCTACATTGATTCTGGCTAAAACTCCTTGTCTTCATTAAACATATTTGGAAGCTTGCCTTTGGAAACAGCTCCCAACCACTGGGAATCTCACTGGGCACCAAGGTCATGTCTGTGCACTTAGCTGGTGTGATGCTCATGGTGTCTGATGTGGTCAAGCAACTGGCCAAACAATTGTACCTGTCTCGAGTTGTTTCTTGTGTTAAAAGCTTACTTTTTAATCAGATATGCTGATCTCCTGAGTGCAGAGACTATGGGGAAGTTCCTTCTTTTCCCAGTCATGAGCCTGATGTCAGACACCGTGTAGGTGCCCTATAAATATTGGATCGAATTGCATGACCTACATAACCAGTTTCCTCAAGCTAATCCTTTTCCTGAAGACTTCTAGGCAACATCCATGTGAACTGTCTCCTCAAATCTCGCTGTAAGTAACAGACAAGATGGTGCCACTCAACATATCTTACTGTCATTTTGAAGACAGAACCTTCATGGAAATCAGATGACCCAGTGCATCCAGAGCAACAGCAAGCTCTGAGTACTCTCTTCGCCTCAGAAGACAGTATCTGTATCTCTGTATATATATATTTCCTTGTATGCATAAAGTTACAGAAGCCATAGCATAGCAAAGTCATTTTCACTGACTTTGTGAGTAACAGTCCACCAACCCCCATCCACCAAAACTCCCTCTCTCCCATAGTCGGCTGCTTGGCCCACTCCAGACATTATTGTGTTTGCTTTGGGGTGCTATGGGGAACAGGGAAAGTTGGAGTGTCCAGAAAAGGAGGTGGCTGGGAGAGGAAAGGCCTTAGAAAGTGTCACAGGAGGAACAATGGAAGACCCTGCAGACGTTTAACCTGGAGAAAAAAACGCCCAGGGGCCATGATTGTCGTTTTCAGCATGTGGACAGTTGCTGTATAAGAAGAAGAGTTCTACTTTGCTCAGTATGGTCCCAAAGAGCAGAAGTGGGTCCAGTGAGTGGAGATTCCAGGAGCGACTTTCAACTCCAGAGGAGAAGAGATTTCTCTCAAGTAGGATAGCAATCTTATTATAATTAGTAGAGCCATTTAAAAATGGCCCCGGATGATTAACGAGATAGAAGGTACCTAGGCACATCAGGGCAGGGGCCTGATGGTCAGTGCTGTTGTGAAGGAGATTCATATTCTGTGGGTGGTGCTACATTTGAGAACCCTTCCACTCAAGATCCTTTCCAACCCTGAGATGTTTGAGATGTGCTGGCATCAGGAACAGGGCAAAGAATAGAACGTTGTCACACGGTATCATTCCTTGATCCCAGATGCTCCACTGGCCATGGTCCCCCATGAAAACCTGTTATCGCTGAGCGATGAATGCCACTGCTACCAAATGATGACTTCCTGGTCCTCTTATCCTCTGTAAGTGGGGCCATGCTGTATGGTTGCTTTGATTAAGATACTGAAAATATCGGCATTTCTTCATACTTGGTATTGTCAGTGTTACAGGCACACGGCCTTCCCCATAGACGTGTAGAAACAAAGCCTTCCCAAATCACAGGCATTAGAGAAGGTATCGATTTGGCCATTGTATTCCTGTTTTATTTCCGGGGCTAAAAAGTTCCCTAATTCATCAACTGGGCCATTCAGTATAATCAGCCGAAAGCTTCCTTTTAGTTTTTAAGTATTTATAAAAAGTTAGTACATAGCACCTACCTTTTTGCATTGCAACACTATTTTCTTTCTTCATCTCTTTGTTTAGCATTATATCCTAAAATAAGAATCATTGCAAAAGGTCATTTTGACAGGAAATGTGGTGTGGGGTTTCAGAGGCATCATTCATCGGGCACCTGTCATGACTCTATCGCCTGTTCCTGGTGAGGATTATCACACGGACTTAGATCCTGTCATTAAATTCCATCATACTGATTGAGAGTCCAAGGCTCAGACAGATGAGCTGACAGCCCAGAAAGCCCAGGGGTGAGCCTGCAGCAGAATCTGGGCCTTATTATCTCCATTGCAGTGCTCTCTCCAGACCAGAGGCTGTGCTGCTGACCTTTCCTGTGACCCCAGCCTCCTTGCCTTTGACAGGTATTGACAAATAATGCTGAATGGGGAGAAGTTTCTACCCTGGGAACTGGTATATAGAATATTATTAAACACAAAGCATGGTGTGTATCAGGATAAAATTGGCCTGAAATCTCTTAGGAAATGGTAAGAGTCAGTTTGACCTTGGGAAGGAATTCCAGACCACGAAGAGACCCTCGGACATGGTTTTTTGGTCCCTGTCAATGGGATGAGGAAATTCTCTTCTTGCTGGTTGCCTTGCGTGGCCTGTATTTATTTAATCAGCAGATAGGAAACACAGGTAATCTCCCAGCGATGCCGGGGTTCAAAGGCAAATGCAACACTTTTTAAGGGGTTTCTTTTCACTCAGCAACTGGGGGAAGCTAGAGGTACTCAAAGAAGTGAACAGGGACAGCCCTCAGCACAAGCAGGAAGGTCATAACGGCTACGGTTGCCATTTTAAAGATCCTGAATACAAGGCTTAACTGGCTGGCATGAGGTCACCCAAGGAGTCTGAGGCAGAAGCCAAGAGCAAAAGCCATGAGATCACATTCAGAGGACGACTTAGCTCACACCATCACTCTGGACTCTAAACACACGGGAGGAACACAGTAGTATCTTTACATCTGATCATCCAAGTCCCATTACTGGACTCCATTTTCTACAGGGCCCTTCCTTTTCCGTTCTTCCCCGGGAGGAATCGGTGTTGGCACTGTTGAGCGTCCTGTTGCAGCCTCAGCTCGGTTGCCAGATGTGAGGGTGTAAGTCACAGAGCCCCAATGGGGAATCTGAGCCTCGAAATGCTCACAGGGGCCCACGGGGCTTTAACTTTCCACTTGAGCTAGATTGTGGCGCTGAGAAAGTGCGGTGACAGGAAAATGTTTGTGAGACAGCAAGTAAACAAATGAGTATTTAGTGTCTTTTCAAAAATGGAGTGTGATGATTGAGGGTGAGATACTTTTAGGCTACGTGGTTGCGCTGGTGTCGGGGCTTGGCCAAGATGAAAACGTGAAGTCAGCAAAGTTTGTCTTTTATGTGCCTGGCCTTGCCTTTCTGTGAACTTTCCCTCAGCCGCACTCCCCAGGGCCTTTTTTTCCCCTTGTTTCACTCCACACCTCGACTGAAAGTTGCCTTTTAAAGTTGCCTTTCAGAAAATCTGGGACTAGTTATTTCTCTCTCAGTGAGAAGTCTATGTGGGAGGCATGGACAGGTTGACCTTTACCTTGAAAAGGAAAATGCTTTGACCCCATCAAGGACACCTCAGGCCTCGGTGGGCAGACAGCCCTGGAATGGACCAGTCTAGTGGGGTGGGGTGGGTAGTATGTTTTAATGTGAAGTTACACTATTCAAGATGCTGCCTCCACTTACCCTAGCATAAGCCCTGAATCCCATCTTCCCCTTAAAGGGACAAGCAGGTGTTCCCTGCCTCAGGAGACAATGAGTTGCTTGTTACTAGAGGTGTCCAAACAGAGTTTGGTGACCACCGGGAAGGGACTACCCGGGAGAAAAACTGAAGTCCTGGGTTGATAATTGGATCTTGTGATTTTTTTTCTTTCCTTTTTTTTTTAAGTAGGCTTTGGGCTCAGCATGGAGCCCCATGCGGGGCTTGAACTCATGATTCTGGGATCAAGACCTGAGCTCAGATCAAGAGACAGACACTTAACCGACTGAGCCACCCAGGCACCCTTAGATCCAGTGATTTCTAGGACCCCTTCAAGTCCTATGATTTGGAGCCCCCAAAACTCAAACGTTAAGTTGCCCGGGACCAGTCAGACTGAAACCCAGAAAGAACGCCTGGTAACACTCACTAAGAATATTAAAATCCAATTTGGGGTTACTGTGCAGTTGGCCTGTTGGAGTGTTTAAAAATTCCAACATGTTGTTTAGCATGAGAAATCTGGGAGAATAGATATAGAAAAGGGGGTCAGTCTTTGGAAGAAGACTTGGTGTCGCAAACTACCGTGTGTATCCTAGGTACACGGGCGCAGACTAGGGTCCCGCCCCTATGGCAGTAGAGGCAAGGGGCTTCCTCTGCTACATGTAAGGAGCCCTGGTTGACATGCTAAGAAGGTCTGTCACTTTTTCTCATGCAAGCAGAAGCAGAGAGGCCAAGCCGGCTGCTTTCCTTGCCCCTAACCTGGGTAGCTGACTGGGGAAGTCTTACAAATCTGAGCTGAAATAAAGCCATTAGCAATTGGCAGTTGAACTGTGAAACTCGCAGTAAGAAAGAGACAGGGAGGAGAAAACCCAACAGCCATTCTCACTGCCTTGGAGGAAACACAAGGCTGATCGTATAATTACAGAATGTCAGCGCTGATCGACTCAGCCCTCTCATTTATAGATGAGAAAACAGGCCCAGAGAGGTGAAGTCGTTTGCCCAAGGTCACACGGCCAGGCGCACTAAATCTGCCATTTGGATGATTAACTGTTGTCCTGAAAGTGGCTTTATTCACCCTTAATTTTGCAATATCTCCCAACCCTTATGGTTCTGGTGAGACTCCTTGAAGAACCAGAGAAACTCAAGTCATTTCCAAGCCTGGAAAATAAAGAGGGGTCTTCATCTAAAACCTAGGCTAGTGTAAAGAACGCAAAAGCTAGCAGCAGACTTGGGCTGCGTTCTGATTCCTGTAGGTGACACCTTAATAGACTTTAGAGTCTTGACTCTTGGAATAAATGACACATTGGGGACAGTGCAGGAGGACAGGTATAAGCTCAGGTCATATCATAAGCCCTTTACTCCCGGGTCAAATCGCACAGCATGTTATGTATGTACGCATGTATTGAAATATATAGTTTAAATGCAATGGAATACTACATGGCAATGAGAAAGAATGACATCTGGCCATGTGTAGCAACGTGGATGGGACTCGAGGGTGTTNGAAATTGAAATGTAAAGAAAAAAGAAATATATAGTTTAAAATATTTATTTATTTTGAGAGAGAGAGAAAGTGCAAGCAGGGGAGGGGCAGAGAGAGAGCGAGTGAGCGAGAATCCCAAGCAGGCTCCATGCTGTCAGCACAGAGATGGACACAGGGCTCGAACTCACGAATTGTGAGATCATGACCTGAGTTGAAATCAAGAGTTGGATGCTTAACTGACTGAGCCATCTTGGTGCCCCTAAATTATACATCATTTATATGTGAGAAATAACTCCTTTTGGTTTATCCAGATACAGCCCCACCCCCAGCCCACTGGGCACAAAGTTGCCTCCTATTCGCAGCCCCAAAGTGAGGTGAGGGCCAAGGGTATTTACTCAGTGCTCTGAGAGGGAAACAAGCAGAAAGAGTTCTTGATGTTCTGCTTTAGGAGAAAGAGCTTCTAGACTCCTTTCCATGATGATGGAACCAATGTTGTAAATGTATCCTCAGGAAACATTCTAAAACCTCTTGTTTTCCATCCCCGTTATAGGCGCCAGTGACCTCATGCTGGGCCCTGTGTCTGCCTCAGGTCTTGACCAGCCCTAGAGTGGACTGGCTTCACGGGCAAGCGGTGTCATGTGGGGTCTGGTTTGAGCGGCACCAAGGAAGTCCGTCCCCCTTTCCCAACACCTCTCCTCAGGAAAAAGGGAAAAGATCTCCCTTTCGTGGCACCTGAAATTCCGTCATCAGAGAAACATTCCTTCGTGTGTGAGGGCATCAGTCTTGTGAAGTCCCTGGGACCCAGCGGACCCACCGTTCCCGCCTAGTATGGTGAAGGCAGCACCGTACCATGGCTGTGCCAGGGCTTTGGTGGCCAGTGTTTATTGCTCCCTGACCACAGGTCCACGGTGACAAGGCACCGAAGTTTGGATGGAAAGATCAGAAACTACTAAAGGACAAAGTCAGTGTGCTTCACAATGCTCACAGAGGCGGCTGTGTATACGAGCCCGTGATGTGTGTGAATGCGCCCATGAGAGCGTGTAATCTCCCTGGGAGAGGCCTTTTTGTTCTTCTCAAGAACATTCCCGAGTGTGCACACTTCCAATTCTCCTTCCCCTTTCCACATGGGATTTGGGCTTCATTTTTTGGGGGGGTGGGGTGGGGGGATGCCTACACCCACGTGTGTATGTAGGCACATATGTACGTATGTATATAAAACAAATGTCTGCGCTTTTACATCGCCCGGTTTCAGATTCCCAACCTAGCAAACGCAGTAAAACTTTTCAATGACACTTTAATTAGCAACTGGGCTCCTTACCTTGAGAAAGGCTTCAAACCGGCTTTTAATTTCCTCACAGTTCAGTAAGGATAAGGACCCCTCTCCTTTGTTGCATTTCTGTAACGTTTTCATGAACACAAAATCTTCATAAAGATTCCTTTCATCTTCTATCTGTGAAATAACAGGGACATGAGAAACCTAATTCTGGGACACGCTGCTAATGATGTCTGCCTCTACACTCACTTCCACAGCACCAGCAACAGGAGGGGGACCTTGCAGATATAAATGGGGAATAAAAGCTATTATACCGAATTTTTGTTATCTGCTGTTAGCGGTTAAAAAATCGACCAAAGCCAGCAATTAAAACATCATATTATCTGAGACTCTAGGGAGAAATCACAGCCTTTCTAACAAACTTTCATTTCAAAGCGTACATTTTGTCTATGTAGTACAGCAGCAATGTTCTAGAATGATCTCTCACTCACTGCTCTAGTAATGATCGGTCATTGTGAGCACGGTCTATAACATAGTTTTCTGCTGAGCTCATTTGCCCACTTCATTGTAGTTTGTGCTGTGGTGCTTTGTAAAGAGAATTTAATTTGCAATGTGTGCCAATTAACTGAAGGTCTAATTACGTCTCTTTCATTTTTAACTTTAGTATTTGTGGAAAACATTTGCATTTTTTAGGAAATCATCTTTCATTCCCAAAGTAAATGAGATCTTTTATTTTCCAATGTCTTTGACTAATTAAATATACGGAATGCACTTGTATAATCAACGAATTCTGTGCCATTTTCTTGTTTGATAATTACATTTTTAGATTCAAAACAAGATCCAATTAGCCAGCGGTTCCCACTGTCCCTAAGAGAGCACCTAAATGCTTTGGTAAATTTGGTCAATGCTCCCCCCACCCATAGAGGCTAGGCTTAGGGCCAGGCATTTGATTGACAGAGCCCACCGGGCCAAACACAGACAAACAGACCCAGAACACCCCTCTTTTCTGTGCAAGCTAAAATATGGGTAACCCAGTGAATGGCCTGGACCGTCACTGCCCCTCCTTATCCTGATGAAAACCTTCGTGGCCTTGATTCTAGGCTGGCATCCCAATAGAGGGCATTCAAACATCGCTGGGAAAATGCAGTCTCTGGAGGCTGTACACCCACGATTCCTACATCCAGACTTTTAGGAACAGCCAGATAAGTGATCAAATTTCTCCTTTTCATATATGATCGATGAGATGCCCTGCAGTGGACGTGGGTAGACTCATGGAGACAGGATGAAACCTAACAACTATTTTTTCCTCGGAATGCAAAACTACCTACTAAGTTACTCTACTGTTTTGTTCCTGTGAGTCCGGCCACTTAAGAAGATAAAACCCCTCAGAGGGAAACTGAGGAACTTGCAACTGCAATCAGTGTTTGCAGAATTATAGAGAGAACGCCACTTTTACTATAAAACTGCAAATTCTGGGACTTTTCCATGTCTGCGCCGCTCTGAAGCACTATGTCATCTCAGACCAAATTCACACTCTCCTCTAGTTGGCAATTAAAAAAAAAAGTTGTCTCTATCAGAAGAAAAGTTTACTTTTTAAGTAAAACTTGAGCAGATAATTATAGCTAATGCCTCCCCCGTGCTTCCTTTGTGCCAGGCTCTGTTCTAAGCTTGCTACAAACTAAATTCATTTCATCTACAGGGCGGACACTATTACCTTCCCCAGTTCTCGAATGTGGAAACTGAGGCATAGAAAATAGAAAATGCCTTGCCCACGATCACAGGGCTAATAAGGGGCAGCGTCGAGATTTGAACCCAGGCAGTCTGACTCCAGAGACCAGAATAGGACACCTTGTCCTACAGGACTAGATGTCAAACATTATGCCACAAGACCATTTCTCCATCTGGGTTCTCCATCAGGAACCCAACCAACCTGCCCATCAGTAAGGACCCCCAAATGTAATTAATAAGGGCTTGTGGTTCCTCTTACCTTGTCCAGTCTTCTGTGAAGATACACAGCAAAGAGTGCTGACCCAATCATCTGGGTGATGAGAAAAACGGTAAGTAAATACATAAAAATTTTCATACTGACGGGTGGTCCAGTGGCCACAGAGCGGGGAGCAGTTTGACTATATGTTTCGATCATGCTGTGTTAGAGTTGAAATGATATCTTCAGACCGAGAAGGTGGCAGCGGCAGCATGAGAACACTGTCAAAGTGGCCACCTTACTCAGGATTAGTTAAGAGCACACAATCGTTGCAGCCCACACTTCCTGGAAAATGTGCTTCGTAGTCTTCTCTCCCGGCAAAAAAAGTTACGTAAAGGTTTTTTTTTTTTTTTTTTAAATTATACCCATATCATTCACTTCCAGGCTTTCCCTTCTGTTAGTAAAGAAGAAACAAGTTTCTTCTTCCATACATTCATTCTTGCCTTGAAATGTCATAGACTTCTTAACAGACAATGGCAGTATTTTTCCTATCGCTAACTTTCTGGGTTCACCAGTTTCAAGGAAAGTGACAAATTCATCCACCAGCAACAGACGTATTTCAATTTCAATCTTACTAATACAACCCGGGAACCTGGCGTATGGGGAAAGAAACAAGTGTCAACAAAAGTTTGGATTCATTCTGTGACTGGTGTCCCACTGCCTACTTGCCCCTCAGTACTTCTTTAATCTTTAAAACCCAACAAAATCCCAGCAGCTTGTCAAGTCGGGTCTACGTGGCATAAAGCAAAAAGGAGTGCCGACAATTATTAGATCGAATTTAGCTGGAAAGGTAATTCAAGAAAAATAAATTTCTCAAAGGCCAAGAGGAGTAGAGTCTTGAAGGAAATCAGTCCAAAACTCTGGGATCGAGGTTAAAGTTGGAATCTTTGCTGGACTTAGCCAAATTGCTTGTCTACACACTGTTCTAAACTGTCAGATAATGGCTCAGAATAGAGAAAATAGGCTCCAGTTAAGATACTTGAATT
>NW_027527807.1:2919781-2923963 GCF_008692635.1 Crocuta crocuta
CACTATGGACCTCGGGCAAATCACTTGACCTCTCCAGGACCCAGTTTCCTCATCTCCAAAGAGCTGCCTTGCCTAGCCTGCAGGCTGCTGTGAAGATCAAATAAACATGTGCACGAAGTATCTTTGAGATGTGTCAGGCAAGAGACAAACAAGTGGTCCTGAGCTTTGGGGGAATTTGTTTAGCTGAAGATAGTGAGTGTTCCCAATAATTGTTACCTCCGTACATACTAGTAAAAGCCAGAAGAACAATAACATCAAAAACACTCAAAGTTTTGACAACAAATTGAATCATTGAGGTGTGTAGGATTATGCATTTCTCAATGGTTTTTGGGTCGTCTTATCAGATTGCTTTCAAAATAAAAGCAGCTGTGGAAATCCCTACCCCACATCCCAACCTGGTCGAGAAACCATGATGATGAGATCACTTTGGTGATTCCTATAAAATTGTTTTGAGAGACAAATAGGAAATGTAACAAAGTGCTCTGCTAGGCACACTATCTGTATAGTTAGCACCTGCTCTCTCCCCCTCCCACGCGCCAGCATCCTGTCCTGGGCCCAGATCTGTGCAGCTCGTCACTACATCTACCAAGTAGGTGGCTTCAATACACATGATCCACTTTCATCCGTCAAGTCAGAGGCTTCAGTTCTTAGACAAGTAACCTTAGTTCCACTGAAGGAAAACCATCACGGGAGCCAAAAAGGGGGCTCGAGGACTTCTCCAAAGTCAGTTTCATATGATTAAAGATTACAGAACGCCAGAACTGCAAGGGCCCTGCCAAGATCAGCTCGGCCAACTGCCCAGGGACAGGATGCTGACGGCACCGCAGAGCTGCGAGCAGAGGCAGGCTTTGTTCACGTGCCCACCTTTAAGAAAGAGTTGTCCGAGCTCCCTGTTTCCCACATTCTCAACTTCAGCTTCCTGCGGTCTGACTTCCGCCCCCCATATTCCCCGGAAACCACTCACACCATTATTAGCTCAATCGTTTTGGCTGAATCCTTTTTTAGAGTTTGTTTTTAGTGACCTTTCTATTAGTCTGTTGACCTATGATTCTGTTGTCACCCTTCTGAGAGCTCTTTGCTCTTGCCTCTCAGAATACTTCTTTGTGTGATCCCCGTTTTTGATATGTTCCCCTTAAAACTTTGGTTCTCCCCATCCTCACCCTCCTCTCCTCCCTTCTCCTCCCCTCCCCACTTCTCATTCTACAACTTTTCCTTGGATGATTCCCATCTACTCTCATGGTTTTCACTATGACCATTGTGATAGATCCCAAATCTATAACCACAGCCTTGAACTTCAGATTTGTCAGTCTAACTATCTCTCAACATCTCCACTTGGGTGTTGCAAAGCCACCTCACATTTGCACGCCCCTACGCTTAACTCCACTTCTAGCCCAGACCTGTTCTCCCTCAAGGTTCTTCCTGTCTGGGGGAAGAGTGCTACTACGCCCACCTAATTGTCTAGGTCAGAGACCTGGATGACGGCCACAATTCTTCCCTCTCTCTTGCCCAGAGCCCTCCCCAATCCCAGTGGCTTCTCCTTCCCCAAAGCTTCTTGATTGCCATTACGTTTTTCCTGTCAACCTCAGAGTCCGGTCCCACATCCCCTCTCTCCTAGATGACTGACTTGTATTCTCCTAATTTATCTCCTTGCTTCCCTTCCTGCCCTGCCCCGCCCACCCTTCCCNACTGACCATATTGCCTAATCTGACTTGATCCCTAACACTCTGCCCCAGATCCAGGGACACAGATTGATGGTGCTCTGGTGTGTTCAACACGAATGGGATTAGCTCCAGAATAGCTTGCTTGCACTTCAATCCTGGAAGGCTCTTTCTTCCATCCTTCTGCCTGGTCCTCTACAACAACTGGCTACCTTTCCACCTTCCAAGCTCGAGCTTTATTTTCTGATTACTGATTCTGTATCAAACGTCCTTTGTGTCAGGACATCCCATACCTGTCTCTCCTCCAAGAAATAGTGGCCTGGCCCTGGGGTTGGGCCCTCCTTAAAAATCTTCAGCTGCCTAGGGGCACCTGTGTGGCTCAGTCGGTTAAGCATCCGACTCTTGATTTCAGCTCAGATCATGATCTCACAGTTCATGGGTTCGAGCCCCGCGTCGGGCTCTGCACTGACAGTGTGGAGCCTGCTTGGGATTCTCTCTCTCTCCCTCTCTCTCAAAATATAAATACATATTTAAAAAAAATCTGCAGCTACCTAATGCATCCAGAAGTGATTCTTAAACTTAGTTTTCAAGAAATCTGTAGATCTATGGAGTGCATGAAAGTGGCCTACAACCAAAGTCAAATAATAATCATCTTTTTCTTAGTTCACAGAAAGAATTAAGTTAGTAGGTTGTTTCACTTTTCAGTTTTTTTCTTATCCAAAATCTTCTTAAATCTCTGGCCCTCCTTTTTACTACTGCCTTACTGCTAACTAACGATGGCATTGCAGCAAATAAGTCTCAAGGAAAAAATTCAAAAAACAATGGATCATACTTCAACAGTTTGTTTTTGGTGTGACTATGCTTGTGGTTGTGATTTTATATTGATAACCTAGAACACAGTCATAGTTTCTGCTAGGAAAATTATTTCCAGTACATATGAAAGAGTTAAATGTATCAGCATTTTGTTTGTTCTGCAAAGGGCCTCACACGGACCGTTTTCCCTGAACATGTCTGGAAAACCCTGGCCCAGAGCACGGCATCTCAGTTCTTAGCCCAGAACGTGATCTGTGTCCCCTGCCCACTTTTCTGCCTTCATCTCTCACAACCTGCTCAAGCTGTTTCTTGGACACCTCTGCCCTTATCCATTAAGGTTGATGAAGAGATGCCCCTACTGAAATATCCCCTCCCAGCAGACAAGGTGGGAGGCTTAATCTATCTTAATCTACCTTCTGTGCTTAATCTATCATTGCATTTGCTGTGTAAACTCATAACTGACCTGTTTGATTTCCCTACCATGGGCTCCTAGAGGAAAGAGACAATTAAAAAATAAAAACTGAACATCCTTGCTTCCTGCCACATGGTAAGGAATTAATAAATCTCTGCCAATTTACTAAATTTTCTTTTAAGGGGAGAGAAAGAGGAGTTGTTCAACATTGTATCTAATCTGATAGAATAACACTGGCTATCTTCTCTGGTGATATAAAGCATAATATATTTGTTTTAAGTTTTCTTCTGTTCCTTTAGTTATCTTTCTTTCCTTTGGGGTCAGTTCCATTTGTTTATTTTGGTTCTTCTCTTTCATGTTGATAGTTTTCCTCAAATGCCTGATGACCCGTGGTTGTCTGGTCATATTTATGAATGAAAAATTATGTTCACTTTTATGGGCAGACAGCCTAGGTTTTCCTCTGCAATTGCACTGCTCTGTTTCCCCCCACAAACCATTCTTCGGAATGGGAGGGCTGACTGTGGGTTCTGTTTCAGTGGGTAGAGCCTGTCAACAGGCAGGCTTCCCTTTAGGTTATGTGGGTGGAGAGGCAGGAAGACCAGGCAACCCCACAACTGATAAAACAAGGAGGGATTTTCTCTGGGGTGAAGCCCTTTAGAGGGTTTCACTCCTGACTGATGCTGGTTTTTCTTTTGTTTTCTTTTTCCTGTCTTTTGTGGAGGTCTTAGCACCCTCCCCAGAGCCCACATCTGGCACCTTTAGCCAGAGGGCAAAGGCCAAATGCTGCTGCTGACTAAGGGTTCATGGGGGAAGGGAGAGGGAGGGAAAAAGAGCCCACCTGTCCCAGCTGTTTCTACTGCAGCTCTTGAATGACTTAACCATAACAATTACCTGTCAGCTTACCCCTGCTCTTTGCACGTATTGTCTCTGAGATTGGTGTTTCCTTGGGGAAACCCACTCTTACCTCTGAGTTCTTGAACTGCAATGCTTTATGCTCTCCTTTGTCTGCTAGTGCAAAGTCATGGCCTTTCTTACTTGTTTGTATTTCTCAAAATTTATTTCACACCAATGTCAACTTTTTCTTGTTTCCCACAGCTGTTGTGATTTCATTCTTTTTACATTTATTTTTGGCCAGACAACACATTCACATGGTTAAAAAGGTAAATGATGTAAAAGAATGTGCAATGGAAAGTCTTCCTTCCAGGTCTGTCTCCCAGCCCTCCACTGTCAACCAGAGACGTCAATTTCTGAGCTATCTTCCAGAGATGCTTTCATGTGCATTCAAAAAAGTACATAGAT
>NW_027527807.1:2924069-2930048 GCF_008692635.1 Crocuta crocuta
AATACACTATTCTGCATCTTTGTTTTTTCATTTAACAATACATTTTGGAGATTATTCCATGTCAGCAAAGTGCTTCTTTATTCTTTTTTTTTTTTTACAACGGCATAGTATTCCATTGTGTAATGACACATCATAACTTATTTAACTAGTTCCCAATTGATGAACATTTAGGTTGTTTCCAGTCATATGATATTAAACAATGCTGCAACACAAAACCCTGGACTTATTCATTGTTTAAAGTTCCCTTTCAGACATTTCTGTGAGATCTAGAAGGCGAAAAAAATCACATTGTTAAAAACATTAAACGATCAACATGTTAACCTAAACACACCGCACTAAAAGGAAGATGATTTAAGAGTTATTGCTTATTTTCTATTAGTCAATGGACAATGCAAGTTTCCATTATCGATGCATAGCAAATTATTTGTGTTATATATTCTCTTCAAAGCCCGATATTGCATTTTAAAGCTCCCGGTGCAAAGTCCTATCTGGCCTTGAGAATTTGTGTTGCCCCGTGTGGGATTCTCCATGTAGATCTGCAGCAAAAAGGCAGAGATGATGTGTTCTCTGGTGCCTCCATCCACAACACTGCTGTTGTTGGCTAGGTAGAAGCAATTACAGGAAACATTTCTTTCTANGGGGGGCTCAGTCGGTTGAGCATCCGACTCTTGATTTCAGTTCAGGTCATGATCCCAGTATTGTGGGACTGAGCCCCACATCCGGCTCGACACTGAGCATGGAGCCTGCTTAAGATTCTCTCTCTCTCTCTGCCCCTATCCCCCACTCATGCTCTCTCTCTCTCTCTCTAAAACAAAACAAAATACAATAAAGTAAAATAATAAAATAAAATAAAATAAAATAAAATAAANCTACCTTGCCAGGAGCTCCCAGTTCAGAGCAGCCAACCCATACATGAGCAGACAAACATAAAACAATGTGAGAAGTGCCAAGTAGAGGTGAACACAGATTGCTGGGGGAACATTAAGGAGGAGTACCTACCCAGCCAGGGGGCTGAAATAGAAAGAATATCAGGGAAGGCTCCCTAGGAGAAGACATGCTTGCCATAACTTTGTATCCTGGCTTCTAGCACTCCACTGACAAATCCCAGCATTCAACGTCCATCTACTGCCCTTTGCTTTTCTAGTTGAGAATCTTCTCTCCTTTTTCATTGTGCAGCAGTCTTCTAGTTGACTATATTGACTCTGACACTCCAAATATTCAGGAGGAGTAAGGTAGGAGGGGGTTAGGGATCATTATCTCCAGCATAGACAAATGATGTTGGGGATAGGGATGTTTGGAATGTTGACCTGGTTTTAGGTGTTAGTTTTGCTAGTGTGACCATAATCCTCAGTCTCTGTTATGACCAGCTGCCCACCTCCACCCCAGATCCCCAGAGTGAATTTTGTTGCAAATGCTCACTCTTTGTTTCTGACTTGTGGAGGCACTTTACCTCCACTCACCATTTGTGTAAGAAAAATAAAGCTATATTTATCTATATGCTTAGACGACAAGAAACACAGATACCATTGATTACCACTGGGGAGTAGAACTGGGGGTGGGGTGGGGAGTCAGGTTGTACTCTTTGCTCTATACCCTGTGTACTCTTTGCATTATGTTTACAATGAACATATTTTGCTTTTGTAGTAATTTACTTTTTACTAAACTTTTTATTTAAGTAAACCTTTACATACAGAAAAGTGCACAAATCATAAGCTTAATGAATTTTCATAAAGTAAACACACCCATTGTGATCATCCCCCAGATGTAGACCTTTACCTCTGAAACCCCTCTCTTGTCTTCTCCCAGTCACTTCTGCTTCTCACAAAGGTAACCACGATTCTGCCTTCTGTCACCAAAGATAGTTCGGACTGATAGTTCCAGTTGCTCCTTATCCTTGCTAGCACTTGGTATATCATCTGTATTATTTATCTAGTAGGCCTATAATATTATCTCATTATGATTTTGATTTCTATTTCCTTGATGGTTCATGATGTTGAACATCTTTGAATGTGCTCATTTGCTACCCATGTCCTCTTTGTTGCCAGCATCTTTCAAAAATATAGAACACAGTCATTTAACACAATTGTTTGAAAATAATAATGCCATTAACCTGACTAGGGTCTTTGCGTGTAACAATCCTTCTGAGGGGCAGATAAGGGTGGTGGGAATAGCTAGAATTTGGTAGCAGACATTAACAGACTCCTCTGCTTGCTGTGGGATCTGAGGTGAACCATTTAACCATTTTGTGCCTTAGTTGCTTTGTCTATAAAGCAGAGATAACAATAGTTCCTGCTTCATAAGGTCGTCCTGAGAATTGGGTGAGAAAACGATATAAGACAATCTAATCCATGCCTGACAGGGTCAATGTTCATCCATGTTCTTTCTACCTATCTGGCCAACCTTGGAAAGGACAAGGGAGAAAAGTTCATCCTTGAGGCAGTCAGCAGCTTCGTATCTGAGGGAGAATGAGTGACTGGTCCCTCTTTTTCTGGCTCTAAAGGGAAAGAACCCTCCAGAGTTGTGTTTTGGATGCAGGATTCCATCCCCAACTCCCTGATGTGCTCCCCACCCCCAGCCTGCTTTAAGGAAAGTTCTAGAAGAAATTTCTAGTCATAACTGGGCTTTTGGATGTTGCTGCATCCCTCGTATGAGTTTATCACCTCCTGCTGTGTGTCTAACTGAGAGACACAAGTCCCGCAGCATCTTCCTGTACAATTTCACAAAGGTTTTCCCATTGGTGGCTTCTATGGTAGGACCACCTGAGGTGCCTTGTGGCTGACACCAAGAGGTCAACATCCATGTAGCAAATACTCTCTCAGCACTTAGCAAGCACTAGGCTCTTTGATCGGTCTGGGGAACCCAAATGAAGAAAGAGCTACAAGGTAAGGAGACAGAAAAGCAAGGAGTCAACGACAGGGCACTGGGGAAGCGTCACAACAAGGCAAGTAGTTTGGGTTGTGGGAGCACGCAGGAGGAGTGAGGGTGAAGTGTGAGAAGGTCAGGGAAGGTTCCTGGAGGAGATACTTAGAGCCCTGAGGGAATTTTCTGGGTGAGAGAAGAATGCACTCCAGGTACAGGAAATAACACATGCAAAGACCCGGAGACCGAGGATATTCCTTCTCTTGAGGCTGCATGCTTGGGACCAAAGCCTTGCTCTGGGCTCTGCATAGCACCCCAGCTTCTTCCAATGGGCCCTTAAAGGTGGAGCACAGAATATTAAGGCTTTATAGTTAAACAAAATCCCCTCTGCTCCAGAGTGAAGAATCTCAGAGATCAAGTGCTCTACAGGTGGGTATATTATTGGCGCCCATTTTCCTTCAGAAATTAGCCTGATATGAACATGTAAGGCTTGTGTGTGTCGTTGAAGCCCATTTTTAACCTCCTTCATTCTCGTCTGAGCTTGCCTTCTGTACCTCCCTTAGAGCTCCAGAACTCTGGTAGGCTGGCCCCTAGCTCCTATGCACCAAGATCCCCAGCACACAACCTTTTCTTGGGCCCCTCTTATTTACCCCTACCCAGTCCTTCTTCTTGACTGCACAGGTTCAAGGTTCTCTCCTGTCTTTTTCACTCTGTCTCTCCCTAACTTCTAACTACTATTCTCCAGGCTGCCCTCTTTACTTCTGACCTCAGGCTCCAGCAGTCACTGTGATCTGTCCTGTGGTTCACTCCTGGGGCTGTTTCTGAAACAGCACTTCTGCTCCTAACTCATTTCCTAATATCCTCACAGGAGACTGTCTTCTTAGTGGGGACCTCACTCAGAGAACCTCTAGATCTCCCACAGGGTTTCCTGGGGCCAGCCCCATGGTTTCAAAAATGGGGAAACTGAGGCTTGGAGAAAGGGATGACTTACCAAGTCATGCAGCAAGTTAGTGGCAGAGCAGAGACTAGCCCGGGCCTCCAGACTTCCAGCCAATGCTCTTCCCCAGGAATCAGGCTGCCCCTCACGAGGCTCAGGTCTTCTAGCCAGCATTTGCTCCCACCCACTGACTGCACGGTACACCATCTCTGTTAGCACTTCCTTCCTGAGTCAGTTCATTAAGACTGCAGCTGGCCCGTCCAGGCTTCTGACTCAGCAGCCTAGCAAAGAACATCCAACCATGTCTGCATATAATTAAGGAAATGCCAGGGACAGGAAGCATTTTTTTTTTCTGGCAGAGTGGAGGGTACAAAAGGAGATGAAGAGATTCAATTAAATGGTAAGATGTCAGGGACCACGGTAGGGGTGGGGTGAGGAGGAGAAGGGCTGTATCAAAGGATGTGTGATTAGTAGTTAAATACATTTTGGTATAGAAGCAGATTTACTGGCGTAAAAGGACCCCTGTGATACACTCTTAGTACAAATGTCATGGCAAAAATAGAATCTTTCCATAGTTCCACTTAAGACTGCAAAGTAAAAGTAAGGTGAGAGTGTCTCCAAAGCGCCTATGAGTACTAATTAGAAATGAGCTGTATGTTCCTCTCCATTCTCCGCACCCATGTTAATTTTTGTCTACAGGTTAATAGTTGGAAACAATTACCACAACCTTTGAGACCTATTGCAGCTCAAGCATTCACCTGCAGATAAATGGAGTTGAGAACTTTTCTCTTTCACAATGTCCCACAGTGAACAGTGCCATCTTGCTAAGTGTAGACTTAGAACAGTGTGCACAAGAGCACATCCATATCCCATCCAACATCTAATCCTCAAGGATTTTTTTAAAAGTAATCTCTATGCCCAATGCGGGGCTTGAACTCACGACTCTGAAACCAAGAGTCGCATGCTCCACTGACTGAACCAGCCGGGTGCCCCTCCAACCAAGGGTTTTGACATCGAGATGTTTTCTGATCCAGAAGATCAGGAAGCCCTGGCACCCCCTTTTGTGACAGGGTCATGGATGCTTGGACCCCTCTCCCGACATGGGAGAACCAATCATACTGGAAGCATGTTCAAATAAATAATGGGCTTGACACTTGCACTGGCTCGAACAGCATCCACCCAAAATTCTTGTCCACTGAGAGTCTGTGAATAAGACCTTATTTGGAAATAGAATCTTTGCAGATATTAGTTAAATTCAGATGAGGCCATACTGGATTAGGATGGGCCCCAATCCAATGACTGGTGTCCTTATAAGAAGAGGGCAAATTGGCCACAGACACACACTGAGGGAAGATGACAATGCGACAGAGGTAGAGATTGAAGTGATGCCTGCCAGAGCCAAGTGACATCCAGGATTGTTAGCAACCTTGATCTTGAACTTCTGGCCTCCAGAAATGTGAGAGAATAAATTTCTGTTGTTTAAAGCTACCCGGTTGTGGTGGCATAGGTGTCGAGTGTGCAAGCTTGCTGTAGGGTTATGGAAGCCACTGGAAACAAATACCACACTTGTATGGAAAAAGTTGGCCCCATCTTATGAAATGCTGCACCAGTCGTGACGTGAAAAGAAAGATGCTCATCAACAGGGGATGCGCTCTCAAGCACAAGGACTGTGTGGCCCCTCTGATGATGCTGTACACTGGTCTATAATATGTGCGAAGAGAAATAAGTCTGGAAGGCACCACAGGGCCTATCTCTGAGTGATAAATTCCGTAATATTTTTATCCGTTTGCTTTAACTTGTCTGTATTTTTTAAGTTTCCCACAATGGATATGTGTTACTTGTATAAAATATATGTATCTCAGGGCACTTGGGTGGCTCAGTCGGTTAAGTGTCTGACTTGATTTAGGCTCATGTCATGATCTCAAGGTTCCTAAGATCTCTGTGCCCCCCCTCTGCTTGCTTGTTGTCTCTCTCAAAATAAATATATTTAAAAATATACGTGTGTCTGCCTNTATTCACCTACCTGTCTTTGACTACTAACTTTCACTCTCATGCACTCATAGAATCCTTCTAGGTGAAATAGTCCCCGGGTGCCTTCATTTCTTGTAGGCCCATGGTTAGGAACTACTCCTCAAAAGCCCTGGAAGGGGTGAGGGTAGAAAAAAATAAAACCATATATTTAT
>NW_027527807.1:2930064-2931078 GCF_008692635.1 Crocuta crocuta
GGTATTTGATATTCTTCAAAGAGCACACTTCCATATCCATCAATGCATTCAAACTTATACCCCTCTGATTGATAAGAATCTTCAGGCTCAGAGAGTTGTTAAAGAACTCCTCCAAGGTCTCACAGCTAACAACTCATGGGGCTGTGACGAGCACTCCTGGTCCTGACACCTGGCCCAGTAGCAGTTTCTACAATGTAAGATCCATAAGGATAGCACTTTTTGTCTGTCATGTTCCCCAAGCACTCATGGCACCAGCGTCTAGAACATATAGTAGGTAATCGGTACATTTTATTGAATGAATGTGACAAAGGCAAGCTTCTCCCTAGAAGAATTTTTGGCGACTAGGAATATTTTTATTCAAGCCAAACTGTTGTGCTCTGCAAAAAGCAGCAGCACCACTGAAGGGGCCCCAGTCTCTTCTCAATCTCTGTCCTTCCACAGCCTTCTCCTCCACCCCCCGCCCCTCAGGCAAAGGATAGCTAATTTCTAGGGATGGCTTCTCACATCACCTACAAGGAGGCACCTATGTGGTACAATTCAAAGTAAGTCTAAAAAGTCAGTTTTCATAGTGTAGTGGTTATCACATTCAACTCACACAAGGTGAGTCTAAAAAGAGCTCCTTATGAGGCACCTGGGGGGCTCAGTCGGTTAAGTGTCTGAGTCTTGATTTTGGCCCAGGTCATGATCTCATCATGGTTTATGGGACTGAGGCCCACGTCGGGCTCTGCACTGACGGCACAGAACCTGCTTGGGATACTCTCTCTCCTTCTCTGTCTGCCCCCTCCCCTTCTTGTGCACACTCTCTTTCTCTCTCTTTCAAAATAAATAAATAAACTTTAAAGAAATTTTAAAAATAAAAAGATCTCCTTGGGGCACCTGGCTGGCTCAGTCAGTAGAGCGTATGACTCTTGATCTTGGGGTTGTAGGTTCAAGCTCCACACTGGGTATAGAGATTACTTAAAATTATAAATTTTAAAATACATACATATATACATACATACATAATTAAAGAGT
>NW_027527807.1:2931236-2950076 GCF_008692635.1 Crocuta crocuta
GCTAAAAATAGCACCACTCAGCCAAAAGATCCAGGGTCAAGGGGAGGGCAGGCTGTGCAGATGGGTGGGCTTATCAATAGCAGAAGGATTTATTTGGTTCTGGCACAAGGAGCAAGATTCATCAAGAAACACTGAGACCCAGAGAGAGAAAATGGCAACAAAGTGGTTGGAGAAGGGTCTCAGGTCAGGAACAGAACATGAGAAGTACAGAAAATATCTAAAAGTAAATCAAAAAAGAAGACTTGTTGAAACAAATAGGAAAAAGGAAATGGGGTGGGGCAGCCAGAAGAAACCTCCATCCCTGGCTGTCACCCTAGCTCAACCTGCAATTCTCATGCTTTCTCCTGAGAACATTTCCCCCCGCCCCCCAACCATGCAGGTGACACCTTCCCACCATTCCCACCAGGCCTTGCTGTTGGCTGGTGGTGGGGGAGTGTTCTCTCAGAGGGCAGTCTTTGTACCCAGGCCTTCTTTTCAAGTATAAATTCTCTGGAAGCTTTTAAGTTACCTCATGCCTTGTGTGGGGGGTGTTGGGGACTGTGTGGCTACTCTCAGTGCCAAGGATTGGGTGTCTGAAAGCTGGGAAGCCAGTCAAGAAATTGAAGAAAGGCAGGGAGGGTCAGGGGCCTCTGAGCACCGGGGTGAGGAGCAGAGCTCTGGGGACCCTGTAGGATTTCATAATTCTTCCCTTTCCTGGCTGTTTCCACACCCACCAAGACAGGAAGGGCAAGCTTAAGGAGAATTAAGGGCCAATTAATTGTAGGTAAGGAAGTTGCCTTAAAAAGGAAAGCTCACACCACCATCTTAATTAAGGACCATTACTGGCTAATTTGCTAGACAAGGAGAGGGTGCAGTTTTGATAGCAAAAGATTTTGAGAGATCCCACATTTCTGTGTCCAGGTAGAGCCACGTGTGTTCTGGGAAAGGGAGTCTTCCAGGTCTTTGAGCTATACGGGAGGGGAGTTGGTGAGAGTTTTCCTTCTTTTCCAACACTGTACTTCTGCCCCTGGCATTGAGGGTTCACAGCATTAGTAGCCACCAGATACAAAATGCCAACCCAGTATATCACTCATGTGGTTGAACCTAGAAATTAATAGATTTTGTCAATTACTAATGTTCCTATTTTCATCATTCTTAACAAAAACCTGTCTCAAAATCTACTCCCACCTAAAAGCAAAGTGTTCATTTGCAGCTTAGGACTTGAGAATTTTCTATCCGTGAAGTGCGTTTGGGGAGTATCCTTCACAAAGTTGGTGAAAGATGAAAATAACTGCATCTTCAGAGTTAGCTCCTCTGAAACCGGAAATGTGTGCAGAGCTGACTTAGTACTAATACTTTCTCTTACTCCTGTAAGAAAGAGGAAAGACTGTGCTCAAGGTAGCAGTGATGTGCGAAAACCACAGTAGAGGTTTTGTAAAGAAGAGCAATTGTGGCTTTTGCACAAATTATTCCTAAACCGAGGCTGGGGACAGCATATGACACTTTTCAAATGAAGTAGTTCTGGACTGGTATTTCACTGAAATGAAGATGATCTTTGAGCAAGACCGGAAAGCCAAAAATCTACATTTCATGACCTCTGCAGGAAAGTAATAGTTGCATTATGGAACATTCTAGAATGGCAGGCTCAAACCATGGCCCGGAAGAAATGTAGGCTTTTTTGGGTAGGAGGGGGGAGGCAGGGAAAATCTAATTCCCAATGAAGGTTTCTGATAGTTTTCCACTCTCTCCCCACCCCCTCACCTAGCTCTGTGGCTCTTCTTTAGCCTCTTCCCCTAGCACAGGGGATTTGATTCAATAAATGGGGAAAAGGAAGTAGAGGAAACAGAGAAGAAAAATGAATGTCAGTTTCAGGAGGTCCAGAACATTTTTAACACAGAAGTTGCCTGCAAATGTTAGCAGGAAGGAGGAATAACACAGATTAGAGAAGAAATAAATGAAATAGAAAATCAAGTAAAAAAAATCAACAACACTAAGTTAATTTTTTGAAAAGGTAAGCAAAATTGATGAACCCTTAGCTAGACTAACTAAAAAAAGAGAGAGAAAGAGAGAAGGCTCAAATAAATAAAATCAGAAATGAAAGAAGGGACATTACAACTGATGCCACAAAATAAAAAAGGATCACATATGACTAATATGAAGAATTACACACCAACAAACTGGACAAATTAAAAGAAATGGATAAATTCCTAGAAACATACAACCTACTAAGAATGAATCATGAAAAAATTGAAAATCTGAACAGACCAATATGAGTAAGGAGATTGAATCAAGAACCTCCCAAGAAAGAAAAGCCCAGAACTAGATGGCCTTAAAATTCTACTAAACATTAAAGAGGAATCAATGCTATTCACTCTCAAACTTTTCCGAAAACAAAGTGAAGAGAAAGGAACACTTCTAAACTCATCTTCTGATGCCTGCACAATGATACCTGATACCAAAGCCAGACAAAGGTACCACAAGGAAACTATAGGTCAATATCCCTAATGAATATAGAAGCAGAAATCCTCAACAAAATACTAGCAAACCGAATTCAACAGCTCTTTGAAAGGCTCAAACACCATGGCCAAGTGAGATTTATCCATAGGATACAAAGACGGTTGACTATACACAAATCAGCCAATGTGATACTCCACATTAACAGAATAAAGGATAAAAGGCACACGATCATCTTAATGGATGCAGAAAAAGCATTTCACACAATCCAACACCTTTTCATGATAAAAACTCTCAACAAACTAGGAATGAAGGAAAGTATCTCAACATAATAAAGGCCATATGCAACAAGCCCATAGCTACTATCACGCTCAATGGTGGAAAACCGAAAGTTTTTCCTCTAAGATCAGGAGCAAGGCAACGATGTTCACTCTTGTCACTTCTATTCACCATTGGACTGGATGTTCTAACCAGAGTAATCAGGCAGGAAAAAGAAATAAGAGGTATCCAAAGATTAGAAAAGAAGTAAAATGATCCCTGTTTACAGATGACATGATCTTATATATAAGAAACCCTAAAGATTCATTTTAAAAAACTGTTAGAACTAGTAAATGAATTCAGTAAAGTTGTAGGACACAAAATCAATATACAAAAATCAGTTGTGGGGCACCTGGGTGGCTCAGTCAGTTAAGTGTCCGACTTCAGCTCAGGTCATGATCTCACGGTTTGTGGGTTCGAGCCCCACATCAGGTTCTGTGCTGGTAGCTCAGAGCCTGGAGCCTGTTTCGGATTCTGTGTCTCCCTCTCTCTCTGCCCCTCCCCCACTCATGCTCTGTCTTTCTGTCTCAAAAATAGATAAAAAGCTATTTAAAAAACCCCAAAAACCCCCCACAAAAATCAGCTGCATTCCTATACACTAACAAGAAACTCTCTGAAAAGGAAATCAGGAAAGCAATTCCATTTATAATAGCACCCAAAAGAATAAAATACTCAGGAACCAATTCAACTAAGAAAGTATAATAAGACTTGTCTACTGAAAACTACAAACTATTGATGAAAAAATTAAGGAAGATAAAAACAAATGGAAAGACATTGCATGTCCATCAATCAAAAGGCTTAATAATGTAAAAATGCCTATATTATCCAAAGCAATCTACAGAGTCAATGCAACCCTAACAAAATAGCAATGGTACTATTTACGAAATAGAAAATAAATCCTCAGTATCATGTGGAACAATGAAGGACCCTGAATAGCCAAAAACTACCTTGAGAAGGAAGAACAAATCATGAAGTCTTATCCTTTGTGATTTGAAAATATACTACAAAGCTACAGTAATCAAAACAGTAAGACACTGGCATAAAGGCAGTCATATAGACCATTGGAAATGAATACAGATCCCAGAAGTAAATCTACGTGTATACGGTCAACTGATCTTTGCTTTGACTAGGGTGCCAAGAATTCACAATAGGAATGGGATAGTCTCTTTAGCAAATGATGTTAGGTAAACTGGATATCCACATGCAAAAGAATGAAATTGGACCCATATCTTACACCACACACAAGAATCAACTCCAAATGAATTTAAGACTGAAACGTAAGACTGGAAGCCATAAAACTCCTACAAGAACACTTGGGGAAAGTCTCATTGTATTGGTCTTGGTAGTGATTTCATGGATATGACACCAAAAGCATAGGCAACAAAACCAAAAATAAACAAATGAGACTACATCAATCTAAAATTATTTGCACAGCGAAAGAAACATTCTACAGAATGAAAAGGCAACCTACAGAAAGGGAAAAATATTTGCAAACCATATATCTGATTAGGGGTTAGTCTCTGAAATATATAAGGAATTTTTACAACTCATAGTTTTAAAAAAAACAAGCCTAGCAACCCAATTTAAAAATGCGCCAACGACTCAAATAGACACTTCTCCAAAGAAGACATATAAATGGCCAACAAATATATTTAAAAAAATGTTCGATGTCGCTAATCATCAGGGAAATGCAAATTAAAACCACAATGAGACATCACCTCACACCTGTCATGATTGCTACTATAAAAAAAAAGGCGACAAGTGTTGATGAGAACATAGAGAGATTAGAACCCTTGCACACGTTGATAGGAATGCAAAATGGTGCAGCCACTATGGAAAAAAGTAGGGAAATTACTCAAAAAATTATAAATAGAACTATTATGTGATCCAGCCATCCCACTTCTGGATATTTATCCAAAAGAATTGAAATTAGTATCTTGAAGAGCTATTAGTACTTCTATGTTCATTGCGGTGATAGCCAAGGTGTGGAAACAACTTAGATGTCTATCGGCAGAAGATTGGATAAAGAGAATGTAGTATATACATACAGTGGGATACTATTCACCCTTTAAAATTTTTTAAATGTTTTATTTATTTCTGAGAGAGAGAGAGAGAGACAGCAAGAGCAGGGGAGGATCAGAGAGAGAGGGAGACACAGAATCTGAAACAAGCTCCAGGCTCTGAGCTAGCTGTCAGCACAGAGCCCAACGCAGGGCTCAAACCCACGAACCGTGAGATCATGACCTGAGCCGAAGTTGGATGCTTAACCGACTGAGCCACCCAGGTGCCCTTTGAAAAGAAGGATGGATGAACCCTGAAGAAAGTATGCTGAATGAAATAAGTTAGTCATGGAAAGACAGACAAACCCTGCATGATTCCACTTATATAAGGTACCTAAAATAGCCAAATTCATAGAATCAAAGACTGGAATGGTGTTTGGCAGGGGCTGGGGTGGGGGAAATGTGAATTCTAATCAACATCTATAAATTCCCAGTTTGAACAAGATGAATAAGCTCGAGAGATCTGCTGTTCAGCATCATATCTATATTCACAATAATGTATTGGACACCTTGACATTTGTTAAGAGGATAGGTCTTAGGTGTTCTTACAATGATAAAATAAAATTTAAAAACCTGAAAAAGAGGATAAAAAGTGAAGCTGCCTATCATCACTCTCACACACAAATATTTGTTGAAACCAAGCCAAGTAAAATATTAGTAAATTAAATCTAGCTTCATGTTAATATACCCATACCCTCACCAAGAGGGATTCATTCAAGTAATGCAAGAATTGGTTAATATCAGAAAATCTGTTAATCAAATTTATGTTAATAACAGAACGAACAAAAAAAACTATCGTAATGCATGTGAAAATGCAGAATATTCACCATCAATTCCTGATAATGCTTTTAGAAGAGGAAGAGTAGGGACATTCTTCATTCATAAGGTACATTTTTATTTCAGGCTTATTATCTCTATAACCTTGGGCATCTCACATCCTCTTTATGCTTTCGTTTCCAAATATTTTATTTTATTTTTTTATGTTTTTTATTTATTTTTGAGAGTCAGAGAGAGACAGCACGAGCAGGGGAGGGTCAGAGAGAGAGGGAGACACAGAATCCGAAGCAGGCTCCAGGCCCCAAGCTGTCAGCACAGAGCCCGACGCGGGGCTCGAACCCATGAACCATGAGATCATGACCTGAGCTGAACTCAGACGTTTAACCGGCTGAGCCACCCAGGTGCCCCCGTTTCCGCAGTTTAAACAGGGCTAATAATATATATTTCTCAGTGTCATGTGGATTCAATAATATATATGGAAAGTGCTACCCCAATTCTTCCCACCCTCTTACTGCCTTATTTCCTCATCTGTGTGACACTAAATTAACGCTGTGTGGAGTCCACTAAAGAAAATGATGTATTATCATTTTTCTGTTTTCCCGATTTTTGAAGGTTGCACCAGTGGATGTAGGATGTTTTTACTGCTGCTGCAGCTTGTGGTTACTCATGCATGGTCTTGTTAACAAAGTAACAGTACCCACCCCTTCGTGGTAACTCTTAGACCTCCTTAAAGGAAGATTGTACTCATTGGCTTTATCGGTATTAACCCGATGGTTCCCAGTCCTGGCTACACATGAGAATTACCTGAGTAACTTCCTTATGTGACTCTACTGGGTACCTAGAATTGCAAACTGGTGTAGTAGTCATTTATCTCCAAGTACCTTTACTACCTTTTACACAAATTGATATATAGGTCATTTGATTCTGAAATTAGTTTTGGTTCATTACTAACAATTGATCGAACAACTCCATAATACCCTAAAAGACCATCCATTAGAGTAAGTGCACTTTCAGAAGGGAAGAGGACATTAAAAAGAGGGCAGAGAGGAAGTAACCAAACCTTGGGAGAGTCTCAAAATTAGGTAAAAGAGAAAGGAGAAGCAAGGAGGGAGTCATAAGAATAGAGAATCGGGACTGAGTGACACCATAGAAACCAAAGAGGGGGAAAGATGCAAAAGAAGAACTAAGCTCATCCTTTTTATCCTAAAGCACCGCCCACCTCCCCACTCAAGGAAGGCTTTTTCTGTGCTAATCAGCTAGGACTGACCCTCAGCAGCAGAGCCACACTGCCTAGTTTCCCAATTTCACCGCTCTCCAAGCACACAACATCACGTACGTCAGTAAATTCACTGCACCTTCAGCTCATCATCCACAAAATGGGGACAATGGTCTCTGCTCCTAGGACTATAGTGAGCACCTGGAAGAGTGCTCTCAGCACCTGGAAGAGCATCTGGAATTGGGGCACCTGATTGGCTCAGTTGGTTGAGCGTCCAACTCTTGATTTCAGCTCAGGTCATGATCCCAGGGTTGTGGGATCAAGCCCCANTCTCTCTTCCCCTCTGCCCCTCTCCCCCACTCACACTTTCTCTCTTTAAAATAAATAAATAAACAAATAAATAAATAATAAAATAAATTTTAAAATGAAAAACAAATTTAAAAAACAGCACCTGGAAAACAGTACCTATTATGTTGAGTGTTAGATATAGATATATTTATATATATGACAATAGCTATCTATCTATATACAGACATATATAGTTAAATATCCCCTTTGTAGACCTTCTTAGCACCCTATGTGCCCTTTCTGTAATGTCTGTCCCAATTGTCATCTGCCAATTTCTTTTGCTGTTTAAGTCAGCTCTACCAGAAGACTCTCCCTTTTGAGTAACTCAAAGCCAACTGATTTGGGACCTTAAGTACATCTGCAGAGTCCCCTCACCTTGGCCATACAATGTAACCAAATCACAGGAGTAAGATCCCCATCATACTCATAGGCCCTGCCCACATGCACGGGGAGGGAATGGTACAAGGCATGTACATCAGGGTGTAGGCATTTCGGGAACCACCTTAGAATTCTGCCTACCACGGTGACTGTTGGATTACTCTCTCTCCCACTGGATCATGAAGTCCACAAGGATACGGGCCCTTCCTGTTTTGTGGAATGAATGAACAAATGAATGAAAGAAGAATGAAGGAGAACGGAGGGAAAACAGTTGTGGATATATGTGTTTTGATTTATCGAAAGCCTTACCACTGCGTTCAGGAAGTTGAGGGACCCCTTTCAGCTTCACAAAAGGCTTTGGGAAGCCGTGGAGCATATAAACCAGGTGGGCATCAAAGCCGAACCCCTCTCTGGTGCTTGTCATGGTACCAGAGGCAATGGGGGCACTGCCTGGGGCCCCTGCTGGCCCAAGCACTTCCCAAACCACAGGTCTCCACACACCCACTTAGCTCATTGCCAGCACCCGGAACCTGACAGCTGGCACTACTAACACAAGGGCACCATCTGATCTCAACTGTTTATGAAGAGATCAAGGGCATTCAGAGTGAGGGAAGGAGGGGGAGAAATGGCATCTAAGGCCAAAGCTAAGAACTTCAGAGAGTGAACTCGAGAGACCTCACCTCAAAGGCACCCAGGTGTTTCTGCTTGGTGTGCATGAAGTTTTGCAGTTTACAAATGGTCTTTACTGTCTACCACGCTGTTGTCCCGCCATTCACCTGCCCCATTCCTCTCCTGGCGACTGGGCCCCTGTTCTGGGCCAGGACCCAGGATGGGCCCTGGGGCTTCAGTACTTCTTATAACACCTTTGTCAAGATACAAATCCCACAATTCTTCCATTTAAAGTATACCTGTCAATGTTTTTTTTTTTTTAGCATATCCACAGAATTGTGCAAACATCACCGCTATCCAAGTCTAGAACGTCCCTTTTGCAGTCATGCCCCTCTCCCCCCTCCCGTCCCCACTCAGTTCTGATGAAGGCAGGGTCCTGCCCCCAAGGCTCTCCCAGTGTTGTGCCACATCACCAGGCTCTGGGAGGGCAGAAGACCGAGTTTCTAGCCCTGGCTGTGCTGTTGAAAAGCTGCGTGACTATGTGGCCTTCCTCTTCTGGGTCTCAGTTTTTTAGATGTAAAATAAGGGGACTGGACCCTAAAATGTTCCCTGAGGGACTCTGCTGTTCAGCTCACAGACTAGTGCTATAAGCACGAGTATGAGCTTAGGCCAACAGCCCCAGGATCCTTAATGCCTCCATTATGCCTTCACTTCCATTCACCTTCCCCGCAATATCTTCCACTCCTTTTGCACCTCCCCACACCCGTCTCTCCAAGCCTCAACTCCAGCTGTACCTCCTCCAGGAAGCCCCAAAGGATTCGCTCTTTCATTTAAGCTCCTGCAGCAACTGAATCATCTACCACACAACTTGGCCCTTCCCTACATAGAGAAAGTCTATACTTCTTGTGGGTGGCTAGGAATGGTATCAAATATTTGCACTGCATTCCACATTACCATTCTCTTTTTTCCACCCAATGCCTTGTATTGCCATTTCTGTGATTCTTTCCTGCTTAACACCTGGCAAGATATTGCAATACTTCAGAATTTGAGGTGACATTGGGAAGGGAACAGGGTGGGACCAGCATAGTTTGGGTACCTAACGATATACCCAGTCTGTCCCAAAGATTTCACATGCTTTTTCTCACTGGAGGCTCCCAACAGTCGCCTGTGAGGTAGAATGGAAGCTGGGAAGGGTCAGGTTACTTGGCCAAGCCAGTAAGCAGCACCAAGCACATGAAAATCCGAGTCTGATTCCCGTGTTTGTGTTTTAACCTCTGTTCTATGATGGCTCTCGTTACGGTAGGAGATGCCAGAGGAGGCATGGTCAGATAAAATCCAAATTCCTCTTGTAGCTTGTGGGAGCTGAGCTCACTCACAACAGAGAGGAGAGATCTCTGCAGCCCCATCACACCCAGTGCAATGCTGGCCATACCGCAGGCTCTCAGCTCCTGCCTGCTCAGGCTCTGAGTGATTGGTCAAGATACTGACATCTTAGGGCAAGTTTCTGGGTGTGTGGAGTGGGAAGCAGTGTGTGTGGCTACCCCATTAGATCTCAGTGGAAAAAAGTTTACTTCAAACAGGCTTAATTTCTGCGAAGAATTCATTTTCAATTAGCCAAAGATTTCTCTAAAATTGTTCTTAAACACATTTCATTATTTTCATGTAGGGCTCTGTGTTTTAGAATGCATCANCTTTAAAATGCAGAAAAATATAAAGAAGGAAACAAAAATCACCCACAACCCAAAGATAACCACTGATAACATTTTGGAGTATTTCCTTCTAGGCTCACAGGCTTGCATGCACTCTCTCTCAATAAAGAAATAAATATACATACCTTTTGCATCACTGGATTCCTACCGGCCATACGGCTTCACACCCGCTCTCCCCTGAATGTTGGGTGGGGTGACCGTTTTTCTATTTCAGTTGTTTCCAAATTCATCCCTATTAGGAACCGATTTCGTAAACGAATAAGATGATTTTAGCACTGGGTCTCAGAAGCATGTTCCATCACTATTAAATATCAAATCCTAAGAAATGAAAACAGCTCCAGAGCCCAGAAGGTGACAGAGTAACTTGGAGTCCCTTCTGGTAGTCTTGGAATGCTCTTCCATTCATGTTGTACTTACTTACCTAGCACCAGGTAATGACACTTAACTGTTTTTTGTCTCCTCAACAAACACTATGTATTAAGCTTCTTTGGCACCCTGACACTTCACTCCCCATTTTTAAAAAATTGCAGGATTGATTCAAATGTTATTTTGATTGTGTTTGTGTGTGTGTGTGTGTGTGTGTGTGTGTGTGTGTGCACACAAGCGGGCCAAGGTAGTAAGCAGCCATCCTAAAAATATTTTGGTGAACCTAGTTATTCACTTGATGATCTGTGGGGACAGGGAAAGATCTTCAGCGGCAAACTTAGCCACAGGGGGTCATCTTCCTTCCCAGGAAGAGGAGTCACCATCTTGTACCCAGCAGGCTCCATTTCCCTTTCCCGATTTCCGGGTCCGTCCACACTGAGCCAAAATCAGGGGTTTCCAGCTGCTTCTTATCTTACTTGAGACTGAGCTTTCTGAAACCACTCTGGGAGGCATGCATAAAAATGGGCTACAGATAGCCTTGATTTAAAAGGACTGTCAGAAATGAGGCTGCTGGCTCTTTTTCTGGGATGACTCAGAGTTTCTCCGGGCTTACTTACCGAAGTGAAGAGCCCAGCTGAGCCCCTCTCCTGGGCAACCTTTTTAGGATGAAGAATAGCTCAACGGATCCCCATCTTCCCTCGTTTCTGGAAGATTGGGTTAGGCAAGGGGGGAAAAAAGTCAATTCGTACTTTCAACTTGGGAACTTAACTTTATAACTAGCCAGAAAGTCCTCTTTGAAATAAAATCCTAGAAAAGTGTTATTTAATGGTATGGCCAAAAAAGGAGAAAAGGAACAAAAGTACTCATAAACTTATCTTTCTAGCATAACCATTCTGGTCATATTTCCTTCTGATCTTTCCTTCACATAAAACTTTTCATAGTTGTGATTATAGAATCTAGGTAATGATTGTATCCTGCTTTTTTCACTTAGCTTTTCCTCAGCTTTATCGAGGTATCATTAACAAATAAAATTGTAAGGTATTTAAAATGGACATCATGGTGATTTGATGTACTTATGTGCTGTGAAAGGATGCCTCCATCGAGTTCATGACATTCACCACTTACAGTTGTCTCCACTTGGCCTTTTCTACCAAGCATCTGATGGTGCTCCACGTTATAATAACCACTGTTTTAAAAAGCAACATAACAGAATGCTTTCTTTTCTTTTTTTAAGTGTTTATATATTTATTTGTGGGGGGGGGTGGAGAGAGGGAGAGAATCCCAAGCAGGCTTTGAGCTGTCAGCACAGAGCTCAATGTGGGGCTGGATCCCACGAACTGTGAGATCATGACCTGAGCTGAAATCAACAACTGAATGCTCAATCAACTGAGCCACCGGGATGCCCGTAGAAATGCTTTCTTTTTAATAACATTGCATCACTATGACATCGTGGTTTTTCTTCTGCTTGTCTGCAAAAGGCACAAGGTTAAAAGGTTGGAGACGCGGCTGCTGCCCTCAGAGAGCTTTTATTCTATTTGGTGAAGACAGTTGTTTCTTCAAAGACCCTTAAGGTGGAGCCGCCGAGCATGAGTAGCATATGAGGACTGTCTAAACAGATACCCCTCCATGAACAATGGAGCACGCATGGGTGTGACTGGATGAGTCATTTTCAGCGGATCAAGCTTACCACCCTCAAACTCAGACTCTGTATTGGCACCTGTAGCACGTACTCCTAGCGAATGTCATGTTTCAGTGGCCTTGATGTGGAGGCTGTATATGTGGAGGCCTCTCCCACACCCTTTTAATCTGGTTGGTTGGTTTGACGGAGAGTGTACCCTGATGGGTTTACACCTTACCTCCGTGGTAACCAAGTGAGAAGATTCTAGCATCTTAGAGGGCATCAGATGAAATCCTAAGGTGAGAAGCAGAAGCTTTCTGATTCTAAGTGGCTCCGCTGGTGGAGATGTTACCCAGACTCTATAGAGTACTGATGAGAGTTCTTGCATTTTGTCACATTGCTGAAGAGTTCTACCCTAAGTTTTACATAGGGCCCCGTAGATGTTTGGAAAATGTTACAGTCCAGAATTTGTCTTTGTTGAATTGCACCAGCATTATCAATCCAAATCGTTTGTGCTGTGAGCTTCTTTTTAAGTATAGACTCTCTTTATTATCCTGGATTCCATGAGAAGAAAGAGTGATCTTGATATAAGAAAATCTCCGTCATTGGCTGCCAATGCTCGGGAAATAACAAAGCTACCAGCGCCAGTGTAGTCTCAAGTGAAAAGAGCCATTTGAACATTTGGTGGCTTTGCCTATTCTGACTTCTACATAGGGTACCACTCCTTTAGCTGACACTCAGTCGGTTAAATAGATACCAACTATCTCTGTGGTATGTGTTTATGCTCAATCCAAGATCATATGTGTTTGTGAACTTGCTATTGACTTTGGCAATATTGACAATATTGACTAATATTGAATATTAATTATACTATTAGGGATCTGGGACTAGCTGCTACAAGCCTTTCCTTGAGACACCAACCCAGGCACTAGAAAGCGGGCAGTGCCAGATCATCTGGAAGTAAAGGCTGAAGTATTGAGTTATAGAAAGATTGTGAAAACGGATGTCAGAGAAAGGCCCAGGAAGTATCCTTCAAGGCCATTCCCTACAGCCTGTGTGAGAGAGTCTCAAATATTCATATTTTCTCCTCTTTTTTTTTTTTAAAGTTTATTTATTTACTGAAAAAGAGAGAGAGCAGGGGAGGGGAGAGAGAGAGAGAGAGAGAGAGAGAGAGAGAATCCCAAGCAGGCTCTGCACTGTCAGCACAGAGCCCCCACAGGGCTCATCTCACAAACCCTGAGATCATGACCTGAGCTGAAATCAAGAGTTGGACGCCTAAGCAACTGAGCCACCCAGACGCCCCTCTCCTCTTCTTTAAGAATATCTTCTGAGAATGGGGCGCCTGGGTGGCTTAGTCGGTTAAGCGTCCGACTTTCTCTTAGGTCATGATCTCGCGGTTCGTGGGTTCGGGCCCCGCGTCGGGCTCTGTGCTGACTGCCAGCTCAGAGCCTGGAGCCTATTTCAGAGTCTGTGTCTCCCTCTCTTTCTGACCCTCCCCGGTTCACGCTGTCTCTCTCTCTCTCTCTCCTAGAAATAAATAAAAATATTTAAAAAAAAGTATCTTCTGAGCATTTCTCTGCTAACAGGTGGCAGATTGTATCCCACCATTGTAAAAAGACATTTTTGCAATTTAACTATCTATTTGGCTTCTTCAATAGAATATTTCAGTAGTTTTGTCCACAGCCATTAGTCTTCCTCTAATTGCTCTGACTCAAATGCAGACTGACTTTGTGGTTGGAAATTTTGTGACATTGCCAAGAAAGCTCAATCGGTACCAGGACTCTTGTCAAACTCCTGTTTACAAACCCCAGGAAAGACCTTTAGCAAGAAAGGCCAAAATACTGATATGCAAAATGATTATGTGATGTTTGGTAGAACTCAAATGATTAGCGAACTCTTCTCTCCGTTGTTTTTGTTTTGTTTTGTTTTGTTTTGTTTTGGTCAAAGGAATCTGTTCAAGGAAAGTCTTAGTGATGTTACTCACTGATTATTTGTGTCCGTGAGAGACCAACAAGTTCTGGAGAATTAAAAGCAAGACAATATCAAAAGTTCATGTTAAACTAGTAGTTTCCAACTTATTTCCCACCAAATCTTAAGTTTTACCTTTTTCCTTACTTAAAAGTACAGATAGGGCTTTTATAGCTGACAGCACTTGAGGACATCACCAGCTGCACTAAGGATCGAACCAGCAGCTAAGAGTAGCAAGGGGTTCAAGCAAGAAAGTGATCCTAGTCCTAAACAGATACCAGGGATAGACAGAGTGGATAACAGGTCATAGGCTCATGAGATATTGAGTTGGAAGAGACCTTGGAGCAATACAGTTTGTTAAAATGAAGATTCCGAGGCCCCAAGAGAGGGGATTCTGATTTAGTGGGTCTGGGGTAGGGCCCAGGATTTTATTGGAAACAAGTATCCCAGATGATGTGCTACAACTGATTCATGCCGATCCTACCTTGAGAGCCTCTGTCTTAGCAGGAAGAGGGTAAGGGGGTACAACTCATTCATTTTCCATGTATGAAAAAGGACCCTGAGAGGTTAAGTAATTCACTCAAAATCCTTGGGAATAAGATTAAGAAGCCAGGTTTCGAAACCCAGGGCCTTTCCCCTTCTGCTATGGTTCTTTTTCCTTCTTCTGTGCTCACCACTGGAGCCTACGCCAGTGACCAAGGCGGTCAGACCTATTGTTTCAAGTTGGGGCTGGTAGCTCTTTCCACAACAGGCCTCAGACGGTGGGAGCTGGGATCTTAGGGGAGGGGCACCCACAAAGTGGATCTGGCCGCCTTAGCTTGGCTGCCCCTCATAAACAGAGCAAACTGTGACAGACTCTCCTGCCGCCAGAATGCCAGACTGTAAGGACAAGATGCTGAGGTCTATAGTCACTGTTGGTTAAGCCAGCCCGTTATTTCACAACGGTGACCCTGAGTTCCGGGATATATCTGTCTTGTTGGAGACTTGCCCCAGGATACCTGGCCTTTTGGCATATACAGGTTATCAAAGATTTTCATGGTTGACCATCTTAACTATCCAGAAAGAGTAATATTAATTGCCTATGCAATGTAGTGTACTTGTTTGCTAAGAGTGATATAACAAAATACCACATACTGGGTGGCTTAAACAATAGCAATTTAAGGTCTAACAGTTCTGAAGGCCAGAAGTCCAAGGACTAGTTGCATCTGAGGCCTCTCTCCTTGGCTTATAGATGCCTGCTTTCTCCCTATGCCTTCGCACCATCTTCCCTCTGTGTGTGTCTGTGCTCTGATCTCCTCTTTTTATAAGGACACCAGTCATATTGGATTAAGACCCACCTCTACGATGTCTTTTGGCTTAATCACCCCTTTAAAGACCCAATCTCTGAATACAGTCATATTCTGAGGTACCAGGGATTAGGGTTTCAACATCTGAATTTTTATTTTTTTATTATTATTTTTTCTAATTTTAAGTAAACTCTACACCAACCATGGGGCTCGAACTCAGGACCCTGTGATCAAGAGTTGCATACTCCAATGACTGAGCCAGCCAGGTGCCCCTCAACATTTGGATTTTGAAGGACACAACTCAACCCATAACATGTTGTCTTTGTTCATTTCTATAATAAATAGAGATGGGGTGGGATGGGTTGCAAGGAGGGAGTGGAGAGGAGCAGAAGAGTGGAAAGAAATCTCAGCATAAGGCTGCCTAGTGCAGGGAAAAGTGTCTGTTAAGTAAGAGAAGTCAGATATCAGAGAGACAATGCCATCAACTCATTACTAAAGTTATGCACCATATACTTCCATTTGAATAAAATCCAACATTTCATAAGGATGGATGAATGTCTCATGAAAACTCTCCACATGCATGAATTGATCTTATATTTTACTGATAAAATGTGCTCTTCTGAATCAAAAAAGGGCAATCGTGCCTTTAATCTTCTGGGGATTTCTGTAAGTATAAATTTCCCCAAATCTCTTAACTTGCAGAGAAAAATAGTTAATAGATGACCTCCTAAATTAAAAAAAAAAAAAAGATAAAAGTCATCCAACATTTCCCTACTGAGGACGTAAGTAGAGATGCTATAGACATACTCTTCAGATGCTCCTAAAATGTGGTTTGCTATGGCCAACTTTGGAAAAAAGAGAGGTCATAGCTATCAAGGGTGGCCTGGCAAGAGGAGGGGGGACATCCTGAGGGAGATGGAAACACCAACCGATCTCGGATCAGTCTTGCAGATCACTAATAAAGAGGAGGGAGCTGTTGCAGGGGGAGTTCATTTGTTTGGTGAATGAGGGCTTAGGCCATTTGAATCCAGCTAGCTACTTGGATGTAGGCTTTGCTCAATCAGAATCCCATACGGGGAAGGACTGGAGCCCTAGGCCAATAACCTGTGGGATTGTCTCTGCAAGGAACCCTGCCCGGCCAGGCTCCTACTAAAGGCCCTGAGTGCCTGGGAGATTGGAGGAGGGAGACTCTAAGGGAAGGAGTGAGAGGGGCCGCCCAGTCATCCACTGTTGTGGTTCAGGCTCGCCTCGGGCTTAAGTGCTAAGGGGGAATTAGAAAGTGAGCGCTGAGTCACCTACGCAGAATTGCTAGAAGACAGAGGTGGGTCATTCTGAATTTTGGTGGTCACAGAGTGTGGCTTCTGGTGGGCCACAATCTAACTACACTGGAGCTCAACAACAAACAGTGGAAAGAGGAAAGAGAAATACTTGGTGCACCGAAGTTTTACCTTCCAGGCTTAACCTTCAACGGGCTGCTTGTACTTTGTCTATTTGGTGGCCTGTCTATGAGCCAGTTTGCCATCACAGGGTCATTTCTTACTTGAAAGGGCATAACTCATGCAGGGTTTACTACATGCCAGGTTCTGTTTTAAGTGCTTTACAAATAATAACTCATTTAATGAGCGACAGGTGAGGAAACAGGGGCCACAAAGACGAAGTAACTTGCCTCAGATTATAGTGCTAACAAATGACAGAGCCAAGATGAGAACCCCAGGCATCTGACGTCAGAGCCTGTGCTCACAGTCTCTGCAACTTACTACTGCTTCGTTGCGGCGTAGAATGGGAGGTCAGCAGCGGCAAGCGAGCCCAGCTCTCCAGAACCAACGGGGGAGCGACTCTTCCAGATGAGCCCATTTTCCACATAACTGAGGGCTGGCCCTTTACGGGTGGGAACTTACAAATTACAATGTTGTCGGATAGGAGTCTTTCTAAAATATTGCTTCCCAACAGAAGACTCTACACATGCGGTCACCCTCTCTGCAAGATGACATGAGCTTTCTACTGTGTGTAGGATGCTAGATCTCCGTGCTCTACTCGGGTGTCGGTGGGTATGTCTTCAGCTGGAAGCACAAATGCCTAAAGGTTGACTCCAGAATGAGGTAGACCTAGGTGACTCATGTTTAAGTGGCTCTGCCAATTATTAGCTCCGTGACCTTGGGCAAGTCAGTGAGCTTCGGTTTCCTCGTCTATAAAAAGGGGATAAAGAGACTTCCTACCTCAAGGGTTATGAGAAGACAATGAGATAATGCAAGGGAAACACAGTGCCAGGCCCCAGACTGAGCCTTGTGATCGTGAACCAATCAGAAGGCCCCTTTCATTCTATACAGGAAACCCACCACTCTTGAGCGCTGGGTTCATGTGTGACTGTGTGCCCAGGTGCAGCCTCTAGGCTATCAGAGAAGACTCTCGCAGTCCTGAGCTAAGCAAAGCCAGACCTGAGTGAGTGAGAAAAATAACGTGGGCTATTGGTCGACACGGCTTGAGAATGATGCCTATCTAAAACAGGCGCTTGTTGAGTGGAGCCTTGAACGGAATACGCAATAGGCGACGTAGTCGGTTCACCTCACCCACCTTGGCTGTGTCTCACTTTCTCCACCTGCATGGAGGCCTAATAATACTTGCCACCCACACACCTTACTGCTATTGTTGGGGAGCGAAGACTCCTGTCTCCTTCAAGCATCCTTCCAGCTGGACTAAGAAGCCATTGGCATGAGACAGATGAGCAGGAGAAAACCAAATTTAATACCATACATTCCGGGACTCCATACAGACATGGGAATTCCATAGACAGGCAAACTGAGGTTCACGTGTCATCCTGAGCTAAGGAGAAGGGGGCGGGGGTCTGGGACTTCAGAGGGAAGGAGAGTACCTCACAGAGTGATAAGAAGAGCAGATGGTGGTAATTAGGTGTGTGTCCCTGCCATACAGATGGGCCACTCAGATAAAATGCATCTCTGCTAATAACCCTTATTCTGGAAAGACCCTCCAGTGTAGATTCTTCTGTGTGGTTAAGGGAGGGGTAAGAGTTTCTCTTGAGCCCACAGGTCTTGATTTGCCTTCAGCTCAAAATAATCCACATGGGGGGGGGGAGGCTCCTGTCCAAAACCCCTTCACTGTTGTGAGAGTTATCGTAGGCAAATACCATGGAGAGCGAGGAGTCATTAGAAGATGTACATCTAACGAAGTAGAAAACCTTGAACTTTCAGGGCTGTGGGGCTGTCGCGTGGAGACCTGTACTCTTCACCTTTCAAACTCTTCTTCAGCATTTCAATTACGTTACAAGTAAAGTGTCCCCATCCTGCCCCAAGCTGGATTGTACATACTGAGAAGAGTGTTCTGGCCTCTGGCAACCTGAATTCCAGCTTACCTCTTGCCAAACATCCTGTGAGTGACAAAAATCACTGGTGCTTCCTATCACTGCCACAGCCCTGTGCTATTTAGAGCCCAGGGAAGACAGAGGGCTGTCTTATTTGCTCCATAAAAACTTTATGGGGTTTGAATTGTCAATGGCTAGGGGGAGAGGAACAATTTACTTGCTAAAAAAAATAATAATAATCACTCCGGTCCGTTATCCCTTCATTCGCGTCACAAGTATTTATTGAGCATCTATTTATTATGTGGCAGACACTGTTTTTGGCCCTAAAAGATACAAGAGTGAATGAGCAGGACAGTGCTAATGTCCATTACATTGTCAGGAGGGTAGACAGACAATCATCAGATAGAGAAATTAACAAGACAATTTCCGATAGGAAAG
>NW_027527807.1:2950584-2974880 GCF_008692635.1 Crocuta crocuta
CCGACTCGGGGCTTGAACCCACAAACCGTGAGATCATGACCTAAGTGAAAGTCGGAGGCTTAACCGACTAAGCCACCCAGGCGCCCCAGAAATAAAAATAAATATTAAAGAAAAAGAAAACAAAAGGGGATATACTTGGTTAGAGATTGGCCAGTGTGGGAGAAATGGCTTAGTTGGGATACTTGAGAAAATTCTCATCCGAACCAGCTCATCTTATTCTGGGACTTGGGGACTAGAAGTCACGGGGCTCGGATGTCTCCCACTTAGAGATTTCTTACCCTACCTGGGATTCCCTTCGCAATAGTAAATACTACCTAGAGGGGTCACGCTCACGACTGCTAACCCCTTGATGCGAACTCAGTGCCAAACCCCTTTCCGCCCCATCCTGAGCGATGAAACACCTGTGGGCCGCAGGACGGAGTGGAGCATAGGATGAGGTGGGGCGGAGAGGGAGGCCTTTGCAGTTTCTGTGTCATTGTTTCCGCCTTCACATCAAGGTGCTTTACCCCTCAGGAAAAATCTTTAGATGACGAGTGACTAGAAATTGGTTTGAGAGGTTTCCAAAGCCGTAGCGCTTGTGATCGCTGTTGCCATATCTGCGTCCTTCCCTTGCTATCAACAAACACTGGAAAAGCTCTGATTCATGGCGTCGGGCTTGCCATGTGGGTTTCTTGTTCTGAGTCAGAGTGGAAGGGCTCCGAGGCCTTCGGTTGGTAGGGCTTAGTAATGAGGAAGGAAACGGTTACTAGGAAATGAAGAGTTGCACTCATCAAAGTGATCGGTAACCAAAGAACGGTGACTTGGTTCTTTGTTACATGGTGGAATAGAAAAGAGTAGGTGTGTGACAGAACCAGACCCAGATGACCCCACACGACTCAAAGGGCCAATGCCAAGCTTCCTATGAAGTCGCCTAGGAAGTAGGTGGGGACGGCCCCAGTTGTACCTCCATATTGTTTGTTTTGGCTTTTCCCGAAATAAGCAAGTTCAACCTTCCATTTCCATGTGGAAACACTCCCACTTTCCCCTGCCCCCCAAACGTGGGTGTGTAGAAGAACTAGACTTTGCGGGTGGTATTCGATGACCTGAATTTGGAAGTTTTCCTGATAGCAGCTCTCCTCTCACCCACCTTTGAATTGCCCTGTCCTTAATGGCTGCTCACTAAACTGGCATGGCAGCTAAGGTCGGTAGAACATTCTAGAAACATTCAAATCTTAGAAATAATAATATAGAGCATTTGGCATGTGCTTAGGTGTGCTGTTATAATTTTCTATTTAATAACGCATATACTCTTGCACTAACTCCACGAGGTAGCTATTCTGCTATTATCTCCTTTTTATAGATTAGGAGACCGAGGCCCAAGGAGGCTAATTAACTTGCCCAGGTATGGAATGGCACGGCATGGCAAGATTTAAATCTAGGCAGGCCATTTCCTCAGCCTGTCTCTTAATCATTATGCTAGTCCTATTTCGTCCACCGTCTGTGACAAGTATTACCCAGCTCTCAGTGTTTCTGGCTGTTCTGTGTATTTGCCTAAACTCTGCCTTTGCTGTTCATTCCACACATTATCTCCTCCCCAACTACTTCTAGAAAAGATGAGGGGTGGTGACTTTGCCCCTGGGGATTCACCCNCCCCAGGTGTTTTTCATACCTGTCCCTTCCTCAGAGAATCAGGGCTGCAAACTTCTAACACACAAATGAGCACCATAGTAGTATCTGGAGTATCTGGAGTAGTATCTATGAGTTGGGGGGCCCCATGCCCAGAGGTGGCCCTGGAAGATATTCTACTTTGAGAGATGACTGATTTCAGTTTCAGACCCAGAGCCAAACTGAATATCAGGATGAGGGACCAGAGTTTGGTTATTATATACAGCGAGAAGTCCTTTCTGGGGCACCTCACAGAGAGCAGGTGTCTTGACTGCTTGCTTGGCTTAGCTGGGCCCAGTTAGCTGGTGGAAGCAGTGTGCTCCTAATGAGAGGGCCATGAGTTCATTGCCATGGCTGTGGTTTGTGTCTTGCCCCTTGGGACACACGCTGAGGGGGACCATCTGAAATCTCCAAGCCAAAGCTCCATGCACATTCCCAGAGGAAGGCGACAAAAGGGTCTCAGGAAGCTAGGTGCCACATTTGTGCTGATTCACCGTCATTCATGGGTCAATGGAGGAGGGCACTTGTGGGGATGAGCACTGCGTGTTATGTGGAANCTCGCACCACTGAGGTCATGGGGCAGTTTTATCTCCCCTCTCAACTACACTTTTCTTCTCAAATCCCTTCGTTTTTTAACTTAAAAAATTTTTTACTGTTTATTTATTTTGAGAGAGAGAGAGAGAGCATGAGCAAGTGGGGGGAGGAGCAGAGAGAGAGGGAAAGAGAGAATCCCAACAGCACAGAGTCCAAGCCCACAAACCAGAAGATCGACACCTGAGCTGAAACTAAGAGTCGGATGCTTAACCAGCTGAACCCCCCAGACATCCCTTCTCAAACCCTGTTTTCAAATTCACTGATTCTGTGCTAATAACCCATTAAAGGGGTCTTTACCTAGGGGAGGATTAAAAGCTTGCCTTCTTTTCCACAGAGAGAACAAGAGGATATAAGCTTACAGTTAAAAGGGGGTTTGCCTGATTACCATGGACTCACGCCCAACATCCTCTCTGCTCGTTAAGTAGGTCTCACTTTAGCACTGGAATCATTAATTTCCAGGATGTTACTTGGCACATGGCCATGCACTGCTTCAAGATAACAGTGTCTGACTTTTTAAAGTGTTGTTAAATTCATTTTGAGAGAGAGAGAGGGGTGCCTGGGTGGCTCAGTCAGTCAAGCATCCGACTTTGGCTCAAGTCATGATCTTGCATTTTGTGAGCTCAAGCTCCATGTGAGGCTCTGTGCTGACAGTTCAGAGCCTGGAGCCTGCTTCAGATTCCGTGCCTCTCTTTCTGTTCCTCCCCCCGCTCATGCTCACTCACACTCTCTCTCAAAAATAAATAAACACTTTTAGGGGTGCCTGGGTGGCTCAGTGGGCTGGGTGTCCGACTTTGGCTCAGATCATGATCTCACAGTCTGTGAATTTGAGCCCCCACATTGCACTCTGTGCTGACATCTCAGAGCCTGGAGCCTGCTTCCGATTCTGTGTCTCCCTCGCTCGCTCTTCCCTTTCCCCGCTATGCTCGGTGTCTCTCTATTGCCAAACAAAAACAAAAACAAAACCCTAAAATAAATAAATAAATAAACAAACAAACTTTTTTTTTAATTAAAAAAGACAGAGACAGCATTCTCCTACATGTGTGGGGGAGGGGCAGAGAGAGAAGGAGAGAGAAAATCCCAAACAGGGTCCATGCTGGCAACATGCATTCGGATGCGGGGCTCAAGCTCACCAACCGAACCCTGAGATCATGACCTGAGGCAAAATCCAGAGTCGACCTCCTAAGAGACTGAGCCGCCCAGGCGCCTGGCANTCCTAACAAAGTCTTCCTGCAAACCCAGGTCAGGTTTGAAATATTCAAAAAAGTTGAACGGTGTGCAACAAACACCTAGACACGGGTTTTCCAGTTTAAATGAGCAAATGTTACCCATTCCCGGCCTGCCACCAAGTTGTGCCTGGTTTGTGGTAGTAGTGGCTCTCCAGGAGAATGGCGGCCTTGCAGGGAGCCTTTCCATCACTGTGTGCTCTACAGCATTGAGAAGAGTCTAGAAAGCTTGAGTCGACTGAGGGCTGGCACTGTCTAAAGATGCCGGTCTTCACTGCCTAAGAACCACTCCCTTCACTAAACGCTGAGGGGAAGGCCCTTCCTCTGAGCACTCTGGGAAGTCGAATGAAAGATGAAAATGGTCTCCGTTTATTGAGCACTCGCTGTGTTCAAGGCGCTTCACATGTAACGACTCTTTCTCGTCATCACAGCTCTGTGAGGTTGCAATCATTATGACTGTCCCTCGCTTCAGAGGGAACTGAGGACCGGAGGGATTTGCAAACCCTCCTTAGCTCGCTCGGGTTGTAAGTGGCATAGCTGGGACTCAAGGGCAGATAATGAGAGGCCACTGCCTGTGTGTTTTGTGGCTGCCCTCTCCTGTCCCTCTCGGGTCCCCAGTGCATGAAGGTGAGACTGAGATTGCACTGTAGACACTGTTTCACCACCCGCTGGATTTCCTGGATCCTAAAATAACACTGGGGATGTAAGACGCACCGCTGGTTTAGAGATGGCTTTGGGGCAGAACACTAATCCCAAGGTTTTGGTAAACAGGATGCCCTGGTCATGGTTAGGGTCATGCCTCTGCACACCTCTGCCTCTTAAGAGACGTGCATGTGTGACATCTTGCAAAATGTACTTCACCTTTTTTGTGCTTCCGTTTCCTCAGCTCCCGAAGAGGGGATTGTAACTGTACCTAATTCATAGGGTTACGAATAAGTTGTTACAGATAAGGGACTTAGAGGAACACTTGGCACACATTAAGTTGTATACAAGCGTTAGCTGTATTATATTGTTATTATTCTCCTCATCGGCTCCACCATAACTATACATCCTAATTTCAGAAATAGTCAAATGTGGAAAATGTTCTTTTTTAAAAGTTTATTTATGTTGAGAGGGAGAGAGTGTGCATGCATGTGGGTGAGCAGGGGAGGAGCAGAGAGGGAAGGAGAGAATCCCAAACAGTCACCGAGCTGTCAGCCCAGAGCCCAATGTGGGGCTCAATCTCATGAACCATGAGACCATGACCTGAGCGGAGATCCATAGTCGGATGCTTAATTGACTGAGCCACCCAGGCACCCCCCAAAACGTTCTTTTTTAAAGTGAATAAATACAGTAAAGATATCAGTCCCATTCAATGACTGCTGGTTTGGATTATGTGGGTTGTTTTATAATTTCGTCACCGATGAAAGCATTAGCGTCATTGATGTGACCTAAGCATTAGCCACTTCTGCCACCTCAAGGGTCTTCCTTTCTCTAAAATCCCGGGGAAGGAAGTTTTGCCCCCTCATATTTTACTCCTCGGTCAGGTGTTCATTGGGGCAGCCACTTCTCCAAGTTGGATTCCCTCCAGGCCACTCTCTGAGATTCTTCCGTACAGGCCCCCCACTTACGGCCGACTTTGTCACCACATGGAGCTCCTGGACAACGGCCCTTCCTAGGGTGCCGCTTCACCTCTGCCTGGGCGTCAGCTCCAAGCTGAACATGGAGTAGGCTCTTCTCCCCTTTCAGTCGTCTCAGACTCCAGCACGCAGAGGCCTGTAGGAGTATCAGATTTTATTGGAAGGGTGGGGGTAAGGGTAACTGGAGAGAATTTCAACAAAGGACAGAGGATGCAAACCATACATTAAATGTGGCTTTCGGGGGCACCTGGGTGGATCAGTCGGTTAAGTGTCTGACTTCAGCTCAGGTCATGATTTCCCCATTGGTGGGTTCAAGCCCCACATCAGGCTCTGTGCTGATAGCTCGGAGCCTGGAGCCTGCTTTGGATTCTGTGTCTCTCTCTCTCGCTCTGCCCCTCCTCCACTCACATTCTGTCGCTCTCTCTCCCTCTCCCTTCCTCTCTCTCAAAATAAATAAACATTAAAAAATTTTTTAAATGTGGCTTTTGCCTTTATGTTGTGCAACAGAAAAGCATGGACGAATTAATACAAGGGTCCTTTGTGGACACGTTGGGTTCCTAGTCTTACTCTCTCCTATTGAAGGCTGTGGACTCTTCTCAATAAGGTCTCCATTTTCAAGGTCAGGATGACTCCCTTCCTTTTGGGAAATCCTACCTTAAAATAGCAAACTTTACGCACTTACTATACACCAGGCATTGCTCTAAGCACCTTATCAGTATTAACTACCGTATTTCATTGATTGGGAAATGTGCACATTTCATATGTTAACATTTCTGAAACCAGGATGTGTCAAAATCAAGATGTATAGAACTTATGGGGTAACTTGTTTTTTCTTTTTGAGTGGCACATGAAATAATGGTCTATCCTACAGTCTATGAGGTCTTAGATTCAGTGACAGACGGCAATGTAATCCTTACATCTCCATCATGGAGGGGCTATTTTTTTTTAAGATGTAATTTTTAAGTAATCTCTACACCTGGCGTGGGGCTCAAACTCACAACCCCGAGATCAAGAGTCATATGCTCCACAGACTGAGCCAGCCGGGTGCCCATGGAGGAACTATTTTTATCAATAATTTTACAGATGATGTATCTGAGGCTCCGAGAGGTTACACAGCTAGTCACGTTAGGTTGTTCAACGTCCCACAGAGAGAAAATGGTAAATGTGAACGTGGGCAGGCTGATTCAAGGACCTGCCCCTTTTGGACAGGATCTGATCCTCGGGGATCAACACATCTCCCATGGGGCCACATTAATTATTAAGGACCATCCAGTCCAATCCAAAGTGAGGACTAGAAACACTTCTCAAAGGGTCACACTGTGTTCCAGAGGCATAAGAGGTAAACTGATCACAGGGCCACCTACCTCAAGAGCTGGTAGAAGCTTTGAAGTGGAAAATTCTTGCTTTATGTTAGCGGCTAGGTCAACTGCTAAGGCAGGGCCACCCCCTGCAACCTCAGAAAAGGAAGACGGGTAAGGATTTACTAATTCTGTGCTAACACCATCTCTTGGGTGAAAAGGCGAGGAAATGGGCAATGGTCGTCTTTCTGGTTTTATAGATTTGGGATATGATTATTTATCATGTCTTGTCTATGTGATATGTATATTTCATCCACTCCTTTCCTATGAGCTTGTGACAGAAAGGAAGACGTTTGACACCAGAAACACAGATTTATGTCTTCAAACTGTGTCTACATCAAGCAAGCAAGTCAGAATACTTCAAAGTGAAGATGGCCCAGGCCAACCCCATTTCTAGAAGTTAGAGGAAGACAGCTGTAGAATATCAAATAATTCATGGGTTTTAGAGTAGTCTATTCTAAGAGTTTCCAAATGCTGCCAACTGAGTGCTGTGTGTTTTTCCTTTTGCAACACAGACCCTTGTAAAACAGGGTTTTCATATCACTGGCTAAGAAAGAGCAAGTTAAGAAATAAACTTAAGGAGCACCTGGGTGGCTCAGTTGGTTGAGCATCCAACTCTTGATTTTGGCTCAGGTCATGATCCCAGGGTCATGGGATCGAGCCCTGTGTCAGGCTCCTTACACCAACAGTGCGGAGTCTGCTTGGGATTCTCTCTCTCCCTCTCTTTCTGCCCACCCCCCCACCTCTCCTGTGCAAACACACTCTCTCTCTCTCAAAATAAATAAATAAACTTAAAAAAGAAATAAACTTAATACTACTTCTGACATACAGATCAGGAAACTTCATTCATAATATAAAGTGTGTGTTGTAGGGGAGTTACTTATTTATTTATTTTAACAAAAAAATTTTTAGGTTTATTTATTTATTTTGAGAGAGAGAGAGAGATCACCAGTGGGAGAGGGGAGAGACAGGGGGACAGAAGATCTGAAGTGGGCTCTGTGCTGACAGCACAGAACCTCAAGATCANACTCAGCAAGGAGCCCGATATGGGGTTCAGTCCCACCTCCCTGGGATCACAACCTGAGCCAAAATTGGGAGTCAGATGCTCAACTGATTGAGCCACCCAGCTGCTCCTAAGGGGGAGTTTGTTTTTTTTTTAAAGAACACCTCATTGTTCTCAGTCTTAAATGTTTTGTGATATATATCATATCTTATGCAAAAAATGTAAATATGAATTGCTTTACCTTGCTCTATGTTGATTTTTCAGTGTCTGTTAAAGTGATTTATTTCCCTATTTTAAAATTCTGTAATGAAGGCTAAATAAGCATATGAATCACATCTTGGTTGGGTTTTTTTTAGCACCAACTAATTGTGAAAACCACGTTCTGCTTTTTGCTATTTGAATGAGCCCTCCGTGAGCCCATCCGTGTTGGTGTGCTAACAATGGGCTATATATATTTTTTAAATATTTAGTGGTTAAACACATTAAAAAAAAGTCTAACAGAGACACTGAACTTCTAAATTGAGAGCTAAGCAACATACATTAGCTTCTCTGAAGGTTAGATTTCAAAAAGTTTACTCCACGGTTGGTTCTTTGCTCCATGACACACCCAGTCTGCACTGGTCTTAAGCCTGTATTTCTTTCCTGCTATTAGTTTTGGAAACACAGCACTGCTCTGCTTACCTTCAAAAATACTTTGAGATCGGGACTCCTGGCTGACTCAGTTGGTGGAGTGTACAACTCTTGATCTCGGGCTCGTAAGTTTGAGCCCCATTTTGGGGGTAGAGATTACTTAAAAATAAAAAATAGGGGCACCTGGGTGGCTCAGTTGGTTAAGCAGCCGACTTCAGCTCAGGTCATGATCTCACAGTTCGTGGGATGGAGCCCCGCATCAGGCTCTGTGCTGACAGCTTGGAGCCTGGAGCCTGCTTCGGATTCTGTGTCTCCCTCTCTCTCTGACCCTCCCCCGCTCACACTCTGTGTGTCTCTCTCTCTCAAAAAGTATAAATAAACATTAAATAAATAAATAAATAATAAAAATGAAAAAAAAAAGATAAACATCTTTAAAACATACTTTGAGATCACTTCCTGAAGTCCTGCAAATGCAGCTGTGGTGTGGAAAACCACTCGTTGGTCAGTCCAATGACTTGGGCCGTTCTCCACTTTTCCAAAATAAATTCTGCCCTCCTGGCCACCACATCTCACATCTAAATGCAACACTTCCAGGGCACCTGGGTGGCTCAGTTAGTTAAGCATCCAACTTTGGCTCCAGTCATGATCTCATGGCCCAGGAGTTTGAGCCCCGAATCGGGCTCAATTGATAGCTCAATTGAAAGCTCAGAGCCTGGAGCCTGCCCTTGGATTCTGTGTCTCCCTCTCTCTCTGCCCTTTCCCCACTTGTGCTTGCTTTCTCTCTCTCTCTCAAAAATAAATAAAAACATTAAAAAAAATTTTTTTAATAAATGCAATACTTCCCACGAGTGGAAGCAATTGCTCTGTTAACTGTAACAACTCCTTGGAAAAGTCTACTACCATCACCCACACAGATAGCCCCTCATGCTTTTATTCTTAAAATGAGTGTGGGAGAATCGTGTGCTCTGGGATGGAATTTCAGTGCCACACTTGACTACCTTTGCTGGGATTTGTCTCTCTGTGTATGCCATGACTCATCTCACGATGAGACAAAATTAATGGGAAGTAAAAATGTCTAATAAGTTTCCTTTGCTTGAACAGTTCCTCACTAGTCTGAGAAAAAGGATTTTTGCAGTTCTGCCATTTTGAGTTTCTGAGACATGTGATTTTTAGTATATTTGCAGATATATGCAACTATTACCAGAGTTAGGTTTTTTTTTTACCAGAGTTAATTTTAGAAATTTAGAATTTTCATAACCTGAAAAAGAAACTCTGTACCCTTTAGTAATCACTTCCCTCCCGCCATCCCTCACCTCCAGTCTTAAGCAACCGCTAAACTTCTTTCGGTCTTTATAGACGCCTCTATTCTGGCCTTCCATATGAACAGAATCATATAGTATGTGGTCTTTTGTGACTGGCTTCTTTCCCTTAACATGTTTGCAGGGTTCCTCTGTGTTTAGTATGTTCCAGCACTTCATTCCTTCACATGGCTGAATGATATTCCATATTATGAAGATGCCACATTTGTTTCAATCAAGGAACTTAAATACAGGTAGTGGGGACCAGTGAGCAGAGACCAGGACAAGTATTAGTAGGCTGAATGAACCTGAGGACCTGACAATCCTGGGTGTCTCTGAGAATAGACAGGACACATGAATGCCATGTAGGATTTGTAAGTCCTTATAGGTAGACAGAGCTCTTTGGTCTGGGTTTTTCTCAGACCACAGTTTCCAGGCCTGTTGTTCTAGAGGTGCTTATAATTCACTTGCCCTTCCACAGGGATCTGTATGTTACTTCCATGATCCTAAATGTCCTTGAGACCCCAACCCTTTCCAGTGTTGTCTGATTGCAGCATTTGGGCATTTGACCAGTGGTGGCTGCTTCATAGGAAGGTTAGTGCTCTTTGGAGAACTCCTCTATGGCCTGGCTTAAGAAGATAAACTTAAGCAATCAGATTCCTTTCTTGGGAATATGGTATAAGGAGGCAGAGTGTCTGAACTATAATCTAAGATGAGTCTGAAAGGCTACAAGACAGACTTGGAGTTGGGTCAAATATGAGGGACTGTCTGTGAGCAAAAGTTGGGAGGAAACCAGTCAACAGAAAGAAGAGGATGGAGCAGATATGCAGAGCAGACCAGAGACACCAAGAGAGACCCTGGGCCTTCGGAGGGAGTGCCAGAAATTGTAGCTGCCACATTGTCTGTTCCAGGTCTCACTTATGTGGTTCTCTTGGGAATTCCATAAGATCTAAATCTCCTTCCAATAGTCAGTGCCCCACGCTCTTGCACCCTTACACACTTTGTTGTTGGACCAGCTTGAGTGGGTCTCTGTTCCTTGCAGAATGGAGCTTTGACTGGAATATCCGCAGGATGGGTAGAGAGTTGGGAGCTGAGAGTGAAGATGCAGGAGTGTGGGGGAAGCAGATGTTCAGCAGGATGGTGGACCCTGGCCAGGCAGCCCTGGTCAATGGGTGGAAAGCAACATGGGGTGAGGTGAAGGAAGAGGCATCTGGTGATAGAGTAAAATACAGAGGGCCAGAGGTACCTCATGAGCTTCCTGTCCAGAGCTAGGTGTGCGTGCATGTGCATGCACACATGGGGACACATGTGTATGTCTGTGTGTGGTAGGTGTGGGGAGAGGCACCAACAGCAAAATCTTAACCCAAAGGTGAGACACACACATCGATCCTAGAGGCCAAGTGGACCAGGGGATGGTCACGCTCAGCTGGCGGCATGAGCTTGGACTGGCTCTCCCGCCCCCCACTTCAGCTCTACCTTGCGTTAATCACTGGTCCGTGTTGACGAGGACCAAAGAATCCTGCTCCAAGATGACACTGCCCAGAGCAGCTGTTAGAAAGCAGAAGAAAACTTGGGGAGTTGGGGAAGGGAAAAGGGTCTGATGAATTTTTTTCCTCGATTTTCTTCTTTGAATACGTACGTATAGAGATGTAGTTAGAGAGACTGTACTTGTGAACCTTGTAAAGCCTCAAAACAGGAACTCCAAACTCCTCAGCTGGGAAGTTCTTAAGTCACCCAAAGCAGAGGTGATTCCACAGTCTGCTGACATTGGTACATTTGCCCAGTTTCTGGTCCCATAGTTAACTGAACACGTTTCCTTGGGGCTCTCACAGGCAAGGAAATGTGTAGAAGCCTTCTACAGTCTAGAGCTGGCTTCTGCTTGATGAGGCAAGACCTGACGCCTTTTAAAATGTTCTTTTTAAAAATGAAATGCCTTTCTTCTTTCCCCGACTCCACAAGTACTACGTGTTCATCATGGAAAAAAAAATCAAGCTATACACAAAAGCGCAAGGAAGATAAAAAAAAAATACCCGCAGTGACCTCACTGCCAGATATAGTCACTGGTCACATCATGCTGTGTGTTAATCGCGGCCTTTCCCCCCCCCATATTCACACCACTCTCCCTGGCATTGTGTCAGCGCCGGCCAGCATGCCTGTGGGCTCTGATGCTCACCAGCCTGGCAGAGAAGAAGCTGAAACAACCCTGCCACCTGCTGCCCAACCAGATCTCCTAAGCAGTTATTTTTGGCTCTTTAAAGCTCATTTTCTTATTAAAATCGCTATTGTTTCTATTTTTCTAATCACAAGGGTCATGCATGCTTGCTTGCTCTAAAAATTCAAGCCATAGAGAAGCTGATGTACAAAATGCAAGTCCCCTTTTTACAACCCCACTACCCAGGGGTACCGCTATGACCAGCTTAGTGTGTATCTATCCTCATCTATGCATTTACATGCCTATATAAAGTTCGTTAATTTATTAATTCATTAATTCAAAAAATGTTCCCGTAGAGCCTCCTGTGTGCCAGGCTAGACACTAGGGCTGGGGCTGTGGAAAAACAACAACAAAATCTCTTCCTTTTTGGAGCTTAATGCAGGGAGACAGGCAGGAAGCAAACTAACACTGGATCTATAATATGCCAGGTGAGGATATGGAGAAAATAAGACAGGGGAAGAGAGTTTGGGGGTGTTTAGAGCAATATAGAGGGAGTCACTATTTTACAGAGAGAGGAGGACTCTCAGCGAAGGTGACATTCGGTGGGGCCCTTACAAAAGTGAGCAAGTAGCAAGTGTGGTTATCTGGGCCAAAATTGAAGGGCTGAGGCAGAGACAGATCTGAGAAGCATCAAGGAGGTTTGCTGGCTGGAAGAGAGCGACCCAAGGGGGAGGCCAATAAGAGACAAGGTCACAGAGATCACAGGGATGAGATAGGGGCAGGTGATTTCTAGGTCTGAAACTACAAGAAGAGAAAAGAACATTACGGGAGACCCATGAGAACTGGAGCTATGGAGGAAGGACCCCGTGGCTACAGCCACTAGAGAGTTCCGAGGAGGCAGGAAGGNTCACTCTGGCTGCTGTGTTGAGAATAGACTGTAAAAAATGAGAATAGTAGCAGGGACATAAGGAAAGGTAGAAAGCAGAGGTTGAGGCTAGAGCACTCTAATGCAGAAAAATAGAAAGGGAGCCGAAGGGACCCAGAAGTCTGTAACNCCGACGCGGGGCTCGAACCCACGAACTGTGACATCATGACCTAAGCGAAAGTCGGACACTTAACCGACTAAGCCACCCAGGCGCCCCTAGAAGTCTGTAACTTTTAAAGAAATATCACAGGTAATTCTGATGCAGGTGCCATTCCTGCCACTTTTATTCACCATAGTACTGGAAGTCCTAGTCAGAACAATAAGGTAAGAAAAAGAAATCAAAGGCATCCAAAGTAGTAAGAAGTAAAATTAAATGTAAAGAAGTAAAATTGTCTCTATTTGTAAATGATGTGATATTATACATAGAAAACTCTAAAGATTAAAGCCGAAAAACCTGTTGGAACTAATAAAGAAACTTAGTAAAGTAGCAGGATACAAAATCAATACACAAATAAGTCAGTCAGAGATAGACAAGTATCATCTGATTTCACTTATATGTGGAATTTAAGAAACACAACAGATGAACACAGGGGAAGGGAAAGGAAAATTAAGATAAAAACAGAGAGGGAGGCAAACCATAAGAGATTCTTAAATACAGAGAACAAACTGAGGGTTGCTGGAGGTGAAGGTTGCTGGAGGTGAGGTGGGTGGGGGGAAAGGCTAAAAGGGTGATGGGCGTTAAGAAGGGCACTTGTAGGGGCGCCTGGGTGGCTTAGTCGGTTAAGCGTCCAACTTTCGCCTGGGTCGTGATCTCGCGGTTCGTGGGTTCGAGCCCCGCGTCGGGCTCTGTGCTGACTGCCAGCTCAGAGCCTGGAGCCTGTTTCAGTCTGTGACTCCCTCTCTCTCTGACCCTCCCCTGATAATGCTGTCTATCTCTCTCCTAGAAATAAATAAAACATTAAAATTAAAAAAAAAAAAGGGCACTTGTAGAGATGAGCACTGGATGTTATCGGTAAGCGATGAATCACTGGATTCTATCCCTAAAACCAATACTACACTGTATGTTAACTAACTCGAATGTAAATAAATTTTAAAAAATCAATATACAAAAATCAGTTGTGTTTCTATACACCAACAACAAACTGCCAGAAAGTTAAATTAAGAAAACAATATCATTTATAATACCCTCAAAAAGAATAAAATACATAGGCATACATTTAACCAAGGAGGTGAAAGATCTGTACACTGACAACTCTAAGACACCGATGAAAGAAATTGAGGAGGACACAAAGAAATGGAAAGACATTCTATGCTCATGGATTTGGAGAATTAATATTGCTATAATGTCCATGCTATTCAAAGCAGTCTACAGAGTCGATGCAATTCCTGTCAACATTCCAATGGTATTTTTCATAGAGCTACAACAAATAATCCTCGAATTTGTATGAGACCGCAAAAGACTGATGAGCTAACCTGAATTTTAGAAAAAAGAAGAAAGCTGGTTTTAAACTTCCTGGTTTCAAGCTGTCGTAATCAAAACCATACAGTACTGGCATAAAAATAGACACACAGATCAGTGGAACAGAATACAGAGCCCAGAAATAAACCTATGCATCTATGGTCAATTGATTTTTGACAAAGGAGTTAAGACTATACAAGGGGGAAAAGACAGATTCCTCTGTAAATTGTGTTTGGAAAATTCGACAGCTACATGCAAAAGAATGAAACTGGACCCCTTTCTTATACCACACACAAAAATCAACTCAAAATGGATTAAAGACTTGAACCTAAGACCTGAAATCATAAAGCCCTTAGAGGAAAACATAAAATAAGCGCCTTGACATTGGTCATGGAAATGATTTTTTTAAATAGTTTATTGTCAAGTTGGTTTCCATATGACACCCAGTGCTCATCCCCACAAGTGCCCTCCTCCATGCCCATCATCCCCCTCCCCCCCACACCCATCAGTCCTCAGTTTGTTCTCAGCATTCAAGAGTCTCTCATGGTTTGCCTCCCTCCCTTTCCCCCNCGTTTCTCCACATCCTCACCGGCATCTAGAGTCCTCTGATTTGCTCATTTTAGCCACTCTGACCACTGTGAGGTGGTGTCTTAGTGTGGTTATGGTTTGTGGAAATGATTTTTTTTATCTGACAGCAAAAACAAAAATAAACAAGTGGGATGACATCAAACTAAAAACTCTTGCACAGCAAAAGCTGGCTGCCAGCACAGAGCCTGACACAGGGCTCGAACCCACGAACTGAGAGATCATGACCTGAGCTGAAGCTGAACGCTCAACCAACTGAGCCACCCAGGTGCCCCTCACTCTTAAAAATGAAGGAAATCCTGAGGCATCTGGGTGGCTCAGCTGGTTAAGCATCCGACTCTTGATTTCAGTTCAGGTCATTTTCAGCAACATGGATAAAACTGGAGGGCATTATGCTAAGTGAAATAAGCCAGACAGAGAACAATAAATACTACTTGGTATCACTCATATGTGGAATCTAAAAAAAGAAAAAAAGGAAAAAAGTCAAACTCATAGAAACAGAGAGTAGAATTGGTGGTTGCCAGGAGCTGAGAAGTGGGGAAATGGGGAAGGGTTGGCCAAAAGGCACAAACTTTCAGTTAAAAGATGAATAAGTTCTGAGGATCTAATGTATAACGTGGTGACTGTAGCTGATAATATTGTATTAAAATTTTCTAAGAGTAAAACAAGTGTGCTTGCAAAAAAAAAGTCAGTATGAGGCGATGAATGCGTTAATTAATTTGATTGTGAAACTCCTTTCACAATGCATATCAAATCACCATATTGTACACTTTATTTTTTTAAAGGAGTGTGTTTATTTTTGAGGGAGGGAGAAAGAGAGCACAAGCAGGGGAGGGGCAGAGGGAGGGGAGGACAGAGGATCCAAAGCAGGCTCTGTGATGACAACAAAGAGCCTGATGTGGGGCTTGAACTCACAAACCGCAAGATCATGACCTGAGCCAAAGTAGGATGTTTCACCGACTGAGTCACCCAAGTGACCCTAAACACTTTAAATAGGCTACAGTTTAATTGTCAAATACGAAAAAAAAGCAAGCAAGCAAACACAAACACACACACACACACTCACGCACATCATTAGACCTTTGTGTTGTTTTGCAATCTTACGTTTTGTAGGAAAAAGTGCTGCGTGAAGCTACATTTCCCCCCATACAGCAAATGACAGAAAAAAAAATTGCCCCAAACAGAAAGGTAGTAAAAACATAAATGTTTATTTAAGAATCACCAGAAAGGGATGGAATGAACCATATCCCCTCCCTTGACTTGATCAGTGTGTTTACTATGTATACCTGAATTTCGGGGACATAGTAGGTTGAGTGGTGCTCAGGCTTATTTTTGAGTTCTACTAGTTGTTTGGGGGGGACACAGGCGAGGTATGGGGGTGCAGAGTGAGGATGTTCAGATTTGTGTCACAGCAAATTAAAAAAAAACCCATAAATCGTTTCATTCAATGAAATGAACAATTAGAAGCCACAAAAACGAACTATCTTCTGTTCTCGCCTGGCTTATTTTTGCACAAACCCTAATCCAATAACCTGTCTGGTGAAAGGGAAGAAATAGATTTGAAATAATTGGCCGTGCAAATCTTTCCCCAGGAATTACTAGTAAGCTTTCTCCTTATTCAGTAAAGTGATTTATCTGATTGGTAACTTTGGGAAGAACAAACAGGACATGCTTAGTTAAAAAAAATACTGATAAACAATAGAATTTTCCATCCGCCTCAGAACTTGAGCAAACAGAAGGATTTCCAGCATACGAGCTTGTATGTTACTCAGCCTTCTCCCTGGCATATGGTGAGGGATTTTCTTGTTATCACGATGCAAACAAAACAGATAACCCTGTACAGAAAGAAGGTCTCCAGATGATCCAAGTGGCCCAAGTTTTCATCATCATAATATGATTTCAAACTCCTATCACCCCTACTTTACCTAAGATGGAGGCCTTTGGTATACTTCCCACCGCAAACAGCTGTCTCTTTCTTGAGATTTCCATTTCAAAGATGAAAGCAACGGTAAGAAGGCTCTGCTTTCTCACCATTTCTCTGCAGAGCTGTGCAATCTTCACCTGGCCTCAGGGAGTTCCAAGGAGCCACTGGATGGGGGAAACTCCGGAATCTGTAGCCGATTCAGAGAATCCAACATCAGTTGGTCTCAGTCTGCAGGACTCATAACAGTCCTCACCAAAGGCCATGCAAAGAAGACGGGCACCAGAGTTGTGTCAATAACTGGTGTTTATTATGATTAGTCAATTCATTGATTGAATTGCGTCATGGTATTTGCTTCCAAGAGTCTTTGCCCAAGTTGATGAGACCAGCTATGTTTCCCTTGAAATGACAATGATTCCCAGGCTGATGTTCCTGGAAGCCAGTCCGTATGTTAGTGTGTGGTTTGGTAGAAAGGCAAAAGGTGGGGAGGGGGCAACGCCAAAGTATCTTGAGAACGGACTAGTTGACTCCAGTAAGAATCACTAACATGATGTCCTGCCGGGAAGCTGTCAACACATTCCCCACTTCGGGGATTTCCAAGAAAGTGGCAGCTTACAAAATAGCAACCAGGAACATTCCATTCACAGTCTGCTACTGGATACATTGCCTTCTAAGCTGGAGTTTTGTTTTTGTGTTTCCCCAGGAGGAAAGCTAAAGTACAGTCTCATCTTCATAGCAAGCACCCACTCTAACTGTGCTGGTGTTCAATCCTAACATACGATGCACTAGGTTATATGGTGTCCTCCTCAGAATTCACGCCCTCTCAGGATGTGATCTTATTTGGAAATAGGGTATTTGCAGAAGTAATTAGTTAAAATAAGATGAGATTGCACCGGATTAGGGTGGGCCCTGAATCCCAGGAGCGGCGTCCTGAAAAGGTCACATGAGGACACAGAAACACACGAGGAAGATGGACATATGGTAATGGAGGCAGAAATTGGGTGATGAGGGCACAAACCAAGGAAGCCTAAGGATTGCCAGTCGGCACTGGAAACTGAGAGACAGCCATGGACCCGATTTCTCCCTCGGCACCTCCAAAACAAGCCTCCCCGCGGGGGCACCGAGGTGGCGCAGTCAGTTAAGTGTCCGACTCTTGATTTCAGTGCTGGGTCATAATCTCATGGTTGGTGAGTTTGTGCCCTGCGTCAGACTCTGCGCTGACAGCGTGGAGCCTGCTTGGGATCCCCTCTCTCTCCCTCTCCTTGTCGCTCCCCCACTCACCCTGTCTCTCTCAAAATAAATAAATTAATTAAATCTTTAAAGAAAAAGACAACAAAAAAGAAACCTCCCTGCTAACAGTGTGATATCAGACTTCTGCCCTCTGGAACAGTAAGAGAATCCATTTCTGTTGTTTCAAGCCACCTATTTCATGGTAAGTTATTGTGAAAACCCTAGGAAACTAATGCATATGTTTGGGGGAGGTGTTGGCGGGGGAGACTAATGCCTGATGAATAAGCCACTTCAACCTGACCCTGATCTCATTTCTGCACTTACGTAATGTTCGACTTTTTTTTAGTGAGTACATCTTTATTCAATTTACAGATGAGGGCAAAACCCAGGCAGTGTGCTTTGCATTGGAACTTCATATATATATATAGTCACGTTAGCTAACATGCATTGTATACATTGTGCTCTTGGTTTGAGAGTAGATTCCCGTGGTTCATCACTTACATACAACACCCAGTGCTCATCCCAACAAGTGCCCTCCTCCATGCCCATCACCCATTTTCCCCTCCCTCCCCCTCCCCCATCAACCCTCAGTGTGTTCTCTGTATTTAAGAGTCTCTTACGGTTTGCCTCCCTCCTTCTGTTTGTAACTTTTCCCCCCTCCCCCTCCCCCATGGTCTTCTGTTAAGTTTCTCAAGTTCCACATAGGAGTGTAAACATATGATATCTGTCTTTCTCTAGCACAGTACCCTCCAGGTCCATCCAAGTTGTTGCAAATGTCAGGATTTCATTCTTTCTCATTGCCAAGTAGTATTCCATTGTATATATAACCCACATCTCCTTTATCCATTCATCAGTCAGTAGATATTTGGGTTCTTTCCATGTTTTGGCTATCTTTGAAAGTGCTGCTATAAACTTTGGGGTTGCATGTGCCCCTATGAATCAGCACTCTTGTGTCCTTTGGGTAAATTCCTAGCAGTGGCATTGCTTTTAATGACACCTCCACAGAGCCCCGGGCATGCGTTCTCCACCGTGGGCTCTCCCATTTAGGTCACTCTATTTTTGAAATTTCTATTGAGCTTAGAGCTGTTCAGGGTTTCATGGGGATTCTGCGGTCAAGGATTCCAAGTGGAGGGCCACGCTCCCTTGATGTTGTGAGCATCACACGGACACAGGACAAGCACGTAGAATAATGTCGAGGAACGCCGCATTCTTGTTGTGCATGAATCTTTGCGAGCAAAACCACGTGTGCCCCTGGACCTTCATTGTCCTCTTCTGCTGTGCATTCATGCTGCCTGGATTGGAGCCACACCCCTCACACAATTTACAATGTGCCTCCTCCAAAACTGAAGCCAAGCTACAGGCTTCCTGCATGAGGAGGACTGCTCAATTACCGTTGTGTTTTTCTTCTACTTTATTACATTTCGGAAACAGCNTCCTGAGGTAGGTACAATTCAATATTTATCAAACATTTGCCATGGCATATATTTTATTAATTGACAGCACTTAAAAACCAATTGGGGGATACCTGGGTGGCTCAGTCAGTTAAGCATCCAATTTTGGCTCAGGTCATGATCTCGAAGTTTGTGGGTTCGAGCCCCGTGTCGGGCTCTGTGCTGACAGCTAGCTCAGAGCCTGGAGCCTGCTTCAGATTCTGTGTCTCCCTCCCTCTCTGTCCCTTCCCTGTTCATGCTGTCTCTCTCTCTCTCAAAATAAATAAATACGTAAATAAATAAATGATATTTTCTTCTTTTTTAAAAAAAGAAGTAACACTAGGGTGTGTGATGTTGGATTTAAGAGATGAGCTTGTAGCACTATGAGGTTTTGTTGATCAATTGCTTAGTGGATATTATCAAAAGATGAAGGGGGAAGAGTTAAAAAAAAAAAAAAGGCTTTGAGGTTCCTTAGNACCTAAGCGAAAGTCGGACGCTTAACCGACTAAGCCACCCAGGCGCCCCAACTGTTGACTTTTTTAAAGCACAATACAAAATGTGGTAGAAAATTGCATAATTAACTAAGAAACCTAACAGAAAACAGATCTGTTCTGGATCTATTACGCTACTGCAGTGGATTATTCCACTGTATTCTTTCTTTCTTTCTTTCTTCCTTCCTTCCTTCCTTCCTTTCTTTCCTCCTTCCTTCCTTCTTTATTCTTTCTTTCTTTTTAAAATTTTATTTCTTTATTTTGAGAAAGAGAGAGAGACCATGCCATCAGCACAGAGCCTGATGTGGGGCTCGATCTCATGTACCATGAGATCATGACCTGAGCTGAAATCAGGAGTCGGTTGCATAACCAATTGGCTTACCCAGGCACCCCTTTCCTTCCTTCCTTCCTTCCTTCCTTCCTTCCTTCCTTCCTTTCCTTCTTTCTTTCCTTCTTTCTTTCTCTCCCTTCCTTCCTTCCTTCCCTCCCTCCTTCCATCCTTCCTTCCTCCCTCCTTCTTTCTTTCTTTCTTTCTTTCTTTCTTTCTTTCTTTCTTTCTTTCTTTCTCTCTTGGAACAGGACAAGTTCCTAGACCCACACTGATGGTGATCAGATGTTAGGATAGTAGGCTGGAGGGTGGAGGGAGGAGGGAGGCCAAGGAGGGACAAGGCCCTGTCTATCCCCTCCCACCCCTAGGACTACCATCTGTACAAACTAGTTTAAAAGGAATGTCAAGGGGCACCTGGGTGACTCAGTCAGTTAAGTGTCCAACTCTGGATTTTGGCTCAGGTCATGATCTCACAGTTTGTGAGATCAGGCTATGTGCTGACAGCATGGAGCCTGCTTGGAATTGTTTCTCTGCCTTTCTCTCTGCCCCTCCCCTGCTCGTGTTCTCTCCTTCTCTCTCAAAAATGAATTTTAAAAAACATTCATAAATAAATAAATAGAATGTGAAGATCAGTTTTTTTATTAAAAATGTTTTTATTCTTTATTTATTTTTGAGAAAGACACAGCCAGACAAAGTGTGAGGGAGGAACAGAGAGAGAGGAAGACAGAATCTGAAGCAGGCTCCAGGCTCTTAGCTGTCAGCACAGAGCTCCACGAGGGGCTTGAACTCATGAACCGTGAGATCATGACCTGAGCCAAAGTCAGTCACTTAACTGACTGAGCCACCCAGGCGCCCCAAAGGTCAGCTTTGATGGAGAAAAGGACTTACAAAAGACCAGTGTAGTTTGAGGGATGGAGAAGGAGCAGTGTCCAAGAGCCGAGTGGAGAGTGCATATATTGATTTGTTATGTTTATGTGTCAGGTTTTTGTTTTATTTTGTTTTTCAACTGCAGCTAGAGCCTTCTCCTCCATCTCATTGAGAGGTGCCCCAGAATAACTTGGTTATTCTGGTTGCCCATTGGTTGATAAGGAAATAGAGGCCCACGTCAGACTCTGTTGGTCCTGCTCATTGGCCTTCTCAACTCCATGACGTCCTTGATAGAAGAGCCTTGACTGTGTCAGGCCTTCAAGCCAAGACCTCTTGATCTCAAGGAACGTGTCCTGAGGCACGGTCATCACCAAGCCAAGCATAGTAATCCCCTTTCTTTTGCCACATTTACAGGTGGCAATGTGGGCTGGTTTGGTGGATGAGACAAAGGAGGAGGCCACAGGGTGGGGGTGGGGGGGCTTCTGAGAAAGGTTTTCCTTTCTGATCAAAAAGAGAGGCATAGAGAGAGAAAGTCTCCTCCCTGCACCCACTTCCTGCTTCTGGAAGTTGTCGGGTGAGGGTGTGGTGTGATGCCTGGAGCCCGTTTGCTTACCCGCTTACCCACTGAAGGTGGCAGAGTGGAAAGACAGAGCCACCTGGGGGCTTGAGCCGCAGCCCCTTTTCTAGAACTCCTTATTTCCAAAGCTTTTACTATGTGGGGAGATGAAATGTGTTGTTGAAACTGATGTCACTTACGCTAACTACGTGAAGCCAAAAGCAACCTAAGCAACAAGACACAGATGAACAGAACGACATGTCTGAGAGCACCCAGGTCACAGGTGGCAATGCAAGGGTCAGATCCAGGACAAATATGGAGTTTGGAATTAAACAGACCCCCATTTGAATCACTGCTTCGCTATGTGCTCCACAACAAGGTGCTTCATGTTTCTGGGTCTGTTTTCTCCTCAGTGAAATAAGGATAAAGTAACATAAGCCTCCACCTCATGGAGCTGTTGTAAGATTAAGTGAGATCACGTGATGTGGCTGCTAGTCAGTGTTTTCTCTCTTCGGCTTCCTGCCTGACGCTACATCCAGTGCAACCTTTTTCTTTTAATTAATTAAGAAATTAATTTAAAATGTACATCCAAGTTAATTAGCATGTAGTGCAACAATGATTTCAGAAGTAGATGCCTTAATGCCCCTCACCCATTTAGCCCATCCCCCCCACAACCCCTCCAGCAGCCCTGTCTGTTCTCTATATTTAAGTCTCTCATGTGTTGTCCCGTGCAAGTTTTTTGTTTTGTTTTCTTTTTTAAAAAATTTTTTTAGTGTTTATTTTTGAGAGAGAGAGAAAGAGAGAGACGAGCACCAGAGGAGGAAGAGCAGTAAAAGAAGGAGACACAGAATCCGAAGCAGGCTCCAGACTCCAAGCTGTCCGCACAGAGCCAGACACAGGGCTTGAACTCAGATCGTGAGATCATGACCTGAGCCAAAGTCGGATGCTTAACCGACTGAGCCACCCAGTCTCCCCTGTTTTATTTGCAAAAATGCGTTTATCTTAAGAAAATTAACTCTAAGACTTTTAATGCAGCAAAAGTATTTTAAGTTGTTGTTTTGTTTTTACAACATGCATTTGAAACAGTGCAATCTGCTGTCTTCTCTTTCCCTTTAGAGCTCTATTAGCGGCTGGATTTGCATGATATTCACAATTCACAATGTCAGAGTACCTAAGTGATTAATTTCACTTCCTTGTAAACATTTCTATTTGTTTACAGCATGCTTCTTCTCTGAAAGTCCCCCAAACTGAGTAAGTAATCTTAGTTACATTAGCATCTAGAAAAGTTACTGCTGAAGACCTGTTATCTGTCGCTCTGAAAAATAATAGACCTCTGGAAATCTGATGTGTCATCTGGAAATCTTTAAGTGCTTTTTAAAAGTAATCCTTAAGTCTCTACTTCATTTCTATTNAATACATGTATTGTTTATTATAATAATTTTACAGATGAATCGAGTGAGAGACCGAGGTGGGCTGTAACTTCCGCAGGTTCGTTTGCACAAGCGGTAAAGTTCATTGAGTTCCACCACGGCCGATTCCGAAGCCCGGGCTCTTTCCAGTCCACCAGGTAGTTTCTCACTGTAAGAAGAGAAAACCGCCATGGGGACACTATTTTGCATTTAAGATGGAAAACACATCTAGAGTAACATATTTTAAGTATCTCAAGGGCCTTACTTGTTTTGTTCCCCAACCAGAGCTGTGCTAGGTACCTTCTAGGCACTCAATGATCGACTGATTGATCAACTGATTGATAACCAGCAATATCTTACTTGTGCGCATTTCCCTCTGAAGAAATATTTAAGGGCCTGACAGTGATGTGAATCTCATCATCATTTCCAAAATACCTATTAGACTTTCTTTCATGGCTGCAGGATAGTTTCACAGCCATGACAGTGCCATCAGTTTGTGAAAGTCTTGAGGCTACAATGATCAAATGGAGAGCAATAGTTTTATTTTATTGTTTATTTATTTTTGAGACAGAAAGAGACAGAACACAAGCAACGGAGGGACAGAGAGAGAGGGAGACACAGAATCTGAAACAGGCTCCAGGCTTTGAGCTGTCAGCACAGAACCCGATGCCGGGCTCCAGCTCACGAACTGCAAGATCATGACCTGAGCTGAAGTCGGACACCTAACCGACTGAGCCACCCAGGCGCCCTGAGAGCAGTAGTTTTATACAAGAAAAAATAAAAAGACAGAGGACCTGATCCTTCATTAGGCTTTCATGTCAAAGGTGAGAATTGAATATCAACCAAAGTAGTTGGTAGAACTATAATTGCGAGTGTCGTGGCCACAACTTTCGAGCAGATACATAGCTTGAGATTCTTGACGTTTTACAAAGTCATTACCTGGAAGGGATGGGAGTGGAGGTTGAGGCGTGTATCAAGAAGAAAATAAAGTTTGGTGTTCTAAAAAAAACTCGTTGTGTTTTCATTTATGTAATTTCGGGTTGGGGGCCATTGCAAAACCAGTGAGTTAGAAGAGATGAGGAAGACCGGCATCTAGTTCTGACTATGTTCCTAATTTACTGTGTGACTTGGAGGCATCATCTCTTCCCCTCCCTGAAGCCCCATTTCCCCATCTATACAAGGAAGGTTTGCCCATGGGACCTATAAAGCCCCTTGCATGTGCGAGTCAGCTCCTTCTCTTTCCTTTTATCCCCTAGGTTATTGCCATAGAGGGAGGAATGGACGCTCTTGAGAAAAGTCCCTTTGATAGTAAACATCTTGTCTTATGAATCTGGAGGACATTATGCAAAGTGAAATAAGCCAGACACACAGAAGGACAAATACTACATGATCCCACTTAAATGAGGAATGTAAAATAGTCAAACTCAGAAGCAGAGAGTAGAATGTTGGTTGCCAGGGGCTGGGGGAGGGGGGGAGACGGTGAAACAGGGAGATATTAGTCAAAGGGTACTAAGTTTCAGTTGTAAGATGAATAAGTCCTAGAGATCTCCGGTTCAGCACAGGGCCTGTAGCTA
>NW_027527807.1:2974934-2982743 GCF_008692635.1 Crocuta crocuta
ATACTTAAATTTTTGCTAAGAGGGTAGATCATATGTTTAAGTATTCTTACTACAAAATAATAATAAAATAATAACAATAAATAAAGGTAGGAGGAAACGTTGAAGGTGATGGATATAGTAATGGCCAAGATTATGGGAGAGCACCTGGCTGGCTCAGTTGAAGGAACATGTAACTCTTGATCTTGGAGTCATGAATTTGAGCCCCACGGTGGGTGTAGCGATTACTTAAATAAATAAGCTTTTAAAAAGATTACGATGATCGTTTCACGGGTGTTTCCTTATCTCCAAACTCATCAAATTTTATATGTTGCTATTTAATGTACAGCTCTTTGTATGTGAATCGTATCTCAGTAATGTGGTTTGGAAAAGAAAAAAAAAATACCTCATCTTGGGCTGAGAGTTCTTGGAGACTGTGGGGCTCCTCGCTCATTTCCAGAGCCACTCGCATGTTCATGTGGACAGCACTCAGGATTCTTATGGTGACCAGTGACTTAACCCCAGCTGGCGTTTTGCTTCTGCGAACAAGAGAGACTTCCTGGGTCATGTAGCCAAGCCTGGGAAGGGCAGGGCAACTGGAACAAAGGACTTGGAACACTCACAGGAATCTGTTTCCCTTTTCCTCTCCCTTCCTTTTTCTGCCTCCCATCTCTGCCTCTCTGAGTGTCAGCTTCATTCTCTCAGCTGGTCAGTTCTGTGCTCACACCTCCCAGAGTTCATGCCAGAGAGGAATTCCTAGCTACCCATTCTAATGCCAAGAATTAAAAGATCCCAGGAAGGCTTGTCCTACCTTAGATCACGTGTCCGTGTCTGCACTAATCGCTGTGTCCAGGTAACGGAGTTCTCTATGAACATAGCTGTGGTCCTTCACATGCGTGGTTGGAGTGGAGAAGGGAACATTTCCCAAAAGGGGGAGTGCTGCTCTGAGTTGACAGAGCACTGGACAGCCAGGGCAGTGAGGCTCCATGGTTTTTGATGGCAGTCTGCTGAGCACGACCCACAATGACACCAAAAGGTTCTATGGTGTTTTTATAATCAAGAGATGCTATAGACTGAATGTTTGTGTCCCCCTCAAAATTCATATCTTGAAATCCTACCCCTTGATGTGATGGTATTAGAAGGTGGGGCCTTTAGGAGACGGGTTTAGGTCATGAGCATGTAGCCCTTGTGAATGGGATCAGGGCCCTCATCAGAGACTCCAGAGAGACCTCCACCCCCACCCTTTAGCCATGGGAAGACACAGCAAGAAGACGGCCATTTATGAACCAGAAAGTGGGCTCTCACCAGATTCCAAATCTTCCAGGGCCTTCGTTTTGGACTTCCCAGTCTCTAGAACTGTGAGAAATGAGTTTCTGTTGTTTATAAGCACCCACTCTATGGTAATTTGTTAGAGCAGCTGGAATGGACTAAGAAAGCAGACTCTTGGAAAAGAAAATACGTTGCTACATTGAATTCAAAGCGCTGAAGGATTGAATATGCTTTACCAGTCTCTTTTCTCCAATGCAGAACATGAAATGACCTGTAATTCTGAAAGAGACATCCATTTTTTTATAGTGTCACTCAGGGAGTAAGCAATAGAAACTTCATCCATTTTTTATTATTCATAACACTACTTGCTACTTACATACTGTGGCATTTTCATCAAAGGATTTCAGAACATACAATTAGCAAGTATTAGTCAGTTTTCAGATGGGAAGTCAGAGGTGCTGAGAAGGCAAAGCCAGGCACTGTGGGTCTGCCTGGGATGGTGAAACTTCTGGAAAGTACCTTTTCTAACCCTAGCCTAGTAAGTCAGTTCAAAGATGCATGCCATCCAATTCAGAAGCCCCATTCCAGCCAGAAGGAAACTAAAGATGAAGGTCAAGCTTTCACAGAATCAGAAACTCTCAGATTTGGAAAAGGACCAGATACAGGCCAACGTCCCATCTGTGCATATACTCTTTCTAGAATATCATTCATAATGATGAATGGCCATGCAGTATCTAGAGGCTAAACACTATTTAGTTCACTAAGCAACACATTTTGTTATTGGAGTGAGAAACTTATTCTTTAAGTTGGAGCCTGTCTTCCTCAGGTCAGCCATTCTTTTTTTTAACTCACTCTTGAGGGCCTGTTCTGTGAATGACAGTCATCTAGAACAGGGGGATTCAGAGATAAGACTTGGTGTTCATTCTCTAGGATATCAGTGTCCAATGGAAGAACCAGACATATCTGTCTATAGTACATTCCTTTGTGACGGTGTGAACAAGGGAGCCCAAAAGTAGAAATGCTTACCTCTCTCCCGAGAGGTCAAAGAAGTTCTCCTGGTGGAGCTAACCCTAGAGCTGATTTTTTAAAAATATTTTTATTTATTTCTAGGAGAGAGAGAGAGACAGCGTGAGCAGGGGAAGGTCAGAGAGAGACGGAGATACAGACTCTGAAATAGGCTCCAGGCTCTGAGCTGGCAGTCAGCACAGAGCCCGACGCGGGGCTCGAACCCACGAACCGCGAGATCATGACCTAAGCGAAAGTCGGACGCTTAACCGACTAAGCCACCCAGGCGCCCCTAGAGCTGATTTTTTTTTAGAAGATGAGTAAGAATCTACCAGATGAACTAGGATGGATTCTTGGTCAGGCAGCTGTGATACCAGCCTATAAAAAGACTCAGAGGTGAGCAAGGGAATGGCTCATGGAGGGAACCACAGATCATTTAGTGTGACTGGAGACAGGGTGTCAGAGGTTTAAAAGATCAGGCTGCAGAACACACACTGTATTTCTTACCATCGTGCAGATGCTTTAAAATCCATCCACGGATCCCTTCCTTTGTTCTTTCAGTATTCATTGGGGGAATTAGAGACTCGGAGCCAAAGACTGTGTTGGCCGTTAGAGATAGAGCAGTGTTCTGTGTTGAACTGTGTCCCCTTTAGAGAAGATACATTGAGCGCACTCTCACTACCTCTACTACCTCAGAATGGGACCTTACTTGGAAGTAGGGTCTTTAAAGAGATGATAGTTAAGATTAAGTCATTAGGATGGGTCCTAATCCAACATGACAAGTGTTCTTATAAAAGGGGGGAATTTGGACCCAGAGACATGTTCACAGGGTGAACACCAGGCAAACATGAAGGCAGAAATCTGTATGATGCGTGTACAAGCCAAAGGATGTAGGAGGTTGCCAGTAAACCACTGGAAGCTGGGGAGACACCTGGAGTGGATTGTCCCTCCCAGCCCTCAGGAGGAACAACACTGCCTACACCTTCATCTCAGACGTCTAGTCTCCAGAGCTGTGAGACAATGAACTTCAGTTGTTTAAGTCACCCAGTCTGTGGTACATAGTAACAGTAGCCTTAGCAAAGTAATACAAGTAGTGAACAAAGAAAACGTAGATTCTGCCTCATGGAGCTTATGCTTTAGTGAGGAAGAGAGATAATCGAACAGAAACAAAAATGTATTCATACATTGTGAAAGCAAGAGCTCAGGGGCTTATGGGAATACATAGAGGGGACTAATTTTTTCCTGTGCCCCAGAGACTTTATTTTTTTATATAATTTATTGTCAAATTGGTTTCCATACAACACCCAGTGCTCATCCCAACAAGTACTCTCCTCCATGCCCATCATCCAGTTTCCCCTCTCCCCAATCCCCATCAACACTCAGTTTGTTCTCAGTATTTAAGAGTGACTTATGGTTTGCTTCCCTCCCTCTCTGTAACTTTTTCCCCTTCCCCTCCCCCATTGTCTTCTGTTGAGTTTCTCAAGATCCACATAGGAGTGAAAACATGGTATCTGTCTTTCTCTGACTGATTTATTTCACTTAGCATAATGCCTTCCAGTTCCATCCACGTGGCTGCAAATGGCCAGATTTCATTCTTTCTTGTTGCCAAGTAGTATTCAACTGTATATATAAACTGCATCTTCTTTACCCATTCATTAATTGATGGACATTTAGGCTCTTTCCATGATCTGGCTCTTGTCAAAAGTGCTGTTATAAACGTTGGGGTACATGTGAGAGGGGCCTAATTTAATATAGGTGGGCAGAGAAGACCACCTAGAAAAAATGTCCTAAAGAATGAGTAGAAGTAAGGCATGTCACTAGGGTGATGAGGTGAGAAGTGAATTGTGAGAAGAGAGAATATCCATATGTAAAGGTTCAGAGGTGAGCAAAAGCATGATGATGAATTCCAGGAACAGAAAGAAAGTCACTATGACTACAACCTAATGTGTAAAGGGGAGAAAGGTCAGGGATGAGGATATAAACTTGGGATCAGATCTTGGAGAGTCTTATAGGCCGAGTTACGGAGCTCAGACTATATTGTAAGAACAATGGGGAGGGGCGCCTGGGTGGCTCAGTCAGTTAAGCCTCCGACTTTGGCTCAGGTCATGATCTCATGGTTAGTGGGTTTGAACCCCGCGTCGGGCTCTATGCTGGCNCTATAAAATAAAAAAAGAAATAAATGAAACATTAAAATAAATAGATAAATAAATAAATGAACAATGGGGAATAACTGAATGGCTTTAAGCAGGGGCATCAATATCAGATTAACAGTTTAGGAAGATCACTCTGGCTTCAGGCTAAGGAATGGATTCGAGAACANNNTATCCTGCAGGTAATTGGAAATATCTATGTGGGTTCCTTCTTCAATGCATCACCCATCTCTCCCTTTCTACTGCATCAAGGCCTCGAACAAATAAACATACTCTAATCATTCCTACCTCAAAAAAAAATCTCTTTTGATCCCATACATCCCAAGTGCTGTTCCTCCTCAAAGCCAAATTTTGCAAAGAATTTTTGCAAAAAATTTTCTATACTCTCTTTTTCATTTTCCATTACTCTTTTTCTTTGATGTTTCATTTACTTTTGAGAAAGAGAGTGCAAGTATGGGAGGGGCAGAGAAAGAGAGGGACAGAGGATCCAATGTGGGCTCTGTGCTGACAGCAGTGAGCACAATGTGGGGTTTGAACTCACAAACCATGAGATTATGACCTAAGCCAAAGTCTGACACTCACCGACTGAGCCACTCAGGTGCCCCTCATTCTTTTTAAAAAAAAAAAAAAACAGCTTTATTAAAGATATAATTCATATATCATTCAATTTACCCATTTTAAGTGTACAATTCAGTAGTTTTTAGTATACTCCTAGAGTTGGAACATTTCATCTTCAGAAAGAATTCTATACCCTTTCCTATCACCCATTAAACCCCTCCCATCCTGCCAAGCCCTAAGTAACCTCTAATCTACTTTCTATCTCTGTAGAATTGCCTATACTGAACACTTCACACAAATGGAATCATAATATGGGGTCTCTTGTGCCTGGCTACTTTCACTTAGCATAATGTTTCAAGATTCATCCATGTTGTAGCATGGATTAGTATTTCATGGATGAATAACTCTTCATTTTACAGATATTCCACATTTTGTTTATCCATTCATCAGCTGACCCATCCATTCTTCAATATTATCCAATTGGGCTTTATTTCCATCACTCCTCTGAAAATACATTTGTCAAAGTCATGAATTACTTCTTTATTATTTAATTCAATAGTCATTTTACTATTCTCGTATTATTCAAACTCTTAAGCATTCAACATAATTGAACACTCCTTCTTTTTTGAAATAATTACTTCTCAGTGATTTCAGTGACACCATATTTTCCAACCCACTGCTTATTTTCTTCAATTTTGTTGCTGGTTTTCCCCTTTAATCCTATCTATAAGTGTTGGAATGTTCTAGAGTTTGACCTTGAACTCTTTCATCTACCCATACTTTCTAAATGATTTCATCCGATCCCATGGCTTTATATATTATCTATGTATGTTGATGACTTCAGAGTTTTTATGTTCAGTCCAGACCTCTTCTCTGAGCTCCACATTCATATACACTACTTCCTGCTTAGTCACTTCTTTTAGATGTATAATAGACTTCTCAAATTTAACATGGCCAAAGGACACTTGACTCCCTATCTTCTACACCATCCTCACAAACATGATCCTCTCACATCCTTCCTTACCTCAGTTAATGGCACATAGTCCAATAGTCATTCAAGCAAAAGCCCAAGAGTCATTCTTGATTCTTCAGTTTCTCTTCATCCCTTACATTCAAACCCTCAAAAATTCCAATGGGCTATATCTAAAAAGTATATCAAAATTTGACCACTCTTCATCATCTCCATGTTTAAGTATGGTCCAGAGAAACTAGTCATCCTTGCTTGGGCCACTGTAATAGCATCCTCGTTGCTCTTCCTGACTCAATTCTTGGCTCCATTCCAATTCATTCTGTACATCACATCCAGAGTGATCATTCTAAAATATAAGTCAGATCATGTCTTTCAAAATCTTTTTAACGTTCTCTAATGCTTTGTTACCTATATATGTGGACTTCCTTATCATTATATCCAAAGTCCTGATTATGGCCTATAGGGCCCTCTAAGACTGACTTATTATTCTCCTGGATCTCATCTCTTATTAGTTTCCTCCTTGTTCATGCTGCTGCAGGCACACTGATTTCTTTGTTGCTCCTCAAACACCCTTAGCATGTTCCCATCTCAGAGCCATTGCGCTTCTGTTTTCTTTGCCTTGGAGGCCATTCTCCCAGATGTTTACATAGCTGTCTTCTCATTGTATCATCTCAGTTCAAATGTTACCTTCCCTAGAGATGGCATTCCTTGACTGTCTTATGTAAAATTGCACCCACAAATTTGTTTATGATGGAGAACAAAGTTATTTTTAAAAATGAGAGTATGGAAAAGTTATATAGTATTACTCCTCTTAGTCCATCAGAAAGATTATTCTTAAAAATTCTTGAAGTTAAGATGTATTTGTTTACAATAAATATTCAAGGTGAACTGCCATCATTTCATGAAGTTGACAGAGGGATAAATGCTTCAGAGCAGATTCTGTAAGAAAATCTCTTACTAGGGAAAAAGCATATGCATGACATGTAGGAAGGTATAATTTTCAGCATAGACCAACTTTAAGTAGAATAGACAAAAATATCACAATTATTGTCAGAAAATCCTCTTTAGTTAACGTAATTTACTGAAATACTGGCAGTTATCGTATCAGAAAAGTGGGTTTTGAGCTATATCTTTATGGTCTTAGAAAATTCTAGTTGAATAGAAACCCCGTGGACTTCATAGAAGCTTGGAACACTACAATCAGTTTTTCTCAGGAGTTTCTAAAATCTTGAGAGATGGCCTAAACCCAGAACAGATGCCTACAGGATGATGGCTTCCAAAGTCTCAGGAAACTTACTTTTCATTGACACTAGAGCCCACACATGTAGGCCAGAACCTACATGCTAAACTAAGCAGGGCAACTACATGATAAAATAGAAGACTTAAAAAAAATTAAGAGTGTCCTAACATAACAGTCAAAATGTACAGGATGCAATAAAAAAATTGTTTGTCATACCAAATCCAAAAAAACTAAAATCTGAGTGAAAAAAACCCCTACAATCAACAGATACCAATACTGAGATGGATTGTATGTTGGAATTATCTGATAAGAATTTTAAAGCAGATATCATAAAAGTGCTTCAGTAGCCTATTAAAAATTCTCTTGAATTTACAAATTATCTTGGAACACATAAAAACTTTCATATTATATGAGTCCCAGAAAGAGAAGACAGAGAGAGTGGCACTGAAAAAACATTCAAAGTAATAGTAGATGAAAACTCCCCCAAACTGACAAAAGACATAAACTTACGGACTCAAGAAGTGGAGCATACTTTAGTTAGGATACTCACCCGCCCCCACCAAATTCACACCAGGACACAGCATCAGGAAACTTCTGAAAAGTGAAGACAAAAAAAAAAAAAAAAGTCTTGAAAGCAGCCA
>NW_027527807.1:2982800-2992126 GCF_008692635.1 Crocuta crocuta
AAGAAAAGCACAAAATTGTAGGTAATCCTATAAGGAACATTCTAAAGGGAACACCTTATTTGAATTATGGTGGGTTTCTCATATGACATCATGGAGGCTAAAAGGAAGTGGCATAACAGCTTTCAAGTACTGAAAGAAAAGATCTGTGAACCACAAATCCTGTATCCATTGAGATGATCCTTCAGGAATGAAGGGGAAATCGACATTCTCAGATAATGGAGAACTAAGAGAATTTGCCACTTGAAGACCTACCCTGATAGAATAGCTGAAGAAAGTTCTTTAAAGAGAAAAAAAATGATAACAGAATAAGCCTGGAAACTTCAGAAAGGAAAGCAGAACGTGGAATGGGTAAAAATAAAAGTAAACATTATGGACTACCTTTCACTTCATGAGTTTCTTTAATAATATTTTATTGCTGAAAAATGATACAACACTATCTGATATGGAGCTCAATGAATGCAGAGAAAGTATTTAAGACAATGATATTTGAAAAGCAGGGAGAGTCAAAGGACCTAAATGGAATTAAGGTTTCTACACATCACTCAAAGTAGTAAAATGTCAACATTAGTAATCTGTGATAATATGCATATGTGTGTGGTAATGCTCAGAGCAACCCCTAAGAAAACCATACAAAGCAAATTACTCAAAAGCATTATAAATAAATTAAATGAAACACTAATAATGTTAAGCAACTCACATGAAAGAAAGAAGAAAAGAAAAAGGGGAACAAGAAATAGGGGACAAACATAAAACAAATATTAAAATGACACACTTAAACCCTAACAATTTAATAATTACTTTAAATATAAATGGTCTAAATTTACCAATTAAGAGATTGGAGTGCCTGAGTGGCTCAGCTGCTTAAGCATCCGACTCTTGATCTCAGCTCAGGTCTTGATCTCAGGGTCATGAGTTCAAGCCCTGCACTGGACCCTGAGCTGGGTATGGAGCCTACTTATAAATAAATAAATAAATAAATAAATAAATAAGATTTGCAGAATAGATTTTTTTAATGACCTAACTATATGCTGTCTATNCAAACATTAATCAAAAGAAAGCAAGGGGCACCTGGGCACATGGTTGGTTCAGTCGGTAGAGCATGCAACTCTTGATTTTTGGGTTGTGAGTCAGAGCCCCTTTTTGGAGGGAGCCAGACACGGAGCCAGACACGGAGCTCAATCTCATGACCATGAGATCATGGCATGAGCCAAAATCAGGAGTCAGACACTCAACTGACTGATCCACCCAGGAGCCCCAGATATCAAAGATTTTACCACAATTAATCAACAATATTGAGTTGACATACATAAAACATCACAACTATCTACAGCAAAATACACATTCTTTTTCAAGTACTCATGGGACATACACCAACATAACTATGTCCTTTATCATTAAAAAAAAAAAACCTTAACAAATTTAAATAATTTAAATCATACAGAGTTTGTTCTTTGACCAAAATCAAACTAGAAAGCAATAACAGAAAGATAAAAAGAAAATCTCCAACCACTTGGAAACTAAGCAACACACTTAACAATCCATGAGTCAAAGAGGCAGTGTCAAAAGAAATTAAAAAATACACAGAACTGAATAAACATATCAACATGTATGAGATGCAGCTAAAGTGGTGTTGAAAGGGAAATTTGTAGCATTAAATGCTTATAATTAGAAATGGAAAAAAGTCTCAGGGGTGCCTGGGTGGCTCAGTCAGTTAAGCACCTGATTTTGGCTCAGGTTATGATCTCATGATCTGTGAGTTTGAGCCTCACATCAGGCTCTGTGCTGACAGCTCAGAGCCTGGAGTTTGCTTTGGATTCTGTGTGTGTGTGTCTCTCTCTGCCCCTCCCCTGCTCACACTCTGCCTGTCTGTCTGTCTCTTTCTCTCTCAAAAATAAATAAACATTAAAAATTTCAAAGTAAAGAACAAAGCACTCGAGTCAATAATCTAATCTGAAAAACCTAGAAAGAGAAGAGCAAGATAAATCCAAAGAAAGCAGAAGAAAGGAAATAATAGTGATAAGAACAGAAATTAATGACATTGAAAACAAGGAATCAATAGGGAAAATTAATGAAACAAAGAGATAGTTCTTCAAAAAAAACTCAATAAAATAGATAAACCACTAGAAAGTTTGCAAAGGTAAAAAGAGAAGAGATACAAATCACCAACATCAGTGGGACGCCTGGGTGGCTCAGTTGGTGAAGCATCCAACTCTTGGTTTCGGCTCTGATATGATCTCAAGGTTTGTGAGTTTGAACCCCACATCAGGTTCCATGCAGACTGTGGAGAGCCTGCTTAGGATTCTCTCTCTCCCTCTGTCTCTGACCCTCCTCCACTCATGCTCTGTCTCAAAATAAATAAGAATTTTTAAAAAAGCAAAACAATAAAACCCACAAACACCAACATCAGGAATGAAATAAGGATATCACAGCGGATGGTGCAAAGGATAATAAAGGAATACTACACACAACTTTATGGTTCTAAATTCTTTTTTTAAAAATAGTTTATTGTCAAGTTGGTTTCCATATAACACCCAGGGCTCATCCCAGCAAGTGCCCTCCTCCATGCCCATCACCCACTTTNGTGGTTCTAAATTCTTATGCCAGAACTTGTACATAAATGTTGACAAAGTCTTTATTCATAATAGCCAAACTGAAAACTACACGAACATCCTTCAATGGGTGACTGGTTATACAAAGTGTGGTGTGTCCATCCTATGGAAGACTACTCAGCTGTACCAAGGTAATGCACCAAGCTGTAAATGCAACAACTTGGATGAATCTCAAAGGAATTACACTGAGGGAGAAAAAGCCAATCTCAAAAGAGCACCTAGGGACGTCTGGGTTGCTCAGTCGGTTAAGCATCCAACTCTTGGTTTTGGCTCAGGTCATGATCTCACCATTTCATGAGTTTGATCTGACCAGTTGTATCAGATATCAACCAGTAGGGGAAGCTGGGAGAAGGCTGCTTAAGATTTCCCTGTGCATTTCTTTGCAGCCTTCTGGGAATTTATAATTATTTCAACATAAGATGTTACAAAAAGCATTTGGAGGCCAAATGAGAGACTCCATATATGAAGTCCATCAACCGAGAAGGTCTATATATATGCTCTTTATTAGACCACTATTGTTACCTGTCTTCCTGGTCCAGACTTGTTCCCATGTATAACAGCCCCAAATAATATTATCAAAGGGAGCGGCTTCGCCCATTGTAGTCAATCCAAGGAAAACCAAAATTATTTTTTTAACCTAGCTAAATCATGGGGTCCTCTATCTAGGCTGCCTCCCCCTAGTCCTTCCTTGCTCCCAAGATGGGCAAGAAAACACATTTTTATTAACACACTAAGAAGTAATTGCATAAGAGTGAACTTCATGTCTAATCAGAGCAAGAGTTAACAAGAGCACCAGCATCTTAAACTTTAGAGAGTATCTATGTATATATAACTTGTATATATACAAGGTATGGTATTTGTCATTAATTTACAGGAATCCAGACATAATGACACTCTGCTCCTTTGCTTTGGAAAGGGGCTTATTACAAGTTCAAATATTTCCCACTCTAGCTGGCCCAGGTTAAGAACACAGTCACTGTCAAGGTAAACCTGTGTCCAAATCCCAGCTCCGACACTCACAGGCTGTGAGAATGGGAACTCATTTGTGTTGACTTCTCTAAGCCTCATTTCCTCATCTGTAAAGTGGGATCATGATCATAACTACCCTGGACGGTTGCTTGCCTGCACCAATGAGATCATAAAAATGCTTAGCATGACATCTCTCGGACATGTAGTAAAAGCCCGATACACGGTGCTGCTAGTTGTCCTCGTCGCAGTAGTTGTTACTATTATTAGTATCATTATTACTCTTTCACCGCCCACCCCTACTGGTAGCCAAGGCCCCAGAACCTATGGTTTTAGATTTCACTCCTTATTGTAAATCTGAGTAAGGCCAGCCCTTTCTAACTGCGCCCTCTCAAAAACTTTTGAGAAAATCTGCAGGTTTCAAGTAAACCTTTGCTTCTTTGGGGTCTGCACTGTGGTTTTGACTGAGTTTCACTCTGATATTTGGGTTCAGCCAGAAGTGGAATTCAAAGTGAGATGTAAAGAGGAAAGGCTCGTTTATGCAAATGTAACTGAACAAAAGTTTCTGCAAAATGGAAAGTGCTGAGTTTTGCACAAAGCTTAGGTCAGTTCGCTTTCTTGGGTTGGAACGACTCTGTTGTCTACACGGGCAGGGCCATCTGCCCAGGAGAGAACTGGCTGAGGGGAGAGAAGGGGCCTCCTCCTCTACCCAGTAGTTATCTTAGAGAGGACAGAGAGATGGTCGTCAGAAAGGGAAAGCCGGGATCCTGCTCAAAGGCTGATGTATGGAATCACCTTTAGGAGGTTGCTCTTACAGGCAGGTTTAATGAGGCTGTAGTGGGTGGAGGTCAATGCAAATGCCTTCCCTCCAAATTCTCCGAGGGGAAGTAACTATGGAAACACTGTGGCACTCTCAAAAGCACATGATACCTGCCGTGTAAAATATGAAACACAAGGTAGCAGTGATATGAGTTTACAGCACTAGGGAAATAAATCGTTGTTGAAATAGACTGAATATGGGGTCCCCACTCCCCAAATTTATGTTGGAACCTGCCCTCCAAATATGACTACAGTAGGAAATGGAGCCTTTGAGAGGTAATGAAGTCAATGAGGTGGGGCCTTCATGAATGGGGTTAGTGCCTTTATAAAAGGACCCCCTTTCACCATGTGAGGGCGCAGCACCACAATGCCATCTGCGAACCAAGAAAGGGGCTCTCATCAGACTCTGCACTTGCTAGTAACTTGCAAATATTGGATTTCCCAGTCTCCAGAACTCTGAGGAATAAACTTCTGTTGTTTAAGCCACCCACTGTATTCTGTTATAGCAGCCTGAATGGACTAAGACACTTATTTGTGAAGACAGAAAATTAAAATTTTAAATTCAATAATGTCCTGTTTAAATAATTAGCACTCCCACAACCCTTGGGTCCTATCATTCCCATGTGACTAAGGCCAATCCATTCACTGGTGATGATTCCTTTCTGGGTTGCCGGCTGGGTGTAGTGTGTACATGCACACATTTGAGAGGGTATACTAAACAGCATTCCATCAGGAGTATCCAAGAAATCACCCCCTGGTAAATGGACGATCTTAGAACATACCTGAGCATTCTGGTTGGAGGATCCTGAAAATACAAAATAGATTTGGAGCGGGGAGCCTGGGTGGCTCAGTCGGTTGAGCGTCCGACTTCGGCTCAGGTCGTGATCTCACTGTTTGTGGGTTCGAGCCCCACGTCGGGCTGTGTGCTGACACCTAGCTCAGAGCCTGGAGCCTGTCTTCGAATTCTGTGTCTCCCTCTTTCTCTGACCCCCCCCCTTGCGCACGTGCTCTTGCTCTCTCTCTCTCAAAAATAAATAAAACATTTTAAAAATTTAAAAAAATAGATTTGGAGGATTATTTTTCTACATGGTTTCAAAGTTTTAGTGTTTCAACTTTCATGCTGATTTGAGACCAGATGTCCCTCCTTCATCCCAGTTGAAAACAAAGTCCTAANGTGAGGTGGTATCTCAGTCAAATACCACTTTTTAAAAAATTGAAGTGTAGTTGACATGCAATATTATGTTGGCTTCAAGTGCACAACATCGTGATTCAACAGGTATGTACATTATGAAGTGATAACTATCACTTCCTTAGGGGAGTTTTCTCTGACACTTCCTCCAGTCCCACTAGGCTGGACCCTATGGGATCTCACAGTCTCTGGTTCTTTTTTGTAGAGGGCACTTTGCACTTATGGTTCCATAACGAAGTGTGTAATTGTGAGTTTAGTGCTTGCCTTTTCTGCTAGACAATACCCTTTCTGAGGACAGGGGCCATGTCTATCTTAGTCACTGCCAATCAGGGACTCCTCGCTCAGAACCTGACATACAGTGTATGCCCGGGAAACATTTCTGAATGAATTCAATTCCCCCACCCATCCTTTATCCGAGCTAGCCTGATGGGTTTCTGTTCCCTGCAAACAAGAGACTGGAGTAGAATGCAAAGGAATAAATGAGCACTCAACATCTCCGTTAGAGCTGAGCCCAGGTTTCTTTCCAAGAGTTCATCTGCAGGGGGATCAATCCGGTTTGTAACACGAAGGGCGAACATTGCACATCTGGGTGCTGGGATACCTCGCTCTGCTTCCTCTCAGCATGGACTAAAATGGCACACCGCTCCTTGCCTCGCCTCCATTCTAGTTTCAGTTTTAGGTTGCTAATCTGACCTTTAGGGTTTTTTTTTTTTCTTTTTTAAGGCACCAAATGCAAAGAGAGAGTAGGTATTTTCCCCAAGTGTTATTACCAAAGTGAGACAACATCATTTCTTAGATTCTCTGTAGGTAGGGACCCGTTCACAATTCAAGGTGCCTGATCCTCATGCACCAGACTTTTGAATGTAGGATGTAGTATTTACTCCCTTAAACAAGGGATTTGGTCCCATTTAGGTTAGAATTCAACAGATGCACCCGTTTCCCCAGCCCCGCCCTCTGCCCGTATTCAAGCAGAAGTTGGGAGCCCTCTGTCAGAGCTGATATAAAGCAAAGCCGTGTATTAGGTGGGAGAACAATTATTACTCTTGTACTCCTATGGAGAATATGTTGATGACATATTTTAATATGTAGGAAGACATTACTTTTCTACCTCCGTCTCCAAGAGAGATGGCTACTCACAATTATCTTTTGAACTCAGCATAAGATATCACATCATGGAGGCACTTGGCTGACTCACTCGGAGGAACTTGTGACTTTTTTTTAAGATTTTTTTTCTTTTATTTTTAAGCTTATTTATTTATTTATTTATTTATTTATTTATTTATTTATTTAGAGAAATAGAGAGAGCATGAGCAGGGGAGGAGCAGAGACAGATTGGGAGGGAGAGAATCCCAAAAAGGCTCTGTGATGTCAGTGCAGAGCCTGACATGGGGCTCGATCTCACAAACCAGGAGATCATGACCTGAGCCGAAATCGAGACTTGCATGCTTAATCATACACCACTTATTTTATTTTATGTTTTGAGAGAGAGAAAGACAAAGTGAAAGCAGGGGAGAGGGGCAGAAGGAGAGAAAGAGAATCTTAAGCAGGCTTCATGCTCAGCCTGGAGCCTGATGTGGGACTTGACCCCACAACACTGGGATCATAACCTGAGCTGAAATCAAGAGTCAGACACTCAACCAACCGAGGCACACAGGTGCCCCTAAAATTTTATTTTTAGTTAATCTCTACACCCAACGTGGGGCTCAAATTTACAACTCTGAGATCAAGAGTCGCATGCTCTACAGACTGAGCTGGCCAGGTGCCCCTGGCATGTGACCTTTGATCTCAGGGTTGTGAGTTGGAGCCCCACGTTGGGTGTACAGATTAGTAAGAAAGTAAATAAACTTAAAAAAAATGTTCAGAGGGACGCCTGGGTGGATCAGTTGGTTAAGCATCTGACACTTGGTTTCGGCTCGTCGTGATCTCATGATTCATGGGTTCAAGCCTCGCATTGGGTTGTGCTGACAGTGCAGAGCCTGCTTGGGATTCTCTGTCTCCCTCTCTATCTGCCCCTCCCCCACTAGCACTGTCTCTGTCTCTCTCAAAATAAATAAATAAACTGAAAAGAAAAAGTTCAGCAAGAATTAAAGAAATTATTATATTTTTTTAAGAAATCATATCACATCACCTAGGAAGCCTTCCTTTACCCCCAATAACAGGGTGCCCTCCTCTGTGCTTCCAGAGCAGCTCCAACAGGTCCCTGCAGGGCACTTGACCGCGCATTTCCTTCCGTCTGTTTCTTCATTCCTCTCCTCACTGGACTGAGAGCCCCTGAGGACAAGGAACACATCTTGTTCACTCCTCAGTTCTGCTCTATCTTGCTTCTGGGTCTTCACTCCTAATTATCCTTCAGGGTCATGCTTAAAGCATTGCTTCTTTCGTGAAACCTTCTGTGATACTTCCTCACACTCCCCCATCCTCCACTGAAATCCCATAGGCCCATTGGATTTCATGTCATCACCTATGTGCTAGCCTCTCTCTGGTGCTATGCTGGTAAATGTTTAATAGCATGTTTTCTGGAAAAAGAAATCCGACTTTATAATGATTGCCAATTTCCATGATATGAATACACCGTGGCCAATCTCTGGCTACCAGTGTGAGGTCACTCAACACACTCAGCTGGGGACAAATGCCAGCAGCACCGCCTTATATAATTATGATATTAGATATTATTTCCACCACACGGATGCAGTAGCAGCAGATTGCCTCAAGAGCAGGGAGAATAATAAAAAGCAGAAAAATGGTTAAGAAGTGATAACAAGCTTTGAGGATCTATTACCTTTCTTTTATGTTTTATTTAACGGTAAGTTTATATCATTTAATTTGTAATAATGGTGTGTTTCACAGCCTGTTTGCAATATTCCTGAACACTTATCAGCTCTCGTGAGCCAGTAGGAGCTGGCTACAGCCCATAACCATCTGTGTCCCCAACTCGACCGTGAATGCGGTGAGGACTTAGGCTGGGGATGTCCAACACTGAACACAGAGGACACTCACTAGTGTTCGCTGCAGCCGGCCAGGCAAATCCATTCTTTTGTCCTCCCTATAAAGAAGTTAAGCGAGAGCTCGGTGTGCTGTTTCGCCACAAAGGCCACTTGGCAAATGCTGTAGAGGAAGCCGATCTGACCTCAGCCAAGAACAAGGTCAGGGCTTTGTTATATATAGCACCTCATGACCAACTTCCTTCACACTGAGCTAATGTGCCACTGCCTGTTGACGACAGGGCAAGGTGGTGTAGGTCTGGTTTTACTGCGAAATTCACACCAAATCCCATAGAGCAAAAGAGAATTCTTGCCTTTCCAGGCCTCAGACACGAATCCAGTTCTTTTAGGACCCAGCAGAGCTCACTGGATTCCAGCCCACTCTGGAGAACGTCAGCTGTTCCCTGAGGGTTTCTTGTAATGCATGTGACCACACCAGGGCACCAGGCCTCACGGCAGGAGGGAACTGCAGGAATAGTCACAGTGTGTTTGGAACCACGTCAGCCATTAGTGGCACCCTATGGAAATGAGCTTTTATTAATCAGAGCAAATGTCACCATGCAATGAGTGCTTCCTGCCTTGGTGGCAAGCACCATGGGAGGCCATCTTCTCTGACTGATTCACGAGGCACCCTCATTAAGATCACCTTTGTGTTTGGGGCTGTTGTCCATCCAGTAAGATCAGACTCTGGTGGAGTTGAACAGGTTCTGCCTCATGGTCTCAGGGACTGCTTTCCTTTTTGTCAAGATGGTACCTTTTAAA
>NW_027527807.1:2992181-2992903 GCF_008692635.1 Crocuta crocuta
GTGTTTTTTTATAAGTGTGTTCAAGTCCCCCTGAGTCACTCCACTGAGAAGCATGGTGGGGAGAGGTCCTATGGGCTCAGCTTTGACCCTCTCTGACATCCGTTCAGAGAGTCGAAATCCGTTGGCTTTTCAGGGCACTGGTGACACTACCCACGATCCCCTCCAGATCTCAATAGGTTGACATTTCACATCATTTGAATAAATCAAAGTGACAGAGATGCACTAAGTTGCTGAGTTGGGGAGATGATCACAAAGAAGTGAAAAAGACATTTTCATTTTCTTGCTGATGAGCGAAATTAGTAAATTTTGCAAAGGAAGTGGGGTGCTTTGTGAGAGGAACCTTCTCGAGGAGAGAGCGGCAGTGCTACCTCTGTTCTGGCCAGTAATGAACTGGTGGGGACACGTCTCAAAGCCATCCATCGAGTGCACCCAAAAAACCCCCTGTATGGAATCCCCACCCTCCCTGAAAACAAGAGAGCCCTGATTTGGCAAGTCCTGACCTTGGAATACAAACTCAGTGTCATGTGCAAAATTGAATCCAGTTTCCTCAACTTCAGTCACCATGGCTATTGACCTTCATCTTTTCCTACAGAAGGAAAAAGTCGTTTTTCTACCACTGGTGGAAACACAAACTTAGGTGCCTTTCTGTTTGCATCCAGAAACAGCCCAGCTCTGCTTTTAAGCTACTTTGTTCAAAATGTGTTTCAAGGATTTGGCAAGTG
>NW_027527807.1:2992922-2993092 GCF_008692635.1 Crocuta crocuta
ATTTGGGTCAGAAGTTGAAAAACCCAATTGTGAGGCCTCATTCAGGAAGGAAGATCTTGTTCGTGCTAATCGACTACCAGTTATAAAATAGGTGATAGCAGGCAAGTGAGGAATTAAAAAGGAGGGGGTGGGGGCGGTGCTAGTTCATAATTTAGTCACCCTTGATTTCA
>NW_027527807.1:2993188-2995905 GCF_008692635.1 Crocuta crocuta
AAAGAACGAGCCAAAATTAAAAGTCAAAGGGGTTGGTTTTAAAAGGCCAAGCTGCAAAGAAGAGTAGGTTTTGGGCTCCTTTGCAAATAGAGGTGGAATAATGGGAATAAGCTCTTTTTAAAAAAACTTTTAAAATGTTTTTAGTTATTTCTGAGAGAGAGATTGAGAGAGCGTGAGCAGGGGGGTGGTCAGAGAGAGAGGGAGATACAGAATCTGTAACAGGCTCCAGGCTCTGAGCTGGCTGTCAGCANATAGGCTCCAGGCTCTGAGCTGTCAGCAGAGTCCGACGCGGGGCTCGAACCCACAAACCGTGAGATCATGACCTGAGCCGAAGTCGGACGCTCAATCGACTGAGCCACCCAGGTGCCCCAAAAGTTTATTTATTTATTTTGAGACAGCGCGTGCACAGGTAGGGAAGGGGCACAGAGAGAAGGGGAGAGAATCCCAAGCAGGCTCTGCACCACCAGCGCAGAGCCCAACGCGGAGCTCAAACCCAAGAACCTCGAGATCATGAGCTGAGCTGAAGTCGGACCTACTGAGTTTAACCTACTGAGCCACCCAAGCGCTCCAGGAGTAAACTCTTAAAGACCCAAGAGGAAGGAGACTCGGTGAGGGTGTTCTGGATTGTGTCCAGTGGAGTATCCTCTGCGATCCTGGGCATAAGAGCAAGTCCTGGTTCAGGGACATTCTAAAACTGAGTCAGATTCATCACATTGGCCATGTCAAAATTGGCTGGGGTTTTCCGAGTGAGGCTGGGAGGGGTAAGAGATGTGGATGAAGACGTGGTCAGGGGTCAGATGGTGAAGAATCCAAGGGTGATGTTACGGAGCTGGAACTCTAGCCTATGAGCAATAGGGAGCCACAAAAATAGCGTTTCTCGAATTTGGGTACATATTAGAATCACCTGGAAAGCTTGATGCCTGGATTCCCAACCCCCAAGATTACGATTTAATTGGCCTTAGGTGCAACGTGGGCATCAGGATATTAGAAATCTGTCCAGATGATTCTGCTACACAGCGAGGGTTGAGAGCCACCACATTAAAGGGTTTCAAGCAGGACGACGATGTTGTCAGGAACCTGTTTACCAGAGCTCAATTGTGACAGCAATCGCCTCTGAGGCAAGAACCCGTCTGGAGGCAATTGCAACGGTCCAGGTGAGAGGTGATACAGGATGGACCCAAGCAATAGTAGAAGGACTGCAGAGGAAGATACAGTTTTGAGAGATGTTTAGCTTGTTAAGTTGGCAAGACTCAGGTGACTGATTAGCTGTATGAGCCCAGGGAGAGGGAGGACTCAAGACCGGCTCCCAAGGAAATTTGACCCTCGTACGTGACTGGTGCGGTGTAACATAGCATATTCGCTTTGGAAAACGGTTTGGCAGGTCTTCAAAAACCCGAAGATAGATTACCATCTGATTCAGGAATTCCACTTCTAAATATGCACTCAAGAAAACCGAAAATACGTGGTCACATAAAAATGTGTAGATGGACGTTCAGAACAGCATTGTTGGTAATAGCCCCGAATTGGAAACAACCCAAATGTCCATCAACTGATGAATGGGTAAATCAAACGTGGTATGTCCATACAATGGAATGCTGTTCAGCCATAAAACAGAATGAAGTGCTGATCCACACTACAACATGGCTGAAGCTTGCAAACATGCTAAGTGAGAGAAGTGAGTCACAAAAGACCATGTGTTTTATGATCCCATTTATCTGAAAAACCCAGATGTGTCCAAGGGCACAGAAAGTAGATTAGCTGTTTTCAAGGGTGGGAGGAGCTGAGGAGTGACTGCTGATGGGCAAGAGGAATCTTTTCAGGAGGGATGAAATGTCCTGAAACTAGACTATGGGGCCAGTTGCACAACTGTGCATTTACTAAAAAGTACTGAACTGAACACTTTAAAAGGGTGGATATGCAAATTATATCTCAATTGTATTTTAAGTTTATTTATTTTGAGGGGGTTGGAGAGGTCAAGTGGGGGAGGGGCAGAAAGAGAGGGAGAGAATCTCCCTCCAGTGAGCAGGCTCCTCACTGACAACACAAAGCCCGACGTCAGGTTTGATCTCACAAAGTGTGAAATCATGACCTGAACCGAAATCAAGGGTCGGAGCCCAAATTGGGCTCGCTGCTGTCAGCACGGAGTCTACTTCGGATACTCTGTCCCCCTTTCTCTCTGCCCCGCCCTTGTGTTCTCTCTCTCTCTGTCTCTCTGAAGTTAATAAATAAACTTAAAAAAAAAAAAAAGAACGTCTGGGTGTTGNTTTTCAATATTTACTGGCTGGATTAATGACAGATTCACTAAACGATGCGGAGAAAACGGGAAGAGGACCATGCTGAGAAGGGTTGGTACCTGTGGTACTGCTGGGTGCCGAGGTCCTGAAGAGGTGGGTGATGAGTCCGGAGCGTCCGGAAGAGGTCTTGGCAGGAGACAGGGATGTAGGAGCAATCAACTCGGTCATCCTTGGTCATTGATGTTATGGAAAAGGATGCACGTAGGAAGAGGGTGTAGGGTGTGAGAACTTCGGCCGAGGAGAAACCCCTGGGGAACGCACACACTTAGGGGTTGGTAGAGGAAGAAGGGCTCATGAAGGCGCCAAAGAGGAGTCTCGGAGAGACTTGAGGAGAGGAGCAAACTGGGAAGACGGGTTGTCGTGCAATCCAGAGCACTGGGATAGAAGATCTGGTTTCAGTGCTACTGAAGACGTAAGTCCTTG
>NW_027527807.1:2995910-3000432 GCF_008692635.1 Crocuta crocuta
CCAGCCTCTACTGACCTCATTTTCAGATATGGATAAGATGAATTTTTGTCCAATGATACATTCTCTATAATTTAAAAACTTCTCTTGAGAAGTTTTCAGTGTTTTTTCCTTCTTTTTTCCCCCTTTTCTAAAAAAGGCATTTATTTCCAGCCGGATAAAATTCTCCCACTGCATATGTGGGTGCATATTATAAGGACCTTCTTTGATACATGTCCTGTCAATCAGAGCCAATCCTTATTATTAAAACGTATACAAAATCTCTTTGTCTNCGCCTCTGGAAAGGCAGAGGTCACCTCTCCAGGCAGAATTGGTTCCTCCAGCCTCCACAGCTGTGTCCTCCCTTGCAGGGACTCTTGAAGACAAGCGGAAAAGGTATTGTGTCCACAAGACTGAAAACTGGGCTGGTTTTCCTCCCATTTAAAAGATGGGGAAAATGAGGCAAAGAGAAGTAATTTGCCTGACGCTACACAGCTAGACAGCGGTGGGGCTTCAGAGTACTTGGCCTTCACTGTTACTCCTCCGAGCTCTCGGTAAGTAGCATAAAGCTGTGTGCTACGGCAAATGGAGTGGATTTGAAGTCACAATGAATGAAGCGCGAGCTCTGTACCCTGATAGCTAGCTGTGTTACACTTGGCAACACATGCCACCTATCTGAGCCTCAGTTTCCTAATCCACGTAATGGGGATAGCACCGTTCGCTCTGTATACCTCACCAGTTTGTTGCGGCGCTCAAATGCGATGTGAACTAGAGGAGCGCTACAGTGATACAGCTCTGTGCCCCGAATGTCACTGGGCAGTTGACACAGAGTGGGAGCTCAGCGCTGCTGATTAAACCAACACAGAGATCCTGTTCTTTGCTCTCTTGTGACACGACACACTTTCTTGTAATTCTCTGGGAATCTGTCTTCCCCACGAGCCTGAGTTTGCCAAGAGCGAGGACGGGAACTTGTCATCTCTGTCTCCGCGGCTCCTCGCTCGGGACCTGGCAGCGGGACCGCACTCGCAAAATGGCAGAGTTGGTGGAAGTCACAGCGCTCCAGTGTGGCGGCAGCCCTTTGAGTGAGTCACTTCCTCGGCGCCGACAGCACCAGCCTGTGGCCAGCAGAGAGCAGCAGAGACCCCCAAGTCCAGCCCCCTCTGCCTCCGGCCCGGGCCTCCTTCCATCTCTAACCTTGCACCGCATTTGGCCTCTCTCCAAAGGGGTGGAAATCGCGCCCGGTTTGACTAAAATGTTTCCCCGAACCTAAGCACTTTGCAAAATTTCGGCCTGAAACTAGGGCAACCGGAGCAGTGTCAGCCACCAAAGCCATTCCCAATGTTAACTTTAGGCGCAGCATCCGTGAGGTCCGAAACTCTCCGGGGAGGGACCGCGTCCCCCCTAATGCGTTTGACAAAAGGTCTCACGGGATTGGGAAAGAATTCTTGGCTTTAGAAGATTGAGAACTGGAGACTTACGCTTCTTTTTCTTCTTCTTTTTCTTCATGGTGCTTTCAAAGGTCCCTTAGGGAGGGCTGCCTGTCTGCATATAATTTGATGTTCCACAGTGAAGTAGAGAGCCGAATGAAAGCCGCACAAACCCAGGTAGGGAGTCATTAAAGAGGCTGAATAGACGGTAATTATTTTAGCTCGCTGTAGGCAGAAGGGCCCAGCATACTGGTAAAGTGCATTGCCTGCTTCTGCTAACTGATGGGCCAACCTTATTATTTTTTCCATTTGACACCAAGAGCTTGCTGGAACTAATGGTCTTTCAAGAGAAGGCAAAAGCTTTCTATTTATTTACCTTATTCTCTGGCTTTTACAGGGCTCTATCTTAATGCCCCTTAATTACGCTACAGCAGTCGAGTGTAGGGGTTAAGAGTATGGGCTTTGGAAGCAGACAAAACCAGGCTTGAATCCCAGCTCTGCAACTTACCAGCTGCATGGGCTTGGGTCACCCACTTGAGCCCTCCGAGTTTTATTTTTCCTTCTTGGCAAAAGAGTAACTCTAATTCCTGGCTCGAAGGGTTATTGTGACGATCCAATGAGACGATGCATCTAAAGCACTTAGCCCAGAGCCTGGGATACAATGAACACTAAGTAAACCAGAGCGCCTATTACTCAAACATTTTAAGAATTCTAAACACACACACACACACACACACACACACACACTTATGAATTCGCCTTGTAGGTAGTCAGTGGCAGCGGTAAGATGTTCACAACAAACTCTGGTAAAGAAACAAGGCTCTGAGGGATGAGAGAATTGTCCAAAGTTGATCATAAAGTACTAGAGATGGACCTTAAAACCTGTGTTTCCGAAGCCCAAGGCCAGCAACCGTCATGCAGTCGGTCAGTGGCACAATGCTAGTTTCATTCCTTTGTGTATTGAGCAAAATCTTACTGAACGAGGTCCCTGTGCCAGGCACTGTGTGAGGCAGGACCCACTAAAGATGACTCGGACATGAGTATTGTCCTCCTGAAAGCCAGCTCTTTTCTTTAGGAAGTGGTGGCAGTGACGCTTTTCAGTTTATTCCGAAATTACCAACCCGAGGAGCATTCGGTAACATGACAGTAACCAAGTCTGAAGATTTCATTGGTCAGATTTCTGCCCGACTTAAACATCCATCGATTATTTGTTCTGTTGGCATCACAAAATGCATTGGTTCGCAAATAGGAAAGGGTACATGACTTTCCAGACCCCCCGACCCCCCCACCCCCGGTGTGGCNAGGGTGAAATCAAGCTCTGTGTCAGCGATATGAGCAGACACGTTAACACTGAGGTCTGTCTTTCTGCTTTTTTGGTTTCGTTTTTCAATTCTAGTCTTATTCCTTTTAGAACCTTGACATTTTACACCATAGATTTGTTCTGCCTGGCTGTTNACTTCCTCTTTTGGGGACCCCAAAGAATTTCTTTTGAGGACCGATGACAATATACTTTCAAGCTATCGAGCTCTTCTGACCTAGAGATGGAAGGAAATGCTTCTTTCATAATTTTCAATAATTCTAGAGGCTGCTGAGGTTAAGCCAGTTAGAGTGGGTGTATCACCATCGCAATTAGGTTTTGAGACCCAGAATCCCAGCCAAGGGGTTGGAAAATTTTGAAAATGGATCCCCACTGTTTTCCCAAAAGTGCTTTTTTTGTCATTAGCTAGTGGAAAGCACACTAACAGAAAATGAGAATGCGATGCTCTTTTTTCCAGATGTTACTTGAGTGCATTTCACTTTCCACCTTCATTAAAGGACATACACAGAGGTCTTCGAGTTAAAGAGTCTGCTGTTGCCTTCACACCATGAGCAAATCACTGCCAGAAATCTAGGTTTTTGTACCATCTAGTGGTGCGTCCAAATACAGCTGACACATACATGGTTAAGGGCTCTTTAAGAGAATCTCCGAGGGCTCAGGTCAGGTGGTTGTTTCACACATAGGTTACATGTGCACGGAGATGGTCACCTTCCTCACCCTGTTTTTCTGAGTTTTATGGCTTGATTCCTCACTTGTCATGAGTATGATAGATTCAGGTCTACAGTCTGAAGATTCTAGGTCTGCACTAACTACACGAATAAGAGCAAGCAGCAAATACATGGTTAGAGCAATGAACACATGATCACCACCTCTCTCTTTTTCTTTCTTGGACATTGTTTTAAAGTTCCCAGAACTCTCTAAGAGGTTTTTATTTTTATTGTTATTTTTTCATTATTTTAAAAAGTTTTTTAATGTTTATTTTTGACAGAGACAGAGTGCGAGCGGGGTAGGGCCAGACAGAGAGGGAGACACAGAATCTGAAGCAGGCTCCAGGCTCTCAACTGTCAGCACAGAGCCTGACATGGGGCTCAAACTCATGAACCACGAGATCATGACCTGAGCCTACGCTGGATGCTTAACCGACTGAGCCACACAGGCGCCCCTATTTTTATTTTTTTAACTCGGCTCCACGCCCCGTGTCGGGCTGGAACTCATGACCTGGAGATCAGACACTCCACCGACTGACCCAGCCAGGCGCCCCTCTAAGAGGTTTTTAAAACAATTGTTTAATGTGGNAGGTTTTTAAAAGAATTGTTTAATGTGGTGAAAAGCACATAACATACAATTGACTATCTTAACCATTTCTAAGTGCAGTTCACTGGCGTTAAGCATATTCACATCGTTGTGCAACACATTTCTAGAACTTTCCAACTTGTGAAATGGAATCTCTATTCCCGTGGATCACAGGTTTTACCGATGGATCACTCATAGGCAGACATTCCTCTAGGGGCCCGTGTTTTACCGTAGTNTAGGTAAACAATAAATAATTATCATGAAAAAGTAGTCATTACCACGAAAACAAACGGCCCTCTCCTTTCCCCAGCCTACTACTTCGGGAACAAAAGAATGATTCTGAAGTAGTGATGCATCTTTTGTTAACCAAATCTCTGAGCTGAGCTCCTGGGGGCTGACCATCCTTGCTCCCGAGGGCTGGGGGAATGAGTCTGGAGACCTTTAAGTGCAGGATTCTGTAAAAATAAAAGGTTAACATTATTATTTTTTTAATTGCAGGAATACATAA
>NW_027527807.1:3000484-3027705 GCF_008692635.1 Crocuta crocuta
GGAAAACTTTCAGAGATCCCTGTGAGGCTCATGGAGAGAAAGGGAAGAGCTGATTTGGACTAGTGGCTGCCACGTCCCAAGCCGTGTGGCTGCTATAGACGGAATGTTTTTGTACCCCTGCACTCCCCACACCCCAGTTCATATGCTTTAACCTAATCCTTGATTATTTAGTGATAGCATTTGGAGGTGAGCCCTTTGGGAGGTGATTAGGTCCCCCAAGGATGGAGCCCTCAAGAATGGGGAGAACTCCTGTGGAAGGGAGTCCAGAGAGCACCCTCTCTCCCCGCCCCTCCCCTCACATGAGGACCCAGCAATGGGAAGGCCACCTGGGAACCCAGAAGCAGGCTCTCATGAGCCACCTAATCCGCCTGTGCCTTGAACTTGGACTTCCAGCCTCCAGAACTGTGGGAAATCAGTTTCTGTTTGTTATGGCACCCCGAATGGAGTCAGACGGTGGCCTTGAGGGAAACCTGCTGAAACTCTGACCGCCTCAGGTTCCTCATCCACGAGATGGGAATAACAACACATATAAACCCTCGCCCACTGGAACCGGCACACGAATGCTCATTCCCTCCCCTCTCCCAGGTCGGCAACGTGTTTACAGCTCGTGGAGCCTGCGGCCTCCTTGTCTGTCAATTGCACAAGTCACGATGAGGTTCAAACATGTGACAAGGCACGTGAAGGGAACCTCGGAACAAATAACAGATGTGTTTAAAAATTCATTTTTCTGTCTACAGAGTTGTACTTATCAAGAGTTCTCTCTTGAACACAGGTCCGGAGTATTTCTCAAAGAAGGTTATTAATAAATAATGTATGCATCTGAAGGCAGGGGCCCGGGCTTGGGTCATCTCTCTCGAGGCTGTGTCTAACCCCAGGAGTGTTAGTACTTTCTTCCAGGCTCCCAAAAGGATCAGGACCCAGAAAGAGAAGCTTTGAAAGAACAGAACATATTTTGCCGTTTCACGATTATCATACTACTCGGAGATAACGGCTGTCTATTTTCTAAAAGTTTTCTGCATAAGACACATGTGAAAACTAGTTTCTCATGAAAATAATCCACGCTCGTAAGTTCAAATGGCACAAAAGGGTGTCACATGAAAAGTAAAATTTCCCTGACCAACACCACCACACACAAGTACACACCACACCCACATCAGTGCCCCAAACCCACCCCCCCAAAGGAAACCACTGTTTGTTTTTAATGTTTTATTTTATTTTTGTGAGNAACATGGGGCTCAAACTCACAAACCGTGAGATCATGACCTGAGCCGAAGTCAGATGCTCAACCTAGTGAGCCACCCAGGCGCCCCAGGAAATCACTGTTGATGGACTGCCTGAGATTCTCCCAGTAATGATCTCTGCATTTCCTAGGCATGTACAAATACGCATATGCTGGATACACACACACACACACACACACACACACACACACACACACATATACATCCATACCCCCTGCGTTTTGGAGAGAGCCTTAGTCACATAGAATATGGTGACAGGGGCACCTGGCTGGCTCATTCGGTTGAGTGTCTGACTTCAGCTCACATCATGACCTCACAGTTTGTGGGTTCGAGCCCAGCGTTGGGCTCTGTGCTGACAGCTCANGAATTTTTGTTGTATATTTTACAATATATATATATATTTGGTGTATATTTTACAATTTATATTTTATTTTAAGTACCTGTGTGTGTGTGCGTGCACTGTGCATTTGTGGACAGCTTTTTTACCTGAGGATATGCACTTTCATGAATAAGGATCTATAGCATCGTTTTTAAAAACGCTTATTTATTTAAGTCATCTTAACCCCCAACATAGGGCTCGAACTCATGACTCTGAGATGAAAAGTCACATGCTCTACTGACTGAGCCAGCCAGGTGCCCCTATAGCATCATTTTTTAAAACTTTGTTTAATGTTTATTTTTGAGACAGAAACAGAGTGCAAATGGGGGAGGGGCAGAGAGAGAGAGACACACACACACACAGAATCTGAAGCAGGCTCCAGGCTCCAGGCTTTGAGCTTGTCAGCACAGAGCCTGACGTGGGGATCGAACCCACGAACCGTGAGATCATGACCTGAGGCGAAGTCGGACGCTCAGCCGACTGTGCCAGCCCCTATAGCATCATTTTTAATGGCTGTATATTCTATTCTATCGAACTGGATGGATGAAACATAATTTGTTTAATAAACACTCGGCAGTTGGAGATTTCTGTTGTTCCTCATTTTTCCCTGTTACAAACAACGCAGCATTGAACACCTCCGTACTGAAATCTCCGTGCATGTCTCAAATTATTTTCCTTGGATATACATTCTTAGAGGGGAGGTTGCCAGGGCAAGGGGTATGCCTATTTTGAAGAGTAGTCACTTCATTTAAAAGAAAAGCTGCCAATTCTGTCAGGCAGATTTGTTAAACAGAGATCCTCAGATAGGGTGGCCGCAGGGGGAAACCTTTAAGTCGGATAGGTAGGTTATTTCCAGACCTGATGTGGCCGGCAGGGTTAACAGCCCCAGCGAGGCCCCGTGGGCTAATCCCCGGAACCTGGGAATATGTTCTGTGACGTAGCACAGGGGAACTAAGGGTGCAGACGGAATTAAGGTTGCTAATCAGCTTAACTTAAACCAAGGGGATTATCCTGATTATCTGGTGCCCAATGTAATCACAAGAATCCTTGACCCTGGAAGGGGAAGCAGGCACTGAGAAAGAGCTAGGGGGTGTGAGCTTCAGGGTGGGGCTCCAACCCCTGAAAGATACAAGGGGGAGGAAGCGGAGGTGAACTGAGAGAGATTCAGACCGTGATGGGGAGCTGACAAAGTCTCAGCCACTTCAACGGAAATCTGGAACAAATATTGCCCATTAGAGGAGCCCCACGTTGGGCAGAAATGGCCAGGCTGTCGGACCCCTATTAGCGCTCAGTCACTGGCTGGGGACTGCCCACAAACAGGCTGAAGCAGATGCTAAGGCTCGAACCTAGGGAGGCACTCACTTGGCGGCCTGCACTCCCTGCTGCCCAATGGCATGCCTGTAGCCAGCACCGCCCTTCCTTCTGTTCTTCGGTGGTCCAGACTCCAGCCTCTTCTTTGAGCCCTGGGTATCGCAACTGTGGGTAGGTCTTGTAAATACAACTATTTCATTTTTCAAATATTTTTAATGTTTTTTTATTTATTTGACAGAGAGAAAGGGAGAGAGAGAGGGACAGAGAGAGAGAGAGAGAGAGAGAGACAGCATGAGCAGGGGAGGGTCAGAGAGAGAGGGAGACACAGAATCTGAAACAGTCTCCAGGCTCTGAGCTGGGTGTCAGCACAGAGCCCGACGCGAGGCTCGAACCTGCGAACCGTGAGATCATGACATGAGCTGAAGTCAGACCCTTAACCGACTGAGCCACCCAGGCGCCCCCAAGTGTCTGATTCTTAATTTCCACTCCTCATGATCTCACTGTTCTGAGTTTGAGCCCCGCATCAGGTCCTGCCCAGAGCCTGCTTGGGATTCTCTCTCTCCNTTAAAAAATTAAAATATATATAAATAAATAAGGAAACTCCTTTGGAAAGATGGGTGGAGGCCAGAGTTTTTACCAAAAAAGTAACCCTAACTGCTATAAATTAATAGACTCGACTTGCTTCAAAGCACACAGAATCATTAAAAGGGCAAAGAAATAATAAATAAATAACCAGGCTTCNATATCAAGAGGGAAACCATTATGGACAGGGTAGAAATTGTTTATATGGGAGAGAGAGGACTGTTATATTCTCATTAGCACTTGTTTATGGAGGGCTCACTTTATTTTCAGTGTTACACGTGATACCAATTTGTGAAATGGAAAAGTACTCCAACACCAGTCTCAACTGGATCTGTAAACAACATTCTTACTTGAGGGGCGCCTGGGTGGCTCAGTCAGTCCGACTTCAGCTCAGGTCATGATCTTACGTTTGGTGGGTTTGAGCCCTGCGTGGGGCTCTGTGCTGACAGCTCAGAGCCTGGAGCCTGCTGCGGATTCTGTGTCTCCCTCTTTCTCTGCCCCTCCCTCACTTGCATTCCCTCTGTCTCTCTCTCTCTCTCTCTCTCTCTCTCTCTCTGTCTCAAAAATAAGTAAACATAAAAAAAATTCTTACTTGAAATTCTTTTTTAAAAAAATTTAAGAAGTCCATTATTTCTTTTTTATAATCTGTTTAATGTTTATTTTATTTATGAAAGAGAGGGAGCACAGTCGGGTAAGGAGCAGAGTAGGTGCCCCTACTTGAACTTAAGATCTTTGCTACTAGAAAAAGGGAGTTGTCAGATTTTTCTTGCTTTTTCAGGACTGGCATCATTCAAGTATGGGAGTTTCCCATTTTGAAGTAATTCCCATTCTTCCCAACTGTAGAGTTCAGGAATGGGTGTGTGTTGGTGGGGAGGACCAGCAGCTGATAGGTCACTAGTCAATTCCCCAAAATTATAGAGAAAGAGGTGAATGAGGTTTATGGACTCTAGCTTTACTGGGCCCCAAATTTCCAGTTTCAAACCTTTTATAAAAAATGTTTATTTATTTTGAGAGAGAGGGAGAGAAGGGGAGGGTCAGAGAGAAAGAGAGACTAAGTATCCTAAAACGCAGAGCCCAATGAGGGGCTTGAGCCCATGAACCATGACATCATGACCTGAACTAAAGTCGGACACTTGGGGCACCTGGGCGGCTCAGTAGGTGAAGCGTCCGACTCTGGCTCAGGTCATGATCTCACGGTTTGTGGGTTCGAGTCCCACGTTGGGCTCCGTGCTGACAGCTAGCTCAGAGCCTGGAGCCTCTCTCTGGATTCTGTAACTCCCTCTCTCTCTGACTCTCCCCTGCTCATGCTGTCTCTCTCTCTATCTCTCTCAAAAATAAGGAAGACAATAAAAAAATTGAAATTGGACACTTAACCGACTGAGCCACCCAGGTGCTCCTCCAGGTTCAGATCCTGATCCATCTGCATATTCTACACCCCTCACCCCCAAACTCGCATCTCAGAAGATTATCCACTAGGAGTGTAGATGAAGCCACAGACAACACATGGGCCAGCCACCCCACCTTTTGTGTGTGAAGGGTGGCACACATCTTGTGTGTGTACTTTTAATTCCAAGAGTAAAATGCCCAGCACGAGTTAAAGAAATGCTTTTCAAGTTAGCTTTCTGGAAGTGAGGCGGGAAAAGAAAAAAAGAATGGGTAGAGAAAACCNGACCTGCACAGAAGATTTACCCGTGGAAGGAGGCCTGGTCTTCCCCCTTTTTCATTAAAGTGGCAAAATTGATTACTGCTTCCAGCTTTATTCAAGATAGAGCTTCCGGGCTGAGGAATTTGTTCAGGAAACATTATCAGATTTTTACCAGGCTACAGAAGATGCCAGCCTTCTGGGAATCATTTCTTTTTCCTTAAACAGTATATTAGGAGTTCAGTCCTGATGGTACATATTATCTTTGAACACTGATGAATCTTCCTAGCGTGAGCCAAGAAACACACTTGCATAATTATGCATCACAAGTGCTAGAATCAGCCGCCTGAATTTTCCCCAACCATCACCTAAAAAAGAGCATGGCTTCTAAGGTAAATAACTTTGAGGAACTGTCCTGGCCAAGTTTCTTTTCTCTCCCCAAATGTAGGAAACACACACAACACCCTGGAAAAAAACTGTTCTTGAGACAGGAGCGTTACTGTATTTAACTGCCAAGGTCACCAATTCACTCATGCAAGAGCCGTGGTCTTTATTCACATAGCAGATGGGAGGAAAATTATCGAAGGGCCACCCAGACGTTAACCCCTGATCAGTAGTATGGCGGGACACCTTGGGAAGGTGCGTTAGCCACACTAAGCCTCAGTACCCACATGTTATTACATGGAGGTAATAATGCCGGTCCCAGGGTTGCTGGGAAGTTGGCCTGAGATCACGGATGTGAAAGAACGTGGAACGGAGAACAGCGTCACCCAAAAAAGTAGGTTTATTATTCACCCTCTGAGCTATTACCCAGGAGCAAGCGGGGGCTGTGTGCATGGGGAACATGGACAAAGCAAGGCCTTCTGGGGCTGTCACGGGCAAACTGCCAAGCTCACACCGGCCGCAAGGGCGTCTAGTGGATGAGAGAGATGAAGGAGTTTGGAGAAATTTCTCACTTTTTCTGGAACCATCCGCGGGGAGGTCCTGCTGCCATGTCTTGGACTAAGCCTTGTCTTTCACCACCAATTTGTCTAAGACGCCGTTGGGTATCCACACAGGTGGCCCCAGAGCCTCCGTACTGAAAAGATTACTAATAGTTCCCGGATGTCCCTAACAGTGAAAGAGCCCAAGGGAAGGTTTCATGCTTTGTGGAAGCCAGGTGGGTCCCAGTGGCAGGCTGTGAGGGGTCACCAAGGTCCAAGGGAACACCTGTGGGGTGTCACATGCCAGAATGCTCATCCTCAGGGTGAGGGCAGGAAGAAGCTCCTGGACCTGCAACTTAGAAATGCTCCCGGCACAGAACTTACTCCAGGTTCCGCTTGGGGATGGGGCAGTTTGCTGACCAATTTCTAGGAAGTTAGTTCTTGGATTTCTTAACGAGCCTATTTGGAAGCACTGTTTTTTCTTTTCTTTAATGGAGGAGTCAAATATCCCAAGTGAAAGCACTTCATTTGGGGCGCCTGAATGGCTTGGTCAGTTGACTGTCTGACTTCAGCTCAGGTATTGATGTCACGGTCTGTGAGTTTGAGACTCGAGTTGGGCGTGCGGCTCTCACTCAGATCCTGTCCCCCCCTCCCCTTCTTGCTCACGCTCGCTCTCTCTCAAAAATAAATATAATATTAAAAAAAAATAAAGTACTTCATTCATGAGAGCCTTCCTGAACTTTTTCGGCTCCCTTCCGTACTCTGAGGATACCACGAATGCCCAGCCTCAACTCTTTCTGGATGGGTTTTGCGTGCTGCATGTTCATGTTGCTTTTGGTTAGAAGCTAGAGTGCAGTTGGCCACAGTCTGGGTGAGGCTAGAAAGCTTCAGGCTCTTCCTTGGATCTTCTCCATTCAGTCGGCAAAGTGGGACTGCCCCATATGATACCAAAAATCTTGCTGGTGGAGTGTAAGGGGACTATGATTTCTAAGTAGGAGGGCAGTGGGGGTAGGAGGGGTGGGATGAGCCTCTATGGTCCCCATCCCTGAACTGCTCTTTTAAACATTTCATACACTGAGGATTCACTGAAATTTGATAACTCCTGCCATAGGACATAGGTGCCAAGGAAGAGAAGTGTCGAATTTTAGGGAGAACGGGAACTTGCTCCTGGCACAATGCTCTTTAGTGACGGAAAGAGAAAAGGACGGTGTGGTCTCTTGATCCTCTAGATTCACAGTAGAAAATCCTGGGGAGGTTTGGGAAAAGGAAATTCTCTTCTTCAGACTGAAATTCAATAAAAGAAGACATCTCTTCTCTCTGGAGACTGGCTTTCTGGAAAACAAGATAAGCATGATGAGGGAGGAGCTGGCTCTGGGGTCGAACGAGCCCATGTTTGAATCCTGACTTCACCACTGCCTAGTTGTGTGACGTTGGGCAAGTTACCTAGCCTATCGGAGCCTCGCGTTCTCATCTGTTGAATGGGGTTACAAATGATACCTACCTCCAAAGATTCTGGAAAGGATTAAGTGAATTAAACCCACATAAATCCCTCTCAAACAGTGCCTGACCCATATATGCTCAGTAAATGTTAACTACTGTTCTCTTAAAGAGGCAGGGTCTTTTTTTAAACATTTTATTTATTTCTGAGAGAGAGAGGAGAGAGAGAGAGAGAGTGCAGGGGAGGGTCAGAGAGAGAGGGAGACACAGAATCTGAAGCAGGCTCCATGCTCTGAGCTAGCTGTCAGCACAGAGCCCGATGTGGGGCTGGAACCCATGAACTGTGAGATCATGACCTGACTCGAAGTCAGACGCTTAACCGACGGAGCCACTCAGGTGCCCTGAGGCAGGTCTTTATACGTAGTAAAGTAGTAAAGTAGAATTAGCTTCGTAGGGAAGCATAAGGACTTTGAAGTCAGAGAAAGCAGACTCTGGCACTCACTCATCTTGACTTTGTGCAAATTACTTAACCTCCCTAAACTTCAATTTTCCCAGCCTGTGAATGGGGATAAAAATAGTACCTACCTTGTAGGTAGCTACTCGTTCTTATTTTGCTTCACCTCCGTGAATCTTATCATTCTTCTCATCTCTACTGACCTTTTACTTCCTTCTACCTCAGCCAGCCATTCCCATGGTCATGCGCTAGACTTTGTCATCGCCTACACAGGTAGCGCCCTTGCCATTTCAACTTCAAACATCTACTCTCCACCCACCACCTCCCATGTCATTGGCGTAAGTACTCTTATCACCACATGTTTCCATAACTCAATCCTCCGGTCCATCAACCTCCACTACCCGTCACCCTCCATCGGCCTTCATTTCCTTCTTTGTGCAGGTCAGAGATCAGGCTCTGTGGTTATAGTCATTCAACTTGCAAATACCCTCAGCTCCTTTTCCTTGCTCCCCACCCATCACGCTCGCCCGCCAAAGCCTCCCTCTGGATGAACATTTCCATTTGCCTTCTGCACATCACACTAACCAATGACACTGAGGCAAATCACACAACCCAGCTGGTTCAACCTGCGACTCTGGATCTCAGACTCCGGCTGGGTGCCCAGGAAGCTGACAGCTTTCATACTTTCCCACTTTTCAACACCCGCATTCGTGCTCTCGGCGGATGCTCTTGCCCCAGAGTTGATGGAGAAAAGAGAGATCATTTGATTGATACTTTTCTGACTCCCCAGTAACAAACCAGCCAACCGATCAGAATCTGTGTCCTTATTTTCCTTTTGTGCACTTTCAATGTTGCAATGTCCCTCCTCCTAGCACGTGTCCACACTTCCATGTGTCCCTTCTATGGGCTCAATGAGCTCCCCCGTGAAAACATCCTCATCCTGCTACCTTATCAATCTTTTCATCTTTGTTGGATCATACCACACAGATAGGCTCTAATATTTGCCTTCTTTTTTAAAAAATTGTTAATGTTTTATTTATTTCTGCGAGAGAGAGAGAGACAGCATGAACAGGGGAGAGTCAGAGAGAGAGGGAGACACAGAGTCTGAAACAGCCTCCAGGCTCTGAACTAGCCATCAGCACAGAGCCTGACATAGGGCTCGAACCCACAAACTTTGAGATCATGACCTGAGCTGAAGTCAGGCACGTAACCGTCTGAGCCACCCAGGTGCCCCTTGCCTCCTTTTTTTTTTTAATCTTATTTATTTTGAGAGAGAGAGAGAGAAAGAAAGCACGAAAGGATGTAAGTGGTGGAGAGGCAGAGAAAGTGGGAAGAGACAGAATCCCAAGCAGGCTCTGAGCTGTCAGCACAGAGCCTGACATGGGGCTCAATCTCACCAACCATGGGATCATGACCTGAGCCAAAGTCAGATGCTCAACTGACTGAGCCACCCAGGCGCCCCAAGGAAAACTGCTCTTAAAAAGGTTATCAAAAGCTGATGCCACATCCAATAGAGATTTCCTGCTTTTCTTGAATCCCCCGGAAGCCTCTGACACAGTGGATCACTCTCTGCTTTGAAACATTCTCTTCTTCTAGTTTCTCCTGGTTCTCCTCCTACCATGCCGACTGCTCCCCTCATTACCCTCTGCTGGGTCCCCTTGGCCCCAACCTCTAAACATCGGCACCCTCTTGGACACTGTCTCCCACCCTTCTATCTACACCCTCTGCTTAGAGCACCTAACTACTGTCATTTTCATACTGATCAATCTCAAAGTTTTCCTTAGGTTTCCCTTCCGAACTCCTCACTTACATACGCAACTGTTTTCAGACACGTATCCACTTGGGAACTAGAGTGTATTATGCTAAGTGGGATAAGTCAGTCAGAGAAAGAGCTGTATCATGATTTCACTCATATGTGGAATTTGAGAAACACAACAGATGAATGTAGGGGAAGGGAAGCAAAAATAAGATGAAAGCAGGGAAGCAAACCACAAGAGACCTCTTGAATACAGAGAACAAACTGAGGGCTGCTGGGGGGGTGGTGGTAAATGGGCGCTGGGCATTAAGAAGCACTTGCTGGCATGCGCACTGGGTGTCGTATGGAAGTGATGAATCACTGGGTTCTGCTCCTGAAACCAATACCACGCTGTATGTTAACTAACTTGAATTTAAACAAATACATTTTAGAAAAAGAAAAAAAAAAGAGAGAGAGAGAGCGATCCACTTGGATGTCTTACAGGCACCTAAGACTAACATGACCAGAGTTAACAGAGTTATGTTGACACCTACCTGTACCACTATCCACCCAGTAGCTCAAGCAAGAAACCTAAGAGCTACCCTGGATCTTTGTCCTTTCCTCAGCACTCCCATCCAAACTGTTAGCAAATCCTGAGAGCTCAACCTCCCACATAGATCTCGAAGGTATCCACTTTATTTAATTCTTTAAAAATTTTGTTTATAGTTTATTTATTTTTTGAGACAGAGAGAGACAGAGTGTGAGTGGGCGAGGGGCAGAGAGAGGGGGCGACACAGAATCCAAAGCAGGCTCCAAGACGTGGGTCTTGAACCCATGAACCGTGAGGTCATGACCTGAGCCAAAGTCGGACGCTCAACCGACTGAGCCACCCAGGTGCCCCTCACTTTTTTTTAAAGTAGGTTTTAGGCCCAGTGCGGAGCCCAACTGGGGCTTGAACACATGACACTGAGGTCAACACCTGAGTTGAGATCAAGAGTCAGATGCTAAGCAGACTGAGCCACCCAGGTGCCCCAAATGCATCCACTTTTATCAGTCTCCACCGCAGGAACCTAAGGCAAGCCGCCATCTTCTCGTGCTTCTTGTCCCCTTACTGCTCTCTTTTCCTCCTTGCCTTCCTCTAGGGTGCCCTGTCCATGATGGCTGAGGTGACCTTAGTTAAGTACAAAGTGGATCACCTTTAAAATCCTCCCATGGCTAACAAGTCACGTAGAACGTAAAATCTGAACTCCTGCCATGACCCGTTAAGACCCCATGTCACCCGGCTCCTGTGACCTCACCTCTCCAGCCTGGTCTTGTGCCCCACACTCCCTTTCTTGCTATACTCTGGCCACCCTGATCTTTCTCTGCTCCTCACAGACTTCCCCGACCCCCTCCATTCCCATGCCCACTCTTCCTAAAGCTAGCTCTCCCCCTGTATTCAGACCCCTGCTCACATATCGCTGCTTCAGAAGTCCCCTTTGATGGCTTTATCCAAAGTTGGTCCCCACTAGACTATTACCTCTATGGGGGCAGGGCCAGAGATAGTTGTATTTACTATTGTATCATAAATGTGTATTATAGCATCGCGTCTGGCAAACAGCAATATCAATGTATTATTATATGTAGACATTAAAGCAATGCACAGTGTCTATTTCTACAGACGCCCCCCCTCCCCGCCCCAATCAAATTCACTAAAAATTTTGTCTCCAAAGTGCTTTGGGACCCACCTCCAGAAAGGTCTTTCTGACTACCCTCCTGGCTGATCGCCGTGCTTCACATTGGGTCTGCCTCACAGGTGTGTGACAGCCANATTGCCCTTTTCCCAAGGTAATACTGTTCCTACACACACTTTCTAAGCATTCCCTCCCCCTAGGCTAGGACAGTGTCCCGGCCACAGATAGACAGCAAACCCATATGCAGCGAAACAATCTTACCAGTCGTCAATTCTCACCGTTGTACATTTGATTTAACGTGGAATTGTTTCTCGTGATTTGGGTTTATTGTAATTTATAATGATGACGGCCTTAGGACGGAGAGCAAAGACATATACTACCTCTGCCGCTTGCTCCTGTGTGATCTTTATTTTTAAAGTGCTTATTTATTTTTGAGAGAGAGAGAGAGAGAGCACGCATATACACATGCATGAGCGTGGGAGGGGCAGAGGATCGGAAGGGGCCCGAACTCACAAACCGTGAGATCATGACCCGAGCCAAAGTCGACGCTCGACCCACTGAGCCACCCAGGAGTCCCTTCTGCTGTGGGATCTTCAGGCAAGCCCTCTCACCTGTTTGAGACTCAGTCTCCTCCTATAAAGTGAGACTGTGTATTCATTCATTCAATCCCTGTTTACCGAATACATGGTGTGCAAGGCACATACACAATTCACAAGGTCACTGGGGGGACTGAGCAGGACGGTATGTGTAAGAGCTGGCTCAGTCGTGCTAAGGTCTTGAACCAGCCCTAAATCCATCTCCTCACCTGGGCATGGCCAATTTAATCACTCAGGGATGCTTTATGGCTTGCTTGTTGGCCTGTCTTACACAGGGCTTCAAACAAAATAATGTGTACTATATCGGCAGATGTATTTTTCCTATTTCCTTCTTCACTTTTCTATTGTTTCTAGACTTTAGTCATTCATCCATTCAACACATACGTATTCACCTCTGTCCCAGGCTCTGTTGTAGGTGCCGGGATGTGGGGGTACACACTTCAAAGCCTTGGCCCTCAAGGAGCTAACATTCTGGAGAGGTCTGTGACCGCCCTCACCCCACTCATCGCTAGATTGTAAACAACTTGAGCATTGGGGCCACCCGCAGCCGCCGCCCTTCCCTCCCTTCACACACACACACACACACACACACACACACACACACACACAGACACACACACACATAGCCCAGAGCACAGTCTGAGGCCTGCTCTTCCCCAAAGTCGCTCTCTGATGCTCTGCTGCGTGCCAGGCTTACTCGGTGTGTTTGGTGACTGACTTTGCATGGTTCACTGCGGCTGATTTACACTAGAATGTAAATCCTAGGCATTTACATATATTATTTCATTTAATCCTCATAGAAACTCAATGGGGCTCATGCGATGTTAATCCTCATTTTGCAAATGAGCCGAAGAATGGAGAGGTTAAGAAATGTGACCAAGTTTCTGTAGCTAGTAAGTAATGAAGCCACATTAGATCCCAGGCCATAAAGATCCTCATGCTTTGCCACCTAGATTGTGCCCGTTTGGATATTCCTACTGACACCATTTTCTTTCTTTCTTTTCTTTCCTTCCTTCCTTCCTCACTTCCTCCCTTCCTTTCTTTCTTCCTACTGGCACCATTTTCTTTCTTTCTTTCTTCCTTCCTTCCAAGACTTTTTATTTTCACATAATCTCTACACCCAACGTGGGGCTCAAATCTATAACCCTGAGATCAAGAGTCACCTGCCCTATGGACTGAGCCAGCCAGATGTTCCTGACACCACTTTCAAATTGAGCATGGAGGGGCACCTTGGTGGCTCGGTCAGTTAAGCACCTGGCTTCGGCTCAGGTCGTGATCTCACGGTTTGTGGGTTCGGAGCCCTGTGTAGGGCTCTGTGCTGACAGCTCAGAGCCTCCTTGGGATACTCTCTCTCTCTTTGCCCCTCGCCTGCTTGTGCTTTCTCTCTCTTTCTCAAAATAAATAAATAAACTTAAATGGTGCTTTAAAAAATTTGGGTGGGGAGCCCAGAGTCCTGGCCTTTGGCCTCAGGTGGCATCTTCCCGGTCTGCAGAGTCCTGGGGTGGCCGTATGTTCTAGGCTGAAAACTGAACATCTGGAGCAAAGAAAACTAATCCTCATGAGTTTCTTCATTTTGCTGAGTCACCTGGGTTAGATCTTGCTCAGGTAAAAGAACTCAACAGTTGTGAGGATAGCAGAATAAGAAAATGATCAGGACGGCTCAGAGCCTGGAGTCTACTTCAGACTCTGTGTCTCCCTCTCTCCCTCTCAAAAAGAAAAATAAAACATTAAAAAAAAATAGCCAAGACAGTTTACAAGGCAACCAACGCATGGGCTCTTTGAGACAAAGATGAAACATATTCCAGCTATGAAAATGCTAAGTAGTAGAAACGAAGGTCTTTTCAGTTGAAGAGCCTGGTTCTCACACCAGAGTCTTCTCAAGTTTGTTTCAAGATACAGAGAACACAGTTGAGTTTGATAGCGTGCTTGAAACACACCATCAAAGGCAGAACCAGATACTTACTTTTTNGGAAATATATCTTCTTATCTAGAGAGGAAGAGCCTGTGATTAGAAAAGAAATCTCCAGGGACCCCCAAATGCTCTGCCCCTCAGTCTATAGACACGGGGTATATTTTCTCTTGTATCAGAAGTTACAAAAAAACAGAGAAGCTTCTGTTTTGAAGGGACATTGGGCCTCATTCCCATTTTACAGGGAGTGTTCCTGACTTTCCCAGCAGATCCCAGACCATCAGGCCAATTAATACAGCTGACGTCAATGTTAGCAGGAGAGCGTGAAGTTCGCAGCAGTCAGACTTGGTGATAAACATTTGAGGCTGTGTCTACACTTCAGAAATAGGATAACGCCTGCGTTGTAANATCTAGTTGTTATGTTTGGGAGGCGAGGATTTGAGCCACCTGTGTTCTAAGCAACTGTTGAAACAGGCATATGCACAAACACAGTTGGCTTAATTTTTCCTCTGAATCCGGTAGGCACAGAATTTTGAAAAGGAGCACAGGGGTGGGGATTTTCATAGGTTTCCTAAGCATGACATTTTTATGATTTGCTCCTGAAGTACGTTCCTCATCAAACTCCGGAAATGACAGAGTGGTATTTTAATGGGAAATTTGTTTTCGACATTAGGCTGGAACACAGTGCCTGACTTAGGCTGGCTACGCTCAACAGCCCCTTTGTGTACTGTATACTGAGTTCAGAGGAAAGGCGGCTTCTAGCAATTTCTTTCAGGCATGGAACACTAGAACTACAGATATGTATGGACTAGGGGACTGTAAAAGAAAAGTCGCCCAGGGTACAGAACGCCAGAGGATGCAGACTTGGCCCCATGAAACTATAAAAGACATATTATTACCAATATTTACTGTGAAAGGCAAATTCTGTAGCAGATTGCGCTGTCCTGTTGCTGAAACTATAAACTTCAGGCCAATTCTCCCTCAGCCTTTTACAAAGAAGGGAGTCTTGGGTTTTGGGGGGGGTAGGTATTTCACATCTAGCAGGCACTAACTAAATATTTGTTCAGAGAAAGAGTGAATGAAGAGGTGAAGGAGCCTTAAGGGGGATCTGGTTCCGGAGGCGGGGTGGGGGCCAGGGAGCAGGAAGCCAAGGGAAACCTTGGCAGGTGGGGCCCAGTGTGTAGGCACAAGCCACGGACGGCCAGGCACTGTGACAGTCTCTAGGCAGCAACGGGACTGTCTCTACAGTGGCTTTGAATTTTAATGTTTAGAGCAGATGGTTGGTATAGATTGCCCTTGTTTTTGCCCAGGAACCCGGCATCACTGCAAGTTGCCAGCCTGTTTGGAGGACAGAGTATGAGCCTGTAGATGGGCCGCGGGGCTCTGTTTTATGGTTATTTGGTGGCTCGCAGTAAGGTGACTGCACGACCCTGCGATTTTAGGCAGCAGTCGAAATTATTTTTCTAGGCTAAGTCCAAGTCCACAGACTGGGGTCAATATTCTGGGCCAAGTCCATTCGGCTGGCTGTCCGTGTAACCCTTCATCATTAAACTGTGGATGTCAGCGAAGCTTAGTGAAGGTCAATGGAATGTTTAAGGAGGGCAACTCATCCCCCAGAAGCCCCCCGTCTGAAGTGGGAGCGATTAGTCATAGCCCCCCCCCCATTTCATGCCAGCTCCCTCTTCAACTGCAACCAACCAGAGGCAGTCCTCCAAGTGTCTGGAGGTCCTTCCTTACAGTGGGCTGAGCTGGCAGGCACATTGAAGAGTAATCCCGTGCTTCCGGCCATCGGGGCAGAGCTGGAGTCCTCCCACACTGCAGATTCCTGAGGAGGGGCAAGGTATCGGTCCTGCTGGAGGAGGCTTAGGAAGGGTTCATATTTCCCATCAGGCTGGGGCTCTGGCACCACGTGCCCACTGGAGTAGGCGTGAGAGTAGCCAGGCTCTGAGGAGTTGGGGCTGACTGGGGACGGGTACGGCCACGGCTCGCCAGGCAGAACGGAGGGGCTCCCCGCCAGGGACACCGGGTACTGATCCATGGTCATGAGACCAGGCCCACTGAATCTGCAGTTGGTGGCACCATATGCAAAAGATGCTTCTGGCTCTGGCTTTGTCCACTGAGAAGAGAAACGCCACTGATTTGGAGGCATGTCACTATCTGGGAAGGAAAGACAAGACACATTAGGTGTTTATTGTTTACAACATAGAAATAGCTTCATTTTTTTTCTGGTTAATGCACACTCTTTCTTTTTTTTATTTTGAAGGCTGCTTTTTGCATCATTAAATATCCCCCAAATATCCTCCCCTAGCGATGAATGGAGCCAACACGAGCCTTTAAAATAGCTGCACAGTATTCCATCATAAGACGGTAATCATGTGACCAACCAACATGGTGTTTGTGGGCAACTTGGTTATTTCCATCTTTTCAATGATCTCAACCACACCGTGATGAAACATCTTTGGATATGTATCTTTGCACCTATGTCCAAAGAGCCCCTCAAGGAAACTTTTCTAGGAGTAGAATTGCTCGATTAAAGGTGATTTCTGTTTGGTTGTTTCTGGTTGGCTTTATTTTATAGTTGGTGGTTTGAATACACCAAATAGAAGGACCCTACCCCCGAACTTTCTTTTTCTATTAATTATTATTTTTTTAATTTTTGAGAGAGAGAGAGAGAGAGGGCGTGAGCAGAGAAGGGTCAGAGAGACAGGGAGATACAGAATCCAAAGACAGGCTCCAGGCTCTGAGCTAGCTGTCAGCACAGAGCCCAACACGGGGCTCGAACCCATGAACCGTGAGATCATGACCTGAGCCGAAGTCGGACGCTTAACCGACTGAGCTCCCCAGGCGCCCCAGAACTTTCAAAGGGTTTAACGGTTGCCTGTGTAAGTCACTCAAAGAAGTCTAAGGGTTGAAACCCCATTTTCTAGAGGGTGGGGATAAGACTGGACCAAGTTAGCAGAGCAGATTAGCCAGGTAGGGATCTGAACTGGAGCAGTAAGTGATGGGTACGGAAATGGTTTTCACACCTCTTCCTGCAGAAGCAAAATGCTCAAGGTCAAGGGATGACTCAGTTTCTCTCTGCAAAGTTCTTGTGGACTAGCTAATGAGGACGGAGTCTCCTTTGGTCTCGTAGACACTATTCTAATTGTTCTTATGGTAGCAGCTGAATCCAAGTGTTCAAAGAGTCTAGGACAGCTCATGACATGGATGGATGTTTTTCCATTCGCAACACCCACTCAGACAAGAGGGGAGGAGGGAGAGAGCTCTGGCAGATGGTGTTTAAAGCCTGGAGCCTCTCATCTATCCAAGATAATGAAGGGGGGCGTGGGCGTGAGACAAAGGAAGATCGGAGGTCTGGAGAGGCTGTCTGGTTCCCTTCTCCCCCCCGAACATGTGCCTCTCCTAGCTCTCCTGAATGTTCTGCTTGCCTGGATTGTGTACAAGACAAAAACAGCTGAGTGGTCTGCACAGTGACACTGGAGCCTCCCCGCTCCTCCCATCAGAGCTTTTCATGTAATACAGATAAGAGCAAAATAAGCCCTAACCTACGTGGCATGGATATTCTATCCAACATTTCTCATCACTTGCAATGAGCACTGGCCGATGGTCGGCTTCTTAATGAAACCAAGGGCAAGGGAACATATTAAGATCTGTTCTTGGGGACGGACGCTACTTTTGAAAATTGACACTTGCCCACCAGTAGCGATTCAGGGCCCCATGTATCACAAATAAAGAGATTAAGGTGACTTAGTAGAAATCACTTTGTGTGCTTGGTGTTGAATAAGGTCCTGTGTGTCCTGAGTACAAGTCAGAAATAATGCGTAAGCTGAAACGTGCAAGGCAGGACCCCAAGGTCTTTTGAATATTTTGAGAGAGAGGGGGAGAGAGAGAGAGAGAGAGAGAGAGAATCCCAAGCAGGCCCCCTGCCCAGCGTGGAGCCCGATGAGGGGACTCAATCCCACGACTGAAATCCCCCCACCAGAGTTACCTCTAGAGAGGAGAGAGGGAGCTCCAGCAAAGACCGTGGCTTTATCGAACCCCAAACTACATTCACGAACAGAGAGCAGTCAAGGGACACGTTGGTTTGGGGGCACTTGGAACAGCCTGGATTTTCATTTCAGAAGGAATATGAAAGGTTTCCTTCGCATCTACTCCCAACTCGAGCATCTAGAGCCTGCCTCTTAGTTCCACCCGGGACTCAGACAGTGCTGGTCCCCATCTCATACTCTGCCCTTTAGGGTGAAAGTGACTGGCCATCCCCCTACCTCCTAAGCAAACCCATAGGCAACACCTTCACCCATCCATGTGTAGTTCTGAGAGCACCAGAACCCTCTAGAAAGCATCTTAGGGCACCGAAGAGTTTGCTTCCCCCCCAGAGGACCCTTCTTCCAGTCCATCCTTGCACGGTGGCCCTGCCTACCCTATCCCAGACCGGTTTCTCGAAACACAAACTTAAATGTCACTCTTTCAGAGAGGCTGTCCCTGAACCTCCATCTAAAGTTTGTCATTCTGCCACTGCGGGACTATGCCCTGTTTATTTCCTTCATAGCAGTACCCCTAACCTGCAGTCTCTCCAGTCACTCACTCAATTCACTCACTCACTCACACTCAATCTTCCCCACTAGCCAAGAAGCTTTGAGAACACAGACGTCAGGATGCCTGGGTGCCTCAGTTGGTTAAGCATCTGACTCTTGATTTTGGCTCAGGCCATGATCTCGCAATTCCTGGGATCGAGTCCCAAGCCTGCTTGGGAGTCTCCCTCCCTCTTTCTCTGCCCCTACCCCACTCCTTCTCTCTGTCCCTCAAAATAAATAAATAAACATTAAAAAAAAGAGCATGGGAATGCATGGGTGGCTCAGTTGATTGAGCGTTGGACTCCAGCTCGGGTCATGATCTCATAGTTTGTGAGTTCAAGCCCTGCGTCGGGCTCTGTGCTGACAGCTTGGAGACTGGAGCCTGCTTCGGATTCTGTGCGTCTCTCTCTCTCTGCCCCTCCCCCACTCATACTCTGTCTCTCTCAAGAATAAATACACATTAAAAATTAAAAAAACAAAACAAGGAACACGAAAAACACGAAAGACCATTTCTCTTTTGTTCACCATTACGCCCTCAAGGACTTGCACAGCACCTGACACATAGGAGGCCCTGAACACTATTCTAGAGTGCACACATGCACACTCACAAACGTATATCCCCTCTCAGACACATACCCACACAGCCCTCCCCACCGAATCTTTCTATAGTGAGACCAGCATGCAAAGTGGCTACGAACACAGGCTTTGAAGTCAGATAGGCTTCCCGGCTCTGCCACTTCCTAGCTGTGGGACACGGAGCATATCCCCTCCCATCTCAGAGCCCCTCGGGATGGCTGTGAGATCGGATGGGACAGTCCTGTGAAAGGTTTACGCAGTGCCTGGTACACACCAACCTCCTGGCTGAGGCTGTTGTTTACCAATCATTATGAAGGGCTCACATGCACATGCCTCTTTCCTGGTTTGCAAGAGATCAACCCGGGGAAAGCACAATGGTAACGGCAGGAGGCCGGAGGGTCCCCCCTGCCCTTCGCCACCACAGCAGGCGTGGAGAATGGCGTCGACACTGGCTGTGGAAGAGAATTTTCAGAAGCCACCACTTTTTGTGTATCCGTTTGCAGGGAATAATACATCAGGGGTGGGTAGGGCAACTGCGAATCCAGAACAGTTTTAAAGCAATTTTTTTCTTATTTGAGAGAGAGACAGGAGGAGGAGAGGGGCAGAGGGAGAGAGAGGGAGAAAACAGCCTTAGGTAGGTTCTACGCTCAGCACAGCCCAACACAGGGCCTGACCCCACCACCCTCGGATCATGACCTGAGCGGAAATCAACAGCCGGAAGCCCAACTGACTGAGCCCCCCAGGGGCCCCTGGAACAGTTTTATTTATTGAATACTGATTATGGGCCAGGCACCTTGCTTAGCACTCTGCATGCACGATCTCATGTGATCCGCACAGCAAGCCAGATGACAAAATAGAGGCTGGGAGTGGTGAAGGTAACTTGCCTAAGGCCACACAGTTGGCAAGAGCTCTGGCTGTCTGATTACAAAACTCGTGCCCCTAGCAGCTATGCTTCCACGATATTCCCAAGAACAGAGTGAGCTGGGCGTTTTCACGAACTACCAGGCTTGAAAAGGTTGCAGTGGGCATAATATTTCTGTGGGATTTGTACACACCCTTTGATCCAGTCATTGCCCTTACAGCAATTTTGGGATATAATCAATGATGGGTGCAAAGGGTTAGCCACAGAGATCTTCAATGTGATATTTAGAGTAGAGTGAAAAATTGGCAATGGCCCAATGTCCAAAAATTATAATAGATTGCATAGATCTTTAAAAAGCATACTCTTTTGTTTTTGAGAGAGAGAGAGAGCGAAAGAAAGAGAGAGTGAGAGGGAGAGAGACAGAGAGAGAGAGAGAGAGAAGCGGGGCTCACCCGGGACTCGTGTTCACCCGGAGCAGAGCTCGAACTCACCAATTGTGAGATCATGACCTGAGCTGAAGTCAGATGATTAACCACTGAGCCACCCAGGTGCCCTAAAAAATATACTCCTGAGCCACTAAAATAATGTTGTAGCAGAAGCACGTAATGGCACAGGGTGAGAGATATATATCCAAAATTATGATATGCTGTAATTAATGCTTAGCATGGGTGCAGACATGCACACATGGCTTTGCGTCCTGAATGCTTCTCTCTATTTCCTAATTTTGAAAAAATAACAATACTTTTGTGATCAGAAAAAGGTCTTTTAAGTAGAAACTGGCGAAACCGCTCGACTCATTGAAATTTGAGTCACAGTTGTGAAAGACCAGTCCATAATTGCCAGATTTCTTTCCATCTATCCTTTCTTCTTAATATGAATCCTGCTTTCTGAAGACGTTAAAACGAAGCACGCTCCGAGCACACACCACGTCTTGCACCCTGGAAGTCCAACCCCTGGCCCTGTCCGAGCTGTACGCACGGACTCTCCTTTCTCTGCCTTCTTGGCCAGTGGCGCTCGTCTCTTATTCATTCACCCCAGAAACAAAGAGGATATTGTTTCCATTAGCCGAGGTTGAAACAACACCAGGGACAGCTTACAGGACACGGTCCCATTCCAGGCCGCTGAGGCGACCTGCTCAGTCCCACTGTCTGCCTTACTATCGCCACCTCCCTGGGGTACCTTGTCTTTGCTGATCATCCAGACCCTTTTCCTTGGGGAAAATGAAACTGAAACACAGAACATGTGCGGTATTTCAAAGTGGCTAAGAGCTCAGGATCTGAGTCAAATTGGCCTGCTTTTAAAACAGCTACCCCTCACTAGCTGTGGGAACTTAGACAAGTCACTGGGCTCTCTGAGCCTCAGTTTCCTTCCCAGGATAATGGGAGGTACTCAATAACGGACAGCCACCGTAAATGGTATCAGCGACTGGCCTCCCGGGCCTGCTCACTGGGGTGCTGTCAAGGTCTGCAAAAGGCAGGACAGTGGAGTAGTAAAGAGTCTAATGGACCTGGGTTTCAATCTCTCTCAGTCACTGGCTGTGTGGCCCATTTCATCACTGAACCCTATCTGGGCTGCACTTTCCTCCTCTGTAACGTGAGGCTCTTAATACCCATTGTAAAGCGGCTTTGTGAAATGCGATGCACACGCAGGAAAAAGCACAAGTGTAAGCGTGTGACTGGGGGAATTTTCACAAACTGGGTAATGAGCACCCAAGTGAAGGAACAGAACATGAACATGACGGCTGCCCCAGGAGCCTCCCCCCCCGACCCCGAACCACTCTCCTGTCTTCTAACGGCACACTCAGCTGGCCTGTCTTAGACCTTCATAAATCACAGTGGATTTTGAGGACTGAATAGGATAGTCTTTGGAGCAAGGTATCTAGCACCCAGTGGGGGCTCGCTATATGTTGGTGCAGATTCCACTCCTTTCGCTGACCAGGAAGACGCAAAGTTGTCAGTGTTCACAGGGGCCATAAGCAACTATATCTCAAATGGATATTCACACTAAAAGAAAGAGCCAGTGTTCATTCCCCACCCCCACTGGATCATGGTGGAGTGGACAGAAGGATGGTAAGAAAATGGAGCTCCGATGTGCCCCAGAACCAAGTCTCCTGCTCTGCCCCACCGGAAGTGGTAACTACGGAAGCTTCTCCGGTTACCACCCAGGTCCTTTTAAAAGGGGGATAATTCAAAAATAACTTTACCCTGTGTTTTCTTTCCTAAAGCATGGCCAGTGTAAAATATACATAAGTAAGTTCAAATATAACTTTGATTTGGGAAAAGCAGCCAGGAAATTCGATAGCATTTCTTAGCCACGTGGGTCTCTGTGTTTGGGCTTTGCGTATTTGGGTTGACAGAGCACCTTTAGAAAGTGGCCAAGTCGGTAGTGAGAGCCCATGAATGGGAGCCTGTCCTGTTCAGTGTGGTTCAGCCCGGGCCCGGCAGCCTGGGCCTGGCCTGCAAGGCCCAAGAGGCTGCTAACGGTCAGTCATGAAAGGCCACTTTATGGACTTCCCACCATTTCCGAAGCTGCGGGTCTCTCACATACCACCTCTTGTGAGAACCACTGGGGTGGGGGTGGGGCTGCCCTTTTTTTCATGGGGCCTCCCCTGAGGCAGCAAAGCTTATGAAAAACTTGACTCCTGACATGGAGGAGACGCCTTAAGGAGGACAGGCCCTTCTTTGCTCCATCGGCTGGACCAGCATTTGCCTACCCCCCCCCACACTCTGTGGAAGACATCCTGACAGTCAAGGGATCTTGACAGTAGTGGAGAAGATGGCTGCCTCTCTGTTTGACCTGGGAACGTTGGCTTGGACAAGAAACAGGGCCACGTCCCAAGTTCCCTTCAGGCACGGGGGCGTCACAGAATAGAATGAGGTCAGAAGGCGTAGGAAGCCATACAGCCGCCCCTAGAAAACGTGCAGGCTTCCGGGCGGGGCCCGCTGCTCTGTGATCTGAAGGCTTTGAATACAGGCCCTCACATCCGCTCTAGTCACTCAGAAACGTGTCAAGCTTTCAGACCACCACACAAAACTAACACCTACAAGGCACTATGTGCCAGTGGTCATGCATTACCTCACCAAGTCATGATATAGTTCAATAATACTCAATTTTAGAGATGAGGAAACCAAGGCACAGATGGAGGAAGTGATGTGCCTGGAGATCACATTGTTAATAAGTGGCGGAGCTGCCCTGGGCCCCAGACTATCCAGTTCTAGAGCCACACACCACAGGTGCTCGCTCTTTTTGGTGACTCCTTCTATGACAGTCATCAGTACCCTATGACCCAAATCACAATTTCATTCATTCGATCAATATTTACTGGGCACCTTCCATGTGTCAGACATTGGGCTAGGTACTTAGGAAGCAGCGGTCACCACAGAGTCCTTGCTGCCATGGAATTTAGAATCTAGAGGGTGGAAGGAGACACGGAAGAGAATATATAAATGTATCCATCCAGTGGTGACAAACACTAGAAGAATAAAATAAAATAGTGTAAGATGACAGAGGGTGGCAGGGTGGGGGCTTCTATTTTTTAAGGAGATTGTGCAGAGAAGGACTGCTGGCTGAAGAGGTGACATTCCAATGGAGACCTGAATGAAGAAAAGGGGAAGTCAGGCAGTTATCTGGGGAAAGAGCATTTCAGGGAGGTGCAAAGGGCCTGAGGCAGGAGTGTACTTGGCACATTCTACAAACAGCAAGGAGGCTAGATTGGATTGAGTGACGTAGGAGGGGGTTGGAGATGAAATCAGGAGGAGAATGGGGTCCCATTAAAGACTTTGGATTGGATTCCAAAAGACAGGAAGCTACTGGAGGGTTGTGAACAGAAGAGAGATAGGATGAGACTTTCCTTTCAGTGCTATCATTCTGTTGGCTATCTTGAAAACAGACTGAAGGGGGGCGAAAGGGGAAGCATGGAGACCAATCAGGAAACATAACTCCAGGGGTGAGATTATGGTGTGGTAGCAGCAGAGGTGGAGAGAAGTAGTCAGAACTTGGATATATACTTTTTTCAAATGTTTGTTTTGAGAGAAAGAGCATGTGCATGTGTGCACACAAGTGGGAGAGGGGCAGAGAGAAAGAGAGGGAGAGAGAATGCCAAGAAAGCTTTGCGCCCCCAGTTCAGAGCCTGACGCAGGGCTCCATCTCATGAACTGTGAGATCATGACCTGAGCCGAAATCAAGAGTCTGACACGCTCAACTGACTCAGCCATCCAAGTGCCCCAGAACTTGGATATATTTTGAAGGTAAAACTGACAGAATTTGGGGCCACCTGGGTGGCTCAGTCGGTTAAACATCTGACTTTAGCTCAGGTCATGATTTCGCCGNAAAGCAGGCTCCAGGCTCTGACCTGTCAGCACGGAGCCTGACACGGGGCTTGAGCCCACCAACCGTGAGATCGTGACCTGAGCCGAAGTCAGACGCTTAATCGACTGAGTCACCCAGGCGCCCCTCTTTTNGAGGGGCCAAGAGAGAGGGAGACACAGAATCCCAAGCAGGCTTCGCATTGTCAGTGCAGAGCTGAACATGGGGCTTGAACTCACAGACTATGAGATCATGACCTGAGAGCCGAAATCAAGAGTTGGATGCTCAACTGACTGAGCCACCTGGTCACCCCGTGTGAAAGAGAGGGCAGCCAACTGCAGCAAATGTGGCAGGCAGGTCAAACAAAACAAACAAAACAAGATGGACAATGGAGTTAGGGAAAGACGGCTGATTTGGCAAGTGGAGGTCACAGGCTAACCTTGTTGAGAGTGGTTAAGGAGCGATGGCCATGAAAGACCGAGTGGATTGAGTTCCAAAGAGCAGCAGAGGAACAGGACAGCATGTGCATGGGTACAGTTTTGAGTCTTGCTGCAAGATGAAGCAGAGAAATGGGGCACTCAGCCAAGAGGTGGTTGTATCAGGCGAGCAGGACAGAGGAAGAAGGAAAGGACTACGGGTAGATGGCACTTTCAAGGGAGTGACTGTAACGCATCTAAGCCAACGTGTGCAGAACGAAAAGCCAAATAGCTGAGGTCAGCTGACTTGCCCGGGCATGAAGAGCTTGGGGTTTTGACTCTTCCAAGGAGCTGCTTAACCTCCTCTGAGACCCACTTACCCATTTATCAGCTCTTACTACATGTCAGTTCCCCAAATGACTCCGCCCCTCCCACTGGGTCCATTGCCAACAGCAACTCCACATCATTTCCTTTAGTATCTGCTGCTCCCACACCGCCTTCCGCTTAAACTCACAAAGGTCTCGGAGAAAATCACGTCACCTGACGGGACAGATCACTTCTAGGAGAGCAGTAAATCCTGCAAAGGTGAATACGTCAGATATACACCAACTCCCCGTCCAGGCCCAAAGAGCAGAGCCAGAGCGATGGCTTCTGAAAAGAGGGGAGATCTTTCCCCACAGGCAGAGGCCCCACCCGNAGGTACCAGGCAACTACAGTAGAGACTTCTTCCCCCTCCCCCAACAGAGCGTTTTTAAAACTCAACCAGGCCCCGGTGTATTGCACATTTCAAAATAGTGTTTGGAGGGGCGCCTGGGTGCCTCCGTGGTTGAGCGTCCGACTTCGCCTCAGGTCTTGATCTCGCCATTCATGAGTTCGAGCCCCACATCGGGTTCTGTGCTAATCCTCTCTCTCTCTCCCTCTACCCACCTCCTCTCCCCCACTCACACTCAGTCTCTGTCTCTCTCTCTCTCAAAAATGAATAAACACCAAAATGGGTGTCTGTGAAAATGTTTTAACTTCTTTTAAAATTGGAAGAAAACACNAGGGGAGGGGTACAGAATCTGAAACAGGTTCCAGGCTCTGAGCTTCCAGCACAGAGCCCGACACGGGGCTCAAACCCACAAGCTGTGACATCATGACCTGAGCCGAGGTCGGATGCCCAACCGACTGAGCCACCCAGGCGTCCCCAAACCTGGCCATTTTCATAAGCACTCCTTGCGTGCAACCCACGCCCCTGATGCCATTAAGGGTGGGGAGAGGGGTGCAGCGAGAGTCTCCATGGACCACCCCTTAAGCCCTGCCCTTGCACACCAGATCCTCTGCTACTAGTTGAAAGTAGGGTGCACCTACACGGGACATACTGTCAGCCCAGTAGTGGTAGTAGTAGTAACAGTGAACCCAGCATTTAACACAATTAAGGAGATAATGAAATAGGTGAACTGGCTTAATTAAACAGGGCTGATTTTCACTCTACACTTCTTTTTAAAATTTTTTTCATGTTTCTTTATCTGAGAGAGAGAGAGAGAGAGAGAGAGAGAATGTGAGTGGGGAGGGGCAGAGAGAGACAGAGAGAGTCTGAAGCAGGCTCCAGGCTGAACTGTCAGCACAGAGCCCGACTCGGTGCTCGAACCGCGAGATCATGATCTGAGCCCAAGTCTGATGCTACAGCCGACTGAGCCACACAGGCGCCCCAGTGTTGACAGTTAACTTCNCCGAGCCGAAGTCGGACGCTTAACCGACTGAGCCACCCAGGCGCCCCAACACTAAACTTCTAAGTAAAGGGTGCAGCATCTCATTAACAGTGTGACTTGCGGTCAGCAGATACACGCGTGTGAGTGCGAAGGCGTCGGAGAACTGGTCCTTTCCCTGATAGCCTCGACCGAGAATTCCGGCTTCCTCCCTCCCAACCTGCTCACCATTCCTCAGGATCACATCTGCACTCTGGCTCAAGGGGCTCAGTTCCTGGGGGCTCTTGACATTGCTCAGAGCTCTGGAGAAGTGTTCGTCCACGACGCTGCCGATGTCCCCTTGGAAATAGGTGAAAAGGACGCACTGGGAATTCCACTCCGTCTTTATAGGTCTCTGCAGCTGGATAGCAGTCTTGCCCATTTCTTCCATCGTGATGGCCACAGATGATAGCTGCAGATCGAACACAGGACGTTACTGGCACTATTTTTCCGAGTGGCTTGGCTACAGTTTGGATGAGAGGCCCTGGGTGGAGGGGGGAAGAGCCGCAAAAGCTTTCAGTTCGCTTCCAGAGAACTCCTGAGCCTGAGCGGTACCACACAGCTCATCCAGCACCATGCGCTGGTCTGAGCACCAGGAGAGGAGCCCTGTGGGATCGACGTTAGGGAACAAGGCAGAGTCTACAGAACGCTGAAGGGGGTCCTCGAGAGAGCCTCAGATGAGAAAGATCTGGCAACTCCACTCTAAGAACAGCAGGAAGTTAAAAAAAAAATAAAGCCATTGAGGTCCCAACAGTAACTTGCCTCCTGGGGAAGTGCCTTCCTCCTACAAAACAAATGAGCCAGATTGACCCAGAGCTGCATATAGATCCGCGCCCTCTCCCTCCCACCCCACAGTTTGATTATGTAATCCAGTAGGTA
>NW_027527807.1:3027817-3029572 GCF_008692635.1 Crocuta crocuta
AAACTCTTAAAATTAAAAACAGCCCTGGCCCCAAGAACTCCAGACAGATATATTCTGGGAAAAATACAGATCTCAAAAAGCAAACACTCTCTACGCTAATGTATATGGCACCATGGGTGAAAAGCCCCTGAAACATAGCCAGAACGTCAACCCCGCTCACCGCCAGATGCTTCGCACCTGAAACCATGCCTGAGACACAGTGGATAGCTGTTTGCTGAGTTGCCTTAAACTTGGCTTCCATCACTGTATCCTAACTGTGAGCTCCTTCGGAGCAGAAATTGTCCCCTCGCACCAAAGGCAGGACTGGGCACACAGTGGGCCCTCAAAGCCTGCTGCGTGGCCTTGCTTAACTGGAGAAGTAGCCTGTCTGGATGCTTCTTCAGCTTTGGCCACCCAATGCGACTTGCCAGGTGCTCGGGCTAAAGGCACTTTTATTCACTCCTGTGAATATGATGAAAATGATTACAGTTTAATAGCCTAATGTTCTTCCCTAGTCCTTGAGGGTGGGGGCCATTTCATATTCATTTCTTTATCCGGAGCACCTAGCATAAGTAGGTCAGTAAACAATGGCTGAATGCCTGAATGCCATTTCATGCAGAGAAAGCACAATGCAAGGAAATCATACCAATTAGGAGTCAGAAGACCTGGGGTTTTCCTCCGCTGTGTGACTTGGGGGGAAGCACATAACCTCTCTGGGATTCAGATTCCTCTTGGGTAAAATTCAGAGGTTGGAGGCGACTAATTCTGCAGCCTATTCTTTTAGGTTCTTAGTGTCAGTCGATTGTGACAAGGACTTGAGGAAGGAATCTGGCAGTGAGCAGGGGACCCTTCTAAAAAGTTCTCCTTTCCCACTCATTCCCGCCCCAGTCATAACTGGGTTCCGCTTTATGAAGCCTTCCTAACACAGCCTTCAATTGAGCCTATCGCTCTGTTTCGCCCTGGCGGACAGCCACACGCTAAGTAGGCATCACCAGGCACCACCTGAAAAATGAATCCTCTGCGTCCTTATTCAAAAAAACACGCAAACAAACGCTCCGAAACACCGTCTGGCAGTTACTTATAAAGTTAAACGCATGCTTACTATGTATATGACCCAGCAATCCTTTTTCTAGGTCCAGAGAGCCAAGAGAAGCAAAAACATATGTCCGCTCAAAGACTTTAGGTGGGATATTTACAGCAGCTTTATTTATAATAGCCAAAAAATTGAACTGAAACCAATGCCCAGCACCAGGAGTATAAATAAACTAGCTGTGACGCTATCATATATTGGAATGTCATTCAACAGCAAAGAGGAAAAAAACTACCCGTCCACACAACAGCATGAATGAATCACAAAAATACTATGTTGGGTGAAAAAAAAAAAACAGACACAAAAGACCATATAGTATATGGTTCCCCTTACACGAGACAGGCACATATAGGCTGGGGGGGGAGAAATCAGAAAAGGGAAGAATCTCGGCATCACAGAAATAAAACAAAGGTGTTATCCTTGAGCACAGTATGAGTTTGGGATGCTGACCCCCCACACAGTCGGCAATCTGCATATAACTTGAGTCCCCCCAAAACTTAACTATGAATAGCCTACTGCTGACCGGAAGTCTTACTGGTAACATAAAGCCAATTAACACATATTTTGTATGTGTATTATAGGCTGCATTCTTACAGTAGAGTTAGAAAAGAAATGTAAAGAAAATCATAAGGAAGAGAAAATAGTTACAGTCCTGTACTGTAAAAAAAAAAAAAAAAGGCATATAA
>NW_027527807.1:3029625-3030047 GCF_008692635.1 Crocuta crocuta
CCAACTTTACTGTTTGGAATTTTAAAAAGCCAAACTCGTAGAAACAGAGAATAAAGTGGTGGTTACTAGAGACTGGGGGGGAGGGGGCGGGGGGACTGGGCAAGTGTTGTTTAGGGGGCAAAGTTATAAGGAGTAAATAAACCCTAAAGATCTAAGACAGTACAGGGAACATACACAACCGTATCGCAGTAAAATCCTCCAACTTGCAGAAACTAGAACTGAATCATTCCAGCTGCCAAAAAGATAGGGTAACTATGTGAGGGGACAGAGGTGCCAATGATCACTACGGTGGCGATCCTATTACGATATCTACATTTACCAAATTGGCACAGAGCACCTGAAATTTACACAATTTTGTGAAAACATAGCAAGAAGAAGAAGAAGAATTGGAGGAGAAAGGGAAGTAAGAAGGAAGAGGAGGA
>NW_027527807.1:3030078-3033765 GCF_008692635.1 Crocuta crocuta
AGCCGCAGTTTACAAAACACCTTCTCTGTGCCTGACGCTTATACGTATATTTTCTCTAGTCTTTACACCCCTCAGTGCAGGTATTATTGTCCCCATTTTGCAGATGAGCAATATGGAGGCCCAGAAGGTGAAATGAACTGCCCAGGCCACACAGCTAGGTGGGCGGCAGAGCTGGGATTTGAACCCTGTCTGGCTTCAACGTCTGTCCTTTCCCCAGCGTCCCTTATTGTCTACTTGGTGGGACTAACAAACCCCTTCTATGACCTTCAGTCCCCACCGTCTATCAAATGTGAAGGCTTCGTTTCTGATCTCTAGACAACCTTGACCCAGGCCCTAAGGCAGCCACCTGGTTTCCTTTAGGGACTATAGGCAGAACATCTGTGCACTCTTTCAGGCTCCTCCTCAAAACTGCTACTTGCAAGGGCTGTGAGCACCTTTGTGGGGCTCGCGGCTTTACCCCGGCAAATGCCGGTGGCGACCGCTCTAAGCTCAGGCTGGACGCAGCTTGCAAATCTATCTGTGCCGAGTCTCCCTGAAGCCCCAAGGCAGGCAGCCGGCCGGACCCTCAGGGCATCACGGCCCCGGAGCACGCTGCTCCGAGTCTCCTCGGGGAAAGGGCAGAGACCACAGGCCACTGGCCACAGCCAGGAAAGGTTAGGGAGAGACAGCCGGAGGCAACGTCTCGTCTCATCCCCATCACCTTGGAAAGGATCAGACCTTAGGCCAGTGGGATCTTGAATGAGCCACAGCTTCTACCTCTGCCCTTCTCTTCCTCCCCAAACACACGGACACACATCCCAAAGGAAATCCACGGGTCCCTTCTCTGCGTCAAGCACGCAGGCAAGCGCCCAGCCTGCACCCACAGCTCAGTGGAGACGGGGTGTGTTGGAGGGCTGTGACATTCTGAGACATGTTATTGGCTACAGCCTTTGCGAGAAGCTGCATCTCACGGCAACTCAGGAGGAACGCGGGCAGGTCCATCCCCACCTGAGCCCTCCGCGACGGGTCTCTTTACACTGGAGTGGACTGGAGTCTGGCTGAAGGAAAGGGGATACCGCAAGGCTGGAGCGCAGAGAAGAGCAGCGAGGCGGAGAGAGGGTGGGACCTTCCGGGAGACGTCCCTGTCCCGGTCCCCGGCTTGTAATCAACAGCCTCTTGCAGACAAAACCCTAAGGTCAAGCTTTGCTAGTTGGGCGCTTAGCACAGCAAAATCACGGAAGGTCCCTGTAGCTTGTGATCTCCCCAAGGCCGAAGCCTCCAGGACAACAAGCGCTCCAACTTGACCTCAAAATAACGCCCAAACGTCTGCACAAATACTCTAACACAGACTCCAATGCCAGCAGTTCGGCCTCAACTCTACCGCACCCAGCCTGCCTGCAGGGACACGCTTACCGCCCTTCCGCAGAATGGTACCCAGCACCTCGGGCGTGGGGTGGGGTGTCGCGTCAGGGAAGTCAGAAGTCGCCGCGGTGATCGCTCGGAAGGAGAGCCCCCAAGGGACCAGATCATCTATCAGTGAGCAAAGCATGGGATGCTCACCGCTTCCTCGCCCCGATTCCTCCGCAGTTGACTTTCCATCCCTCCTTGTTCCCCCCCCTCCCCCTCAAAGTCTCCTACCTTAACTCCTGACCATCAACCGAGACAGTAAGAGCCCACGGCTGGGCAGAGGTGCGTCGCGATGGTCAGAATGGCCTGGCCCACTTTGGAGCAGCTCAGGGCTTGCGGAAGCAGGGGCTGGGAATTTCGTACCCTCCCCTCCCTACTTTCTACCCCTGCAGCCGGGGCTATAAGAGGCATTTCCTGCTGGCTATCTATTAAGAATGCAGAAAATGCACTCCAACAAGTCCTTCGGGTTGGGCACCTGCAGGAATGAGGAAAATAGGGAGCTCTTTTTTTATTTCTTTCTTTTTGCATTAAAAAAAAGCACTTAGTGATATTGTCTCTTAAAGTAGGCGGCCAGTTGTTTGCCGGAAACCACACACAGAGTCAGCAATGTCTAAAACATCAGCGACCGGCTTTGCATCAAACTGATGTCACCTTCACTCTCAGGACCAGGGAAAGTGTGTTTGGCTCATCGCAGCTTTCTCCCTGTCTCCCCTTGGGAAGAGAAGGGGAATCCACTCCCCGAGAATTTCTGGACGTGTCATGGGCTTCCGTGGGCCCCAAAGGGAGGGAGGGCTTCTCTGAATGAGGCAGTTGAGGGACAGCAGTTGGGGGTTTGGAGCAGGGGGTCCCGATGCTCACCTTGAAAAACTTTCAACATCACCTCGGTCGGTGACACCATCGCTCCGGTCCCAGACCCCGGAGTCACTGTTTGCTCCGCTCATTCTCCGTTTCAACGAGATTTCACAAACATTTAGTGGACGCCTACTGTATGCCAGGCACTGTTCCGGGAGATTTGCTTTACAGGTGAACGAAACGGCCCAAGTCTCTGCCTTCACGGGAGGAATCCACACATGGCTTATGAGCCTGCGTGTGCAGAGCCACGTGTGTGGCGTGTGTGTGTCAGACGGCAGTAAGTACCACAGCGAAGAGTGATCCGGGAAAAGGAAGCAGGGAAGGGGAACGTATAGGACCATCAAGGAAGGGTTTTCTGAGACAGCGACATTTGAGCAGAACCTCGAGGGAGCAAACCGTGCGGACCCCCGCTTGACCTGATACCCAAGGGAACAGCAAAGGCAGAAGGGGGACCTCATGCTTGGTCTGTCCACCGAAGGGCCAGGAGGCCAGTGAGGCCGGAGAGGGGCGGGGGACCGATCAGAGGGCCCCATGGGTCCCGCTTAGGCTTTGACTTTTGTTCTCAGTGAAAGGGAGACCCACTGGAGGGTTTGGAGGAACACAGCCACAGATCCCGAAAGTTCTGCCTTCAAAATGCGCTTTCTCCCCACCTCCACCAGGCTCGCCCTGGCCTGAGCGCCCATCATGTCTCCTCAGCACCGCTCCAGAGCCTAACTGGGCTCCTTCCTTCCACCTGTGGCCCTTCTGAGTCCAAACTCAGGACAGCACCAGGATCACTTAGAACATGCATAGAATCCAGTCACTCCTTCTTCCCCCGTCCTGGCTGCAAGGACCCATGGGAAGGAGCCCCCACCACCCCNACAGGGTTCCGGGCCTTTCCTTGAATGGGGATCAGCATCCTCCTGCGCTCACCCTCCCATTTCCTCTCCCTGGGATGCCCATCCCCCACACGCCCTCGGGACTCACCCTCTCATTACCTCTCCCGCGCAGTCGCTTCGTTTCTCTTTTTTCTTTATGTTGAGAGAGACAGAGAGAGCGCAAGCATGGGAGGGGGAGAGAGAGAGGGAGAGAGAGAGAATCGTAAGCAGGCTCCGCATTGTCACAAACCGTGAGATCGTGACCCGAGCCCAAATCAAGAGTCTGCGGCTTGACCAACGGAGCCACCCAGGTGCCCCCGCTCAGTCACTTTGAGAAGCCTTCTGTAACTGTCCTGTCCCAAGGCAGCAGCCTCCCGTATTCTGTCCTTTTACCCGGTTTGTCAGGTCTTCATAGCAGGTTTTGCTGCTTGACGGCATATTGCATATTTATTTGTTTACAGTTTGTCTCCCCTAAATAATGCCTGGTATGCAGTAGGAGCTCAGGAAATAATCTGCCAAATGAAAGAATGGGTGGCCGGGAAGAGAGAAACAATTTAAGTATTCACCAAATGAATTTACAACCACAATGGCA
>NW_027527807.1:3033807-3035241 GCF_008692635.1 Crocuta crocuta
AAGTCGATATCGGGGAACAGAAGCGCCTCTGATAAGAGGCTCTGACTTCGTCAGGGAACACTGTGTTCCCCGGGAAAATAACGCTGGACCTGAGATCTGACAGGCTGAGGAACGGTGAACCACACAAAGCAGAAGTGAGGGGGGTTGGGGAGGTGGTAATAGCTAGTGCAAAGGCCCTGTGGTGGGAGGGGCCTGGCAAGTAGAGTGAAAGGGGAAAGGGAAGCAGCATTTCCAATGGAGACAGTAGGGGGAGCACTAGGTGCAAGACGGAGTGGAAAGCTGAGCAGGAGTCAAGGCCAGCTGCACTTTGCAGGCCATACTGAAGAAGTTTGCATTTTTCCTAGGAATAAAAAGAAGCTAGTAAACGGTTTGATGGAGGTCTATGTTGAGGGGTGTGCAGAAGTGGGGGGAGGGACGTGACCTAATCAGATGTGTGCTGAAGCCATCAGTCTGGCTGTGATGTAGAGACAGGACTGCAGGCTCAGGGACACACAGACAGACCAGTCAGCCTGCATCTGGCGGTTGGTGGGAAGGAGGTGGATAGAGAGAGAAGTGGATGGATTTAAGACGTATTTAGAAAGTAAAATAGATTTAGTGCTGAATTGGATCTAGAGGGTGAAGGGGCCAAGGATAACCAAGTTGGCTACTGCATAACTTGATCAATTACTGTGCCTTTCACTGAGCTATGAAACATTGCAGGAGTGTCTTTTTCTAAAAAAACATTTTTTAATGTTTATTTATTTTTGAGAGACACAGAGAGACAGAGCATGAGCAGGGGAGGGGCAGAGAGAGAGGGAGACACGGAATCTGAAGCAGGCTCCAGGCTCTGAGCTGTCAGCACAGAGCCCGACGTGAGGCTGGAACTCACAGACCTCGAGATCATGACCCGAGCCGAAGTCGGACATTTCACCGACTGAACCACCCACGTGTCCCTGCAAGGGTGTCTTCTTTAGGAGAGAAAATAAAGATTTCTATTTGAATGTGTTGATTTTAAGGAATCTTTGAGCCATCAAAGAAGACATGACATTAGTCTGTGAGGAGAGGTCTGAGTTGGAGACAGGAACTTGGGGTTGGGCAGCGTATAGTTGGCTATCAATGTGTTGGGCTCTAACTCACCCCAAGAGAGTAGAGAGTGAGACATAATGAATTAAGCTACTTTTAAAACTGAGGGAAGGGGCGCCTGGGTGGCTCAGTTGGTTGACTTTCTGAATTCGGCTCAGGTCGTGATCTCACGGTTGGCGGGTTAGAGCCCCGCATCCGGCTTTGTGCTGACAGCTCAGAGCTCGGAGCCTGCTTCGGATTCTGTGTCTCCATCTCTCTCTGCCCCTCTCCTGCTCCCACTCTGTGTCTCTTTCTCTCAAAAATAAGTAAACATCAATCAATCAATAAATAAATAAAAATGAGAGGAAAAAACAGAACTAAGACCAAGCTTTG
>NW_027527807.1:3035300-3036518 GCF_008692635.1 Crocuta crocuta
AGCCAGCAAACATTACTGAGAAGGAATGGGCAAGGAAGCGGGATACAATACAGGAGGGTGTTAACGTCCTAAAGCCCAAAGGAAAACATGTCTCAAGATGGCAGAGCCGGTCACCTGGGTTCAACGGCACTGAGAGTTGGGAGAATCTGGTGCCTGAGGATTTTCTGTTGGGTTTTGTGGCATGGAGGTCATACGTGATCTTAAGGAGGGATATGTGCTGGGGTGATGAGGCCGGAGGCAGATGCAAGTGGGGTGGAAAGATGGAACAGAGCCTGGGCATTGGGGAGGGGGAGGGGNGACAGCCAGCTCAGAGCCTGGAGCCTGCTTCGGGTTCTGTGTCTCCCTCTCTCTCTGCCCCTCCCCTGCTCACGCTGCCTCTCTCTGAATTAAATAAAACATAAAAAAAGGCAAGAGGTTGAATATACTACAAAAAGGAGGTATTATTAATAATATGAAATGCTGAGGAAAGCAGGAGAGGATGTGGTTAAAGTCTGGGCAAGAAGGATTGGCTTTAGATAGAAGGACAGACTGTTCTGTTGTAAGGGGAGGAAAGGGCACCAGATGCGCATAGACATACGAAGTTTATAACCTTGGAGCTTCTGGTAGACCCTTATTTACTTTTTTTAGTGGCAGGGGTATTGGACAAGGAAGCAAGGATCTTCCCCTAAATNGAGAGAGAGAGAGAGCGCGCACATGTGGGGGAGGGGCAGACAGAGAAGGTGAGAGAATCCCAAGCAGGCTTCACACTGTCAGTGCAGAGTCAGACTTGGGGCTCGAACTCAGGAACCCCGTGAGATCATGACCTGAGCTGCTATCAAGAGTCCGATGCTTAACCAATGGAGGCACCCAAGTGGTCAGTCTTTGTTCTAGGGTTTGCTATAGCTGTGGTATTCTAAGTAAACTAAGAGAATGTGAAATTCAAGATGGTAGAAAATGAACCACCTAGAATGTTCATTCTTCTTGTTTTCAAATGCAAGTGCTCACTTCCAGTTCAACGTGATGGACAGAGTTCACGTATTTAATCTCATCTTCCTTCCAAAAATCTAGCTAAAATGCCAGAAGAAATATAAAAAAGAGAACAAATCCAAAGCGGTGCTGGAAAACCCGAAAAGGTCTGTCTCACTAGCAGAACAGAGAGATGTAATGGCCGACAGTTACTCAGTGCTTTCACAGGATCAGCCACAACACAACAATGTACATGTATGAAGCCATCTAAAC
>NW_027527807.1:3036588-3036989 GCF_008692635.1 Crocuta crocuta
TTTAAAAATTTTTTTACTGTTTTATTTATTTCTGAGAGAGAGGGAGACAGCGTGAACAGGGGAGGGTCAATGAGAGAGGGAGACACAGAATATATATGTATATATGAATCACTACGTTGTCCACCTGAAACCACTATGTTGGTATGTCAACTACACTTCAATAAAAAAGAAAAAGAAAAGCTGTTTGCTGATTCTTGGACTAGCCCAATGAGACAAGGTCAATAAAACAAAATTTAACGCTGCGAAAAACGATTAGCAAACAGAGCCACAGACAGGTTAAGAGCTTGTCGAAGGCCAAGCAATCTGACTCTAGAGTCTGTGCGCTAAACCACTGTTATGTGACCTTTGAAAAACAATAAGAAGTTTCTGGAAATTATAATGTGGCACCCACACCCTGCTCA
>NW_027527807.1:3037217-3045259 GCF_008692635.1 Crocuta crocuta
CCTGCTAAGGTCAGAATGAGAGAAGGAATATTGGAGAGATGATTATGAGTCTTTCTGATAGAGCCCCAGGAAAAGCTCTAAATTAGTAGAGGCGAGAGTGAGTCATGGAGCAGAAAGCAGAGAAGTTAGTTAAACGTCCAACTGTCTGTCATGTTGTAGTGCTCACCCCTGGCGACAGCCAGTGAGAACAGCTTTCTAAATAAGGCACTTCTTGTGCCCAGAGAGGGAGCCCAGCTTGGACTTTGTGGTCGGAGAGAGCAGGGAGTGCCCAGGTAATTGGGGGGAGGGGTCAGCCATGAGACTGGAGAAAGTAAAGGCATCGTGGCAGAACATTCCCTGAAGCTCTATACATCCGGTAAGACGCTGCCGGCGACCTCCTGTGGGCGCACCCCCCAACCATTCACCCGCGCCACTCTGTCACTTTCAGAGAGAAAACCTGTCAGGTGGACGGTGACCTTCACAACCGCAGAGGACCCCAAACCCGTTACCAAACCCGTTACTGTAGTTATCTAGTCCTTGAGATGACTGGCCGGTCACCTGACGTTTAAGCAAAACCAACATCATGCTAGAGACCAGCAAAGATGAAGAAGCACACAAACTGACTTCTGAGGGGAACGTGAATGTGGAAAACGTTTCAAAACTTCACATCAGTATTTTGAGAGATGTCCAAGCAAAGCTTGCATCCATGGAACAAAATCAGTCTGCTATGCAAAAGAAGTAATCAGAGAATTAGAGTGCTCACAAAATGATAACATAATTGCTGACCTAAGACAGGAAAGTAACAAGGGCATCTGGGTGGCTCAGTCAGTTAAGCCTCTGGGTCTTGATCTCGGCTTAGGTCATGATCTCATGATCTCACGTGGACTCGCGCCCCGTGTTGGTATTCTCTCTCTCTCTGCCTCTCTCTCTGCCTCTCTCTCTCTCTCTCTCTCTCAAAATAAGTACACTTTTAAAAAGACAGGTAAATAGCAATGAATATAACTTGCAAACTGACTTGGAAGCCCAAGTCATGGAAGATCAGTAGAATGATCTCTAAAGCACATAGGGGAAAATTGCATATTTTTTAAGATTTCAGATCATAGGGAACGGCTAGATTAATCAATTGATGGTACTGAGACAATTGCCTATTCATTTGGTAACGAATCAAGTCAGGGGCTCATCTTAAACCTCAGTTACCCCTTTCTCTCCCGCTTCAATTTCTCCATCTCTACTGGATCCTTGAACTTGTCCCTGGCTGGTCACTGTCTGTACTATCCCTCTTTCTTTTCACTCCTAAAAACCTTCTTTTAGGGGAAACCGAACACATTCACGCACTGTTGCTCTGAATGGTGGTGTAATTTCCACATTTCTGGAGCACAGTTTAGCAGGCATCAATTGAAATGTCAAATACATATGATTTATGATGCAGGAAGCCTACTTTATGATGACTTTTTAAAAATGTTTATTTTCGAGGCAGAGAGAGAGAGGGTGCACAAGCAGGGGAGGGGTGGAGAGAAGCGGGGACAGAAGATCTGAAATGCAGTGGCTTCTGAGCTGTCAGCACAGAGCCCGATGTGGGGCTCGAACTCACAAACTTGTGAGATCATGAGCCAAAGTTGGACGCCTGAGCGACTGAGCCACCCAAATACCCCTTTATGAAGTCTATCTTAAAGAAACATGAAAAGATATGTAAAAATGAACCTGCATTTAACAAAAACAGATTTTTAATTTTATTGTTTCATTTTTTCTTGTTGTTGTTACGTAGGCTCCTTATCTTAAGTGGGGCTTGAACTCCTGATCTTGAGATCAAGAGTCACATGCTCTACTGACTGAGTCAGTCAGCCAGGTGCCCCTAAAGCAGATTTCTGATTTATAACAAGATAATTCCAAGGCATCTGTGAGCTTTCAACATGAAGACCGTTCATCTGCACAAACCTCCAGAGAGACTGATAATGCTCTTGACCTTTGCTTAATTTAAAAACAAAACAAAATTAAACCAAACTAAAGACTGTCAATCTACAAGGAGGTACAGTAAAATTCTCTCTTCATCAGAGGGGTAGCGGCTGCAGCCATTAAATAAGCAAACGATGTCTGGAGGAGGAAAGGTGGATATTTATCTAACGCATTTATTAAAATTGTATTATATTTTATGATAGGAAAGGAAACACACTCATGTCTCTCCCTTTCCTCTTTTATAAATGAATTAGGGGTGCCTGGCTGGCTCAGTCAGAAGAGCATGTGCTTTTGATCTCGGGCTCATTAAGTTCGAGCCCCACGTTGGGTGTAAAGTTTACTGAAAAAAAAAATAATAAACTTAAAAAAACAGTGTTTTGGGGCGCCTGGGTGGCTCAGTGGATTAAATGTCCGACTTTGGATCAGGTCTTAATCTCGAGGTTCATGAGTTTAAGCCCCACGTCAGGCTCTGTGCTGACAGCTGGCTCAGAGCCTGGAGCCTGCTTCAGATTCTGTGTCTCCCTCTTTCTCTGCCCCTCCCCTGCTCACGCTCTGTCTCTGTCTCTGTCTCAAAAATAAATAAACATTAAAAAATTTTTGAATTAAAAAAATAAAGTTTTTAAAAAGTGTTATAAATGAATTAGGATTCCCATAATCTAAATTCGCAATACAGAAATAGCCGAGGGTCATTCAAATCGTTTCCGTCATATTTATTTACTAAAACTAACACGTCCGTTAAGATTGCATTACCTGAAATCACTATTTCCTTGGGATGGTCACCGGCACAGCAGATGTGCTCGTTACAGTTGTGTTAACAATGCCCATGGCCACATGACCAGTTGAGTTTGAGCTGCCACTGCCATGAAAAATTGGCACCCTTCGACTCCTCCTGATGTTGGCATGCCCGAAACACCTTTGCGTCTACGCATCTTTGCAGCTCCCATACCCTTCCTTCCTGACCTCCTCCATTGAGAAGGAATCAGCTTCTCTGTGGCCCACTTCTCCGAGGCCAGACTCCTATAGGACCGGCAGCAACATTAGCCACCTGGGAGCTTGTTAGAAATGCAGAATCTCAGACTCAACCCCAGACCTACTAAACCCCAGTCCCTGGGGATGGAGTCCAGTGTTAACTAGTCACATTGACATTCGTGCCCAAAGGATCCGAGCTCCCTTGATCACCTACATCTGCAGGACTCCTAAGTCCCTTTCGGGTCCGCTTCCTCCCTCCCCCAAGTATTTCTGGGTGTGCCGTGGGTGTGTTCCCACGTGCTCCAGAACTGATCAGGGCTGCTGCTCACCTGTGCGGTATCTCATCTCCGCTGCTATCGAATAGGAGACTTTTAAGGCAACAGTTCGGCACAATCCAGTTAAAAGCCATTCCCCAAAGTGAGCAAAAGTACAAAATGTGTTTTGTCCTGGTATAATGAGGCCAGAGAAACCTCTGGGCGCAATGCCGGGCTATACACGATGTTGGTCACCAGACAGCTCGCAGCGATCAGTCGAATTGCCCAGCCAAAGGCCGCTTGGTTGCATCCCTCCATCTGCAATAGCCTAACCCCGGGGCTTCAAGCCTGGGTTACCCTCTCGTCTCCTGCACGTCCACACCTTCCTTCTGCAGCCTCCCAGCCTCGTAGCATACGACACGATTTACCATCACCCATGAAAGGAAAAGATTTCCCACGCTGGTTTGGCAAGCAGGAAGGCAAGGAGTCACCGCTCTGTCCTACCAACAGACGGAAAGCTGAACAAACTGAAACATCAACAGCTCTTCCTAGAGAGTCCCAAGAGAAGTGGACCCCATAGCTCTGTGAGTTTTAGCTCTAGGTGCTTGCTCAGATTCTCACACTGAATATCCGAGGAAAATCCCTCCTCGTGTTTCTGGCAGGGGGATGGGGAAACAAACCACTTTGAACACACCAGAACATTCTGTCTTTCTATTTTTTTTTTTGTTTTGTTTGCATTCTGTTTTTCATAACAAGGTCTGGCCTCGAGAGAAATGAGTTACTATGGTTTTTATCAGAGCCGAACAGGGCAAGTTCACTCTTGAACCCGGGTTTGAACAGCACGGGTCCACTAATACATAGATTCTTTTCAATAAGTACAGTACGTTACTGAAAATGCATTTTCTCTTCCTTGTAATTTTCTTACCACCATTTTCTTCTCTCTAGCTTTACTTTGTTGTAAGAATACAGTTTACGAAACATATACCATACAAAATGTGTGTTAATCGACTATTTATTTGGTCTGTTAGGTTTCCAGCCAACAATTAGGCAATTTGGGGGAAACTCAGGGAGTCTGGAAGGCTCAGTTGATGGAGCAGAAGACCCTTGATCTCATGGTTGTGGGTTTGAGCACAATGTCAATGCAGAGCCCGCTTCAGATCCTCTGTTCCCCTCTCTCTGCCCCGCCCCCACTCATGCACACTTTCCCTCTCTCTCAAAAATAAACAAACATCTTTAAAAAAAGAAAAGGAAAAATGATAAGACATTAAATGGCAAAAACCAGTCGGAAGAGACAGAGCAAACAGGACCAGAGTCAGACAGGGCAGGAATGTTGGAAGTCCCTCCACCCAGTCTCCTGGCTTTAAATATCATCTATACGCTGATGTCACCAAATTGAAATCTCCAGCTCTGGCTGGAGACTTTAGAGACATATCAAATGGCCTGGTTGACATCTCATGCACGTGTCATATAGACATCTCAAACCATGTGGCTGAGACAGAGGCCTTCGTTTGATCCCCAGCCTCCAAAATATGTCCCGAACCCAGTCATTTCTCACCACCAGTGCAGCTACGACCCTACTTCAGACCGCCATCTTTGCTCACCCGGACTACCAAAATCGTCTCCTTTCTGCCCTTTCTTCTAGCTCCTTCTCTATGCAGCAGTTAAAAATATCCCGTTGAAAAAGAAATCAGATCGCATCACCACTGTTTACAAATCAACTTTCAGGGCACCGGGGTGGCTCAGTCGGTTGAGCATCCAACTGTTGATTTCGGCTCAGGTCACGATCCTGGGGTCATGGGACTGAGCCCCGAGTCCGGCTCCACACTGACAGCATGCAGCCTGCTTGAGATTCTCTCTCCCTGCTCCCCCTCTGTCCCTCCTTCGCTCGTGTGTACTGGTGGTCTCTCTCTTTCCCTCAAAATAAATAAATAAGTACACTTTAAAACATAAATAAAATTAAAATTATAGAACATTGTTGGTGCGCCTGGGTGGCTTAGTCGGTTAAGTGTCCAACTTTGGCTCAGGTCATTATCTAGAGGTTTGTGAGTTTGAGCCCTGCATCGGGCTCTGTGCTGACAGCTTGGAGCCTGGAGCCTGTTTCAGATTCTGTGTCTGCCTCTCTCTGCCCCTCCCTGGCTCGTGCTCTGTCTCTCTCTCTCAAAAATAAAAGCATTAAAAATTTTTTTAAATTGTCTTTAGCAAATCACCCTGATTTATTTCCAGCACTATCTGAATTTATCTTTTTAAGAATATATGAGGGATGCCTGGGTGGTTCATTCAGTGAAGCATTTGACTTCTCCTCAGGTCACGATCTCATGATTCATGGCTTTGAGCCCTGCATCAGGCTGTCTGCTGTCAGCGTGGCGTCCCCTTTGGATCCTCTGTGTCTCTCTCTGTCCCCCTCTTTCTGCCCCTCCCTCTGCTCACACACACACGTGCTCTCTCTCTGTCTCTCTCAAAAATAAAAACATTAAAAAATAAAAATATATGAATATTGTCTATTTCTCCCTCAATTTCCTCTTGATAATTCCTGTATTTTCAGACCTAAAAACCTGTCTGGCCCATAGTTTGGATTCATTGAATGAATGAGTAGAGGAATTAATGCTTCAGAAAGTTTTTTTTAGATATGCTTACCAGGAGAAAAATAAAATTTTATAGGGATACATACAGGGAATCCACACAGACATAAAATTCCCAGTAAGATTTTATTTTCAAGTAATCTCTATACCTAATGTGGGGCTCGAACTCACAACCCCGAGATCAAGAGTCACATGCTTCACCAACTGAGCCCGCCAGATGCCCCACTTCAGAAAGTTTTATAAACAAACTGCCAATTGCATGGGACTCAGATATAAAATGTCTAAGATTTACAGACCTTTCTCCCACTGATTCATTGAAAGAGGCTCATTGACTTCACCAGTTTCCCTGTGATCCTCATTCTGGGTGATTTCAACATCCAACTGGAACAAGAGATAATTCTAATGGTTAATGGTACCGTGTGGTCAGATTGGAAGGGACCCAAACAAGTTTGTAAAAGACACAAAATTTTGGTAGAATGTTCCAGTTGTTCGCAGAGCAGGTAGAGAGGATAAATGAACAGGGAAGAAGAGTGTAAGGAAGTCAGAGAACAAGTTGTATTAAGAAATCAAATCAAGGCGTTTTCCAAAGCAAACGTGACATAATTCATTTACGAAAGGCATTGTGTACCCAGTAAGATTTCCAGAAATGTGGATTCCAAAGGCTCCCCTCTGAGATGTCCTGGTGATTAACTGTTAGAAAGTTTAACATATTCTACCAAGGCCTTTTTACTATAATTCAAATCCAGTTTCCCATGACGCTAATAAACAAGGATGTGATAAAACAGTAATAATATAATTTTTAGGTCCCCAAACAGAGATGAATTCTCCCCGCGAGCCTTGTATTTTCAAAATCTTATCTCATTGGCTTTATATTATAGATAACTGCCATAACTCCCCCTCCCTTACCCTCCTGGAAGTTCTGCACGTTTCACTAAAAATATGGAGCTCCTCACAGAATACAACACATTCAGGATGATTCTTCCCTGTCCCGAAGAAGTGTTTATTTATCACGTGCCTGTCACTGCTCTTGGCATTGGAGCGACAGCAGAGACCAGAGGAAAGCCCGGCTGTTATGGAGCTTGCACACTGCTGGGTCGGGAGAGGTGAGGACAAGACAAGAAAGTCGCACAAACAAGATAGCATTAGAGTGCCTAATTGCTCTGAAGAAGGCTCCCAGGTGAAAGCATGGAGGGATAGCTGGGTAGGGAACAGGGGCATGTACCTTGGTTAAGATGGTCACGATTTCTCAGGAGGTGATACCGAAGCATTCTGAAGGATGACAGAGATGCGGCTTGGCTGGGGAAGGAGCATCCCAGGCCAAGGCACATGCAAAGGTCCTGAGATCAGGATGAAAAACAACTAATGCACGCGTGACTGAAGGGTGGTGCACTGGGAAGAGGCAGTCTGCTACGAATCTGAACAGGCAGGCAAGCAAAGCCATTGAGAGCTTGTGGGCGGGCCACGGCAAGGGGTTTGGATTCTATTCTAAGTGCTACTGGACCACGGGCATAGCACACTATCAGGGCATTTCGGATGGTGAAATTTTAATTGCTCTGGCTGTCGTGTCAGGAGTCCCTTAGAAGGGAACAAGCATGCAAATGGGAAGTCCAGCTCAGAAGCTCTCTCAGGGGTGATGGTGCTTTGTACTATCATGGTGGGAGGGGGGCATGGGGAGAAGTATTCAGATTCTTGGTATATTTAGAGTTAGATGTCCCATCAAGGCTTGGATGTGGGGGTAAAGGAGATCGAGAAATCAAAGATGATCCCTAGATCTTTGGTTTGCACAACTGGGCTGCTGAGGCAGGAAGACTTGGGGAAGAGCAGCATTCTTTACTTCAACACCGAAAACACCAAGCATGGTACCAAGAGAGCTGTGAGGCCAATGAACTTCTTCAGATAGATAAAGGGTATGATGCAAGTGTTATCTGTAGCACAAATTCATTCATTCAACAACTATTTGTTGAGCCTCTATTATGTGGCAGGCACTGTTCTGGACTCTAGAAAAGATAGTGCCACATTTTGGGGGACCTGCCTTGTCTCAACATAGGTTACAACTGCCTTCTGAGGAGGGTCCATGGCTAATGCTGCCTTTAACCCCACTGCCCTGCCTCTTCTTAGCATATTAACGGGCATACAGTAGCCTAATCTCTCCTTGCTAATTGGCAGAACCAAATTATATTAACTAGATGCTATAGTGAGTGTAAATACACTATCAGCATCTCAGTATGGTAATCAAAATATTTCCAGGAAAAAGTGGTATCAAATGCATTGAAGTGATATACACATTTTTGATACCCTAGTCTATCAT
>NW_027527807.1:3045272-3055187 GCF_008692635.1 Crocuta crocuta
TTGTTAAGAATCACCAAAACACCAGGGCAGCTGGGTGGCTCAGTCGGTTAAGCATCTGACTCTTGTTTTCGTCTCAGGTCATGATCTTACGATCTGCGAGATGAAGCCCTGCATCAGGCTCCACGCTGAGTGTGGAGTCGGCCTGATTCTCTCTCTGTCAATCTCTCTCTCTCTCTCTCTCAAAATAATAAACTTAAAAAAAAAAGAATCAGGGGCACCTGGGGGCTTAGTCGGTTGTGTCCGACTTTAGCTCAGGTCATGATCTCAACGGTTCATGAGTTCCAGCCCCACATGGGGCTCTCTGCTGTTGGCACAGAGCTTGCTTTGGATCCTCTGCCTCCCTCTCTCTGACTCTTCTCACGCTCTCTCCTTCTCAAAAATAAAACATTAATAATAATAAAAAAGAATTAATCACCAAAAACCAAAGCTCATGGGGCACCTGGCTGGCTCAGCCTGCAGAGTGTGTGACTCTTGATCTTGGGGTCCTGAGTTCAAGCCTCACGTTGGGTATAGATTATTAAAAAAAAGAAAAAACGCAAGGGCAGTATAAAATACTTTAAGAAAAAGAGAGATCAAGTTATCACATTTTCCAACTTTAGACATACCGTTGAATCTAGAAATTTGACATTGATGATACAGATTTCATCACTATTATTTAAATCTAAACTCTATGAATAAGCTGGAAATGGCAAATCAAAACATGCTTCCTTTTTATGTCTATTTTTTATTTTTTAACAGATTTTATTTTAAAGTTTATTTATGTCTTTTAGTAACCTCTACACCCAGCGTGGTGCTTGAACTCAGGACTCTGAGATCAAGAGCTGTGTGCTCCTCCAACTTGTGCCAGCCAGGTGTCCCTAGATTTTATAATTTTTATGTTAAGCTTTTATTTCCAGTGTAGTTAGCACACTGTGTTATATTAGTTTCAGGTGTACAGTATAGTGATGCAGCACTTCCATACATCACCCGGTGCTCATCACAAGTGCCCTCCTTCATCCCCATTACCTATTTCACCCATCCTCCACCCCGCTCCCGTCTGATAACCATCGGTGTGTTCTCTGTAGTTAAGAGTCTGTTTCTTGCTTTGTCTCTCGTTTTTTTTTTTTTTATTTGCTCGTTNCGCCCCTAAAAAAGTTTTTAATGTTTATTTTTGAGGGGGGTGGGGCAGAGAGAGACACAGAACCCGAAGCAGGTTCCAGGTTCCGAGCTGTCAGCAAAGCCGGAGGCAGGGCTCAAATCCACGACTGCGAGATCATGACCTGAGCCGAAGTCAGATGCTCAACTGACTGAGCCACCCAGGTACCCCTATATGACCTCTTCTTTATCCATTCATCAATTGATAGACACTTGGGCTGTTTCCATATGTTGGCTATTGTAGATAATGCTGCTATAAACATGGGGATGCGTGTATCCCTCTGAATCAGTGCTCTTGTATCCTTTGGGTAAATACCCAGTAGTGTGATGGTTGGATCATAAGGTAGTTCTGTTTTTAATTTTTTGAGGAACCTCTATATTTTTTCTACAGTGCCTGCACCTGTTTGCATTTCCACCAACTGTGTAGGAGGGTTCCTTTTTCTCCACATCCTCACCGACACCTGTTGTTTCTTGTGTTGTTGATTTTAGCCACTCTGACAGGTGTTGAGAAATGCTTTCTGCTTAGAGCCTTACTCTTCTCACATCAGTGCTATTTCAGCAGAAGCATTAAGAAAGTCAAATACTGCGGAGTCAAATACTGGCAGCAGCAAAGCCACTTTGTGCCACTGCTGGTCTCGCTTTCCTTACCCAGCCCGGGACAAGCAGTGTGTCGTAGTGTCATAATCTGGAAGTTCTTCGGATAACTATACACGAGCTGCCTTGCTTTTGCTTTCTATGCGGATGTAATGAATCCGACATCCCATAACATCACAACCCTCTCGGTTCCAAATGAAAAGACAAGTTGGTGGGACTCTAAACGTCTACAAGTAAACTTTAAACCATGAATTTTTTGTTCCCCTCCAGCAATTGATCCCTATGATCCCTGGTGACTAAGAATTTAGGCTCCTTGCAGTTATCGGTTTGTGATTTTAGAAAGGGCTAATTGTAACATTTTTCTTACATCACCTTAGTATTTTACTTAGGTTTGAATTAGCCAGACATGTAAATGAGGTATGGTTAGAGGCAAAAATCATCCAAGCAGTCTGATTTTTAGACGATGTGGCTGTCTTTTAAAAAGTCATGTGGTTTGTATCTGAGACTCAGTGAGGAAAAAACCAATCTCTACGAATACTGACAAATCTTCACAAGGGGCACACTTATAAGCCTTTTCCTGTTCTCCAACCCTTGGCTTTGTTCAAAGGAATTAAGGGCATTTCTCGACATTACACTGAAGTTTAGTTTACTTTCCAAAAAATAAAAAAAATAATAAGATTCACATTGAGAAAGGCATATTCAGAAAATCAGCTAACTCCTACCTTTCCTCCAAGCCTCAGAATTCCCAAGTAATTCATATCAGAAAAATAGATTCCATTCTTAAAAGAAAGAGGCAGGAGCTTCTAAATTGACCAGATTTGGGCACTCGGGGCTTCAGGAAGAGCCCAGAGTTATCATGAATGGAGGAGGAAAACCGAGTCCTTCGGAACAAATTACTTCAATTTTGCCCTATCGGGTTTCTTTTGCAGAAAGCAGGAAGAGTTTCAAATATCCTGTGAATATTGCCAAGACCACTAGTATCTTTTTTTCTTAACTTTTTTTTTTAACATTTATTTATTTTTGAGAAACAGAGACAGATCTTGTGTGGGGGAGGGGCAGAGAGAAAGGGAGACACAGAATCCGAAGCAGGCTCCAGGCTCTGGGCTGCCAGCACAGAGCCCGACGAGGGGCTCGAACCCATGAACTGTGAGATCATGACCTGAGCCGGAGTCGGACGCTTCACCGAGTGACCCACCCAGGTGCCCCAAGACCACTACTATCTTTATCTTCTAACATGGAGTTTCAAGTTTATTCCTATACAGGGCGCTGAGAGACTCCAGAGAGCAGGGCACTCACACTATTTGAAGGCATCCCCGAAGCCACATCTGGTTCATGCATTCAGGGCTGAGTACATTATTTGATATTTACGTAAACTACATAGTCCTAAGGAACATTAAGCTTAGATGTTGTCGGGTAATCGTGGAGCACTACTGTGCTTAAAACCCACCCCTATATTGTTCTTCTCTTTTGCTACCATGATATACTGTTGCCTCACAGTAAACTCCACGGTCAGGACCGATAAGGCCTGGCGACTTAGTAAACAAGTGACGGTGTGTGTATGCTTCATGCTCTTTAATGTCTGCTTGTCAACATCACCTCATAAATGATTTACTGTTTTACAGCTATTTGCGACTTTTGTTTCCGGGGTGTTCAAATAAAATGGGCATGAGTATTTGTTATCAGCCAAATTAATGAGCAGGGGAAAAGAAGTTGGAAAGAAAGTGGCCCCCCTTCTAATGGTCTTGGAGCTGGTCTGTGGTGCAGTTCTGTGTTCCAACCATTGTGTATGGGAGATAAACGTATGCTGTGATTCCGGAAACCAATAAATATGTTGAGTGCTCCCGGCTTACCTCTAAAGGGAACACTGTTAGGGCCTGCAACTTTTCTAGATTTACATCTCTTTAGCTCTTATTTTTAAATTGTTTTTATTTTTAAATGTTGCTAGCTTTTTATTTTTATTTAATTTGAGAGGGAGAGCACAAGTCGGGGAGGGGCAGAGAAAGGAAGAGGGAATCCCAAGCAGGCTCTACACAGGGTTCAAACCTACGAACTGTGAGATCATGACTGAGCCGAAACCAAGCGTTGGCCACTTAACCAACTGAGCCACCAAGGCACCCCTATTTTTATAAATTAAAAAAAAAAAATTGAAAGAGAGAACATGCGTGCACACGGGAGCAGTGGAAGGGCAAAGAGAAAAATCCCAAGCAGGTTCCACTGTCAGCACAGAGCCCAAAGTAGGACTTGATCCCACAAATCACAAGATCGCTACCTGAGGTGAAGAGTCCAATGCTCGAATGGGCAACCCAGGCGCCCCAGTAAATTCCTTTAGCTCTTTTACGGATTTACCCCTGGTGAAAATCCTGAGATTTAAGAAATCCCAGACATCAACTACAAAATTCTCAGCTTTGGCTTGAAATAGTTTTTTTTTTTTTGGTCTCCAGAGGGTAATGATTACACTTACAGACGGTATAATGAAAAAGCACCAAGGCAGTTTATTTTAATGCTTCTAATTCACGAGAGTAACTTAATACTACATTAGACGTCAGTTCACCAGTACTGGATCTGGAAACCACAATGAAGACTCCAATTTTTATTGGGACTACACAACTGAACACAGTACTAGGCACCATGAACGTAGAACAAAAAGCTGAAGTATGCGTGACAAAAGCAAATCTTAAACTCCAGGGGATCCATAAACCTCTGAAAAGTGCATACAAAAAAAGCTGTGTAGTGTGTGCATACATTTTTCTGGGGAAAGGTCCCCTAACTTTAATCAGCTTCTCAAGGGGCCCCAACGGTACACAGAATTCCAATCCCCTCATCCGTGTTTCGAATCAATGGAAGCTGTGGGCCTCAGGAAGTTCACTTTTACACATCTAAGAGTCAACTTCCCAGGAAAGAGGGTGGAAAAGGAAAACGATTATCAAAGTAACTTGCAAGGACTGGGCAGGGAAAAACTCCAGACTGTAATCTGCTTTATAAGTTTAGTAACATGTTCTGGTTTGGGAGGGGAAGTGGGGATGTTACGTTCTAACGTAAGCTGGAAGCGAGCTGACTCCTACGGGCTTTGTCAAGTCCTCACAAAAACCACACTTTAGTAAGAACTAAGCAATAGCAAGAATTTCAAATGCAACGTAACGCCAGGTCCACTTATCGGTTTCAGCATATTAACAACTTATTTTTATTTTTGAGTATCACAAACTTCAATCAGAATACTTTAAAAAATATTATTCTGCATGCAATTAACAAATCAGACAAAGGACAAAGTACCCAGCTTACTTGAATTATATTATGAAGTTCTAACTGAACAGCCAATGAACACAGATTTATATTTATTAAATACAGGTACAATGAAAACGTCACTGCATTACTGATGGCATCCTACCACGAGGCACGTGTGCATGTAACACTACTAGCAATTGCCCTGGAGCACGGGCAGAACGGAGCCAGAGGAAGCTCCCTACAAAGCAAGTGTAAGGGATTAAATGTCGTCGTCGACGTCATCAACGTCATCGTCGTCGTCGTCGTCGTCATCATCGTTGTCGTCGCTACTGAGGACAAAGCTGCTGCCTGTGGACAGGGGCCCTTCTTCCTTCGTGTTCCCCAAGCCCCCCGCTGTCCCTCTCTCTTCGGAATCGTCAAACAGCTTCTCGCCGGAATCTTCGTCCTCAAACAGCTTTCCGTTGGAATCATCCTCTTCGAACATCTTTTCATCCACATCTTCATCTTCCTTTACCTCTGCACCCTCCTCGTCTTCTTTGTCATCGGAATCGTCAAACATCTTCTCGTCGGTGTCTTCGAGGCCCTTTTCATCGGCATATTCCTCGTCCTCTTTTTCGTCGGACTCATCGTCAAAGACCTTCTCGTAGGTGTCTTCCCCTTCTTCCTTTTCATCGGACTCTTCGTCAAACTCTCTCTCAGAGACTTCCTCATCAAATACTCTTTCCGAGCTGCTATCTCCAAATTCCGATTTGTCAGAGTCATTGTCTTCGAACTCCCTCTCAAGGATGTTTTCGCCAAATTCCTTGTCGGACGCATCCTCTTCGAAATCCTTCTCAAGGCCGTTCTCTTCAAATTCTCTTTCGGAGCTGTCTTCGAATTGCTTTTCAGAGCCCTCTTCTTCGGACTCCCTTTCCGAGTCGTCTTCTTCAGACTCCTTTTGGAGGCTCTCCTCCTCTTTGTGCTCCTTGCTGGAGCCATCTTGATCAGACTCCTTCTTGAGGCCATTCTCTTCATAATCATTTTTGAGCCTCTTCTTTTTGGATTCCCGTTCGGGGCCATTCTCTTTAGACTCTGTTTTAGGACTACCCTCTTCAAACTCCTTTTCAGGGTTGCCTTCTCCAGACTCTCTTTCGGGGTAGTCTTCTTCCCGCTCTCTCTTGGGGCAGCCTTCCTCAGACCCCGTTTTAAGGCAGCTTTCTTCAGATTCTTTCTGGGGGCAGCCTTCAGCCTCTTTGTCGGGGCCACTTTCTTTGGCACCTTTCTCAGAAGCATCTCCTTCAAATTCTCCCCCCTCTTCGGTTTTTTCAAACTTCTTTTCATCTAGAGGCTCCTCAAATGCCATTTCGGTCGTGCCCTCTGGTGCATTCATCTGTGATGTGCTAGGGTGCTCCGAAAAATGCCTTACTCTCGAAGGACCCGCCCTTTCCGAAGCACAGACGGAATTTGAACGCCGAAGGCCTCTGTTGGCCTCGGGAGCATTGAGGAAAGCCTCCCATCCCCTCAGCCTTTCCTCCCTTTCTCTTGTGGTCTCTTCCACCTGTGGAGAAATGGGAACTGCCATTAAAATAAGTTTTGGGCGAAAAGAAGTACCAATCTCTCTGCACACTTCTGATACTGATGCAAGTACCTGATTTTATAAGGTATCTCTTCCTGGGAAATCAGAGCATTTCCCTATTGCCGGTTTTCAAAACTTGAACATCTTGATCAACTAGAGTTGACTTTAAGACCATTTAAAGAAATGCCTAACACTACAGTACTCCAGAAATGTCTCATCCACAGAAAAGTTAATATTTGAACTCTGCCAGTACTTATCACTATTCTGAACATGCCTCAAAATTTTAGGCTTCTAAAGTGAAAGACTAAAACATTTCTCTTCCTATGCTCTGAATGCAAAGTATTGTTTAGGAGAAGTACTGTTACAGTGAACAGACTAAACGGAACCCAAAGGACCACTAGATCAGTATTTGTTGGTAATGAAACAAGTGATGCGCCCTTGACAGTTACAGAATTTAACCTGATAGTCCGTAGTCCCATCCCATGCTTGGGCGGTGATCTGACGGCCGCCAAACCACCTTCCATCGAGGGTCTGGATACAATAATCAGCCTCCTCTGGATCTCGAAAGGACACGGAGGCCACACCATCTGGGTGTCTCTAGAAAGACAAAAGGCAGAATGAATGAGAAAATTAAAAGTACAACACACACACTGGACAGAACAGGAACGAAGTAGCGTTCTTTCTGATAACTTAGGCTTAAACGTTTTATGTATGAAGCCATTGGTCCTTGTGACCCTGGCCAGTGACCTGAGGCTAGCTGCTTCTTCAGCCTAATCTTGTCTATCAAGAACCAAGCACGATGTCCTTGGAAATATATCTACTGACAACAATGCCTGAAGAGAGGCAAGATGGTAGACTTGTTAACTAGTGTAGACTCTCAAGTCCGATAGCCTCAGGATGAAATCTTCCGGGATTAAGTGGCTAAAGCCACTCGGCAGCTGAGTGACCTTGAGCAAGGTGCTCAATCTTGAAACGTCCAGCTTCCCTGTCTGTAAAATGGGTCGACTAGTACCTATCACCCATCTACCCCAAAGGATCCCGAAGATTAGACGAGAGAATGTGTAAAGCAGCTCGTAGGCAATCACTAAATGGTGACTCTGAATTATTCTGTGTTGATCTTGTAAGTGTTTAAAAAAAAAAAAAAGGCAACATGGGGAACGTACAGAAAAATATGTTGCTTGACTATTCTTCAAATATGGAGGAGAATAATTCAAAAAGAGGGAAACATGGAGGCAAACAGGAAACCACAAGGTCTCCTGCATCTTTTCTCGTGCTTTCTTTTGTCTGACCGTATCTGACCATCTAGCGAAGCCATGACTCACCATCGATGTTCATCTAATTATTGCGGATAGATGACCACCACTAGGTAGCATACATGAATGTAATTTCTGGGGCACCTGGACATCTGGGAATGACCTGCTAAACCGCAAGAACTTACATCAAAGAGAAGGAGCTTCCTGATCTGTCCGAACTTTGAACACTCTACTCGGAGGTCTTCTCTGATCTCATTCAACACCAGCGGGTCATCCTGCCAAAATACACGTGATTAAAACAGGCTTGCCCCCTTCTTCTGTTTCTTTTTTATAAATTTTTTAATGTTTATTTATTATTGAGATACAGAGCATGAGCAGGGAAGGGGCAAAGAGAGGCAGAGACACAGAATCCGAAGCAGCCTCCGGGCTCTGAGCTGTCACCCACAAACCGCGAGATCATGACCTGAGCCGAAGTCGGACGCTTAACCAACTGAGCCACCCAGGCGCCCCTCCCCCTTCTCTAAGTGCGAACCCTGGGAATCGAATTTCTTGCTGTGACCGGCCAACAAACAAACAAAGGTTTTGCTTAAATCGAGCTGTTCTTGTCTGCGGTCTACAAAATTCTAAAATGTCAAACTCCAATGCAGTTAGATCACCAAGGCCGCTGCCCCTGCAGGCTGGCCCAGCTAGAAGAAGGAAGAAATGGCAAAGCATGGCAGGCAGCAGCTGGACCAACACCTCTACTTTACTGACCGAGGGAAAGTGGGATTCTAGTAAAAACATATGAAAACTGTTTCAAAACATTTAATACACTTCGGCGTGATTCCATTGTGTGGGTGTGTGGGTGTGTGGGGGGGTAGTAGCATCAATTTCTTTATTTCTGTAGCAGTCTCTGGGCTTTTCCTACAAGGATATCAAATTTTAGCCAAAATCTTCCTACGCTTCCATTTTCATTTAGACCAGCTTGAAAAATGAACATATCCTCCCTGCTGTGTGGTGGCCTGAAGCTTAAAGATAACAGTTCCCTCCTCTAGGGAAACTCTTTAATAGAGCTGAGAATGGAAATTTTCAAAAGACAACACTTGTCAAGCAATAGACTGGAGACTAAAATCAGACGGACGCACCGAAACCTTCTGCGCAACTCTCCTAACTTCCTCCCAGGGTGCTGTTTGGTTTTCCCGGGAAGAAAGAAACCATATTTCTCATTCCTTTCCAATCTAAACCTACTCTGGCCAAGATGGTGGCCACTAACCACATGCGGCTACCGGACACTTAAAATGTGGCTAGTCCCAACTGAGGTGCGTTCCAAGTCTGAAGGGAACACCAGCTTTTGAAGATTTACTACTAAAGGGGAAAAGAACCCATAATGTAACCCATTGATATATTTTTTTAATGTTTATTTTTGAGAGAGAGAAAGAGAGACAGAGTGCAAGCTGCGGAGGGGCAGAGAGAGGGAGGGGGAGACGCAGAATGTGAAGCAGGCTCCAGCCTCCGAGCTGTCAGCACAGAGCCCGACGCGGGGCTCAAACTCACAAAATGCAAGATTATGACCTGAGCCGAAGTCAGACGCTTAACCAACTGAGCCACCCAGGCGCCCCACACTGTGAACATTTTTTTTTCTCGTGTGTGACTTGTTACCTTTCTGTTCACTTATCTTTACCTGTTACTTTGCTCCAGCTTATGTGTAGCTGGTTGCCCCAAAATTCAGAAGCCGGGCAGGAAACAAAGAACAGTTCTCTCACAAAGGAGCCCCCAGGTCTACACGGAGACGACCAGAACGGGAGGACAGAACGTAGCACAAGGCAGCACAAGGCGCCCTGGCGGCGAGCCAAACACCCCTACACCTCTTAGACGCCCCCAGCTCTTCCTCCTCTACTCATTTTTATTTGCTGTTCTCAGAATTTTACAAGAACCTTAGGTATCATAAAGTCCTCCTAAAAGCCACGGAAGAAATTTGACAAAGTTGGCTCTTGAGAAACAACCTTCGATCTTTAAACGTCAGGAGCCGTAGTTCATTAACCTGACATTGTTTTTTAAGGATCAAACCTTTAGTACCAAAGGGAGGTTCTCATACTTGTTGAACTGCACTCGGAATCTACACGCAGTGGCCAGAAATCTTCTTGTGATGAGATTTTTAACGGTTTCCCGTAACGGGCA
>NW_027527807.1:3055534-3060731 GCF_008692635.1 Crocuta crocuta
TCCCGTAACGGGCAGCTGCCACTTGCAGCCACCGTGTGGGTGTCGAGCAGTGTCCCTGGGAGACAGCTCAAAGAACCCCGGGCCAACCACGGGAGCATCCCAACACTGGCTCTTGGCTCTATCTTCCTACCCTGCCAGCTGCGTGGACGTGCAGGGTGTGACATGAGAGACACAGGCCAAGGGGAGCTTTGGGCTCCCTTGGAAAAAAAGAAAAAAAGCACATCAGTGTGTCCATCAGTGAGAACATTGCCTCATACCTCAAAATCCATGGGATGAAACATGTTCTTGATGATGACGACGCGTTCGTGGCGCATTCGGGACGGGCCAGCTCTCCTCTCGGGTCTCCAGTCCAGCTGCCTGATGCAACAAAGCAGTGAGGAGAGACTGAATTTTGTTTCAGAAGACAAGGAGTTTTTAAAATAATCCTTTACTGAATGTTTAAGGGCGTTAATTTTCCTGACTCCAAACCAACAGTTCTATTCAGAGAACCTTCTGAAGTAAAAAATCGGGTAGGGGGGAGGATGGACCCAGCGTCTTGAAACCCCCAGAATTTATCTTTTACAACTGCTGTCTGGTTACAACCATTCCAGTGAGACTCGTGTAAAAGTGATCATTCAGTATTTATAACTACCTAGTACTTACGATTACACTTAGATCTAGTATTTATGACTATACTACAAGGGTGATGAGGGCGAAAGATATGTCCAAATTGTATGGGTTTTTAAACATTTTAGGATTACGAAGAACAAACCGCATCGAAATATGTAAAACTGCTCTGTGACAACCTGAAAGCTGTTGTTTTAATGATAAATGTTTTAATGATAAAAGCTATTATTGCCAGGGGCGCCTGGGTGGCTCAGTCAGTTGAGCGTCCAACTTCAGCTCAGGTCATGGTCTCAAGGTTCGGGAGTTCGAGCCCCACATCGGGCTCTGTGCTGACAGCTTGGAGCCTGGAGCCTGCTTTGGACTCTGTGTCTCCCCCTCTCTCTCTACCCCTCCCCCACTCTGTGTGTCTCTCAAAATTAAACATTAAAAAAATTTTTTTAAGAAGCTCTTGTTTCTAACTTCCAACTCCTCTTAACGAGCCTACATATAACGTGCTACCTCCTGGTGTAGCTGGTGTCCATTTGTATCAACAATGAACCCTTGGCTCTGGTACAGAAGCCTAAACTACGTTATTTAATCTGACGTTCAACTTCTTCCAGACACCCCTCTCATCTCACTTAAGCCTACATCACATCACAAATAAACCCCCCAGAAGATAAAAACCCCACCACTGCCAGATCACCCTACTGTACAGATCACTGAAGGTTGCTGACAATCTAATCGATTCTTTGAAAATAATAACCCACGGGCGTATCTGATGGAAGGAAACGAGGTGGCTCTAGCAAAAACATGCTCTAGGACACTTTTAGGAAATCTTTCACAAAGGGAAAACAAAACCACAAACTTCTGTTGCATAGACAGCTTTTTCTTGTAGTCTTTGCACTTCTTCTTCTTCTTGGAGGCATCATATTCCCCCTTCAGCTGAAACTTTGCCACTTCGACATGTAACTTGTAGCCTCGGATTTCATCTTCATCCAGAAGTTTTAACGCGAGATCCACGGATTCCCTCTTTGTAAAGGTAAAAGGAGACAGTCAGGGATTTACACACTTAAACGAGATCTCTGGGAGCTCTTCTGGGTGATGCCGACTATACAGTCAATCAAGGTTTCATCCTAAGTAGCCCTTTGAGATAAAGAACCCCAGAAAGCCTTATCAGGAAACCTGCACTTTGGGCACAGCTGTCCCCAACCAGCTATGTGAACTTGGGCAAGTCATTCAATTTCGTCATCTGTAAAATGGGAAGAGAAATGCCTTCTTCGCAGGGTTCTTGATAAAATTAAGTGAAAGAATGCACACAAAAAATAGGGACTGGCATAGAGTGGGCGTTCAATAAATTGCATCATCATTGGAACAGTAAGTAGCGTTGCCCCTGGAGTCTCTTTCTCAATGAGGCAAATGGACGTGTGGGACTTCTAAGGTATCTTCCAGTTTCAAAATTCTAAAACAGTCGTCCTTAAAATGCTACATGACTCAAGAGCTGGGAATAAAATAGCCAGCCGTTGGTTGTTTTGTCCACCAATTAAAATGTAGGTCTGTGATCTAGTGTGAAGGTGGATTATGTGACAGCTTGGACATTAAATGCATTGGAGGATTCTGGGCAAAGGGGGCAGTTGTCAGTCCTATGCAGAGTCAGAGATCTGAGGACCTGAGGAAGACACAAAAAATAACTGAACTCAGCTGCGCGATCAAATATGGATCCTAGAACAGTTATTTTTTGGAACCTAATTTACTTGTTGGCCAAGCTTGCACTTTTATGGATCATCAACTATTTATACGTAGAGTTATTTAAAACCACATTTTTCTCTTTACAAAAATTTAAAAATCAAACCAAACTGGGGCGCCTGGGTGGCTCAGTTGGTTAGGCTTACGACTCCTGGTTTCGGCTCAGGTCATGATGCTGCGGGTTTGTGGGTTCGAACCCCACGTCGGGCTCCACACTGGCAGCGCAGAGAGAGGGGGTCTCTCTCTCCGTCTCTCTCTGCCCCTCCCCCACTCATGCTGTCTCTGTCTCTCTCAAAGTAAAGAAATAAACAAAGAAGATTTTTAAAAGTCCAATCCAACTCCCTAAGAATCTGCTTACAGGTTTTTAATAACCCTTGAAGGACTCGTAAAACCCTCAAGTCCCCTTGGATTTGACAATAACTAACTACCTGAGATGCTCGTCCTCATGTGTGACCCCCATCACGTTCAAGAATCAGACTCAAAACCTATCTTCCGGAGAGCTGTCAGTTCCATCCTACCCCCGTCTGAGTTCACGGAAATGTCGCACACTCACAGCGCACCCGTGGTGTCGGTATTGTTGTAATTATGTATTATGTAATTACCTCCCCTTCCATGACACGGGTACCTGTCATCTTTGTGCCCATTTCTTCTGCACAACATGTGCTCCTAAGGTGACAGGCAATCCAGAAACGATGGCCACCTTTGACAGGAGCTTGCCCTGTGCAACTGATGCCGCCAGGAACGCATAAACGCATAAAGTTCTGCAAGTTTCTAGTCATACCACCCTCTCTTGTCTCCCGTTGAAAATATATTTCAGGGGGGCGCCTGCGTGGCTCAGTCGGTTAAGCGTCCAACTTCAGCTCAGATCATGGTCTCACAGTTTGTGAGTTCAAGCCCTGTGTCGGGCTCTGTGCTGAGAGCATGGAGCCTGGAGCCCGCTTCGGGTTCTGTGTCTCTCCTTGTCTCTGCCCTTCCTCCACCCCTGCTCACACTGTCTCTCTCTCAAAAATAAACTTAAAAAAATAAAATAAAATAAAATAAAAGATAATATAGTTCAAAGCAGGAAGCAGAGCCACCACCTCCTTGATGGTCTAATTCAGGGCTCAGAAAACTTTTGGAAAGGGCCAGCTGGTAAATATGTTAGGCTTTGTGGGCCGTGGGCCATGTGCCGTATGCTGCAACCCCTCACCTTTGCTGTGGAAGCACAAAAGCAGCCATAGACAACAAGTGAGCGAGTGAATGAATGAATAAATTAATGTGGCCCACGTCCCAATAAAACTTTTATTTATAAAAACAGGCAGTGGGCCCTAGATTTCCAAACCTGGGTCCAATTCATTCCAGCAGGCAAATAAAATGTTACTGGCTTTCTTTTCTTGGTGGATTTTTAAAATGTGTTCTGGGTGGATTATATGCCTATACTCCTAGAGAGATCTCTGCGATGAGAATCCTTTTAAGGCAAAAGCAGCATTTCGGTCACAGAACGCACAGAACATCTTGACCTGATAACATATTTTCCTAGGACAAGTAAATAACTTCACCGATGCAATATAAACAGGCACAATCTGAAATTTCAGTTTTCTTCACATCCTGTTTTGAATAGTTCTCAGGCTTAGTTATCATCTATACAAAATTATAGCTCTGGTTCCTGAGTTAAACACGGAAATACAAGAAACCTGACCACATAACTCACCTTCAAATAACAGCAAAGCCCATCTCCTTTAAGATTTCCTTGGTTATCTTTGTAAAGCTTGACCTTAAATTCTTCTGTTTGAGGATCTCTCATAATAATGCCGAACTTGGACATGAGCTGTATAAATTCATCCACTGTAATGTCTGGAGGCAAACCTGTAACATTAGAGGGAGAAATTATAAAGGCACGTACAGTAACAGTGAGGGTCACGTAAGTATTCCACTAGTTCAAAATCTATGACTCAGATGAACATAAGTTTTTTTTTTAAGAAAGAGAGAGGGAGACGGGGAGAAGGGCACGGGGGGAAAGAGAATCTTAAGCAGGCTCCACACTCAGCAGTGGCCCCTGCGGGGCTCCACCCCACGACCCTGGGTTAGTGACCTGAGCTGAAACCAAGAGTCAGATGTGTAACTGACTGACCCACCCAGGTGCCCCACAATTTTGATTTTCTAAATGTAAGTAAAGATNCTGTGCTGGCAGGTCGGAGCCTGGAGCCTGCTTCAGATTGATTCTGTGTCTCCCTCTCTCTCTGTCCCTCCCCTGCTCACGCTCTGTCTCTCAAAACTAAATAAACATCAAAAAAAGAATAAAATAAAATCATGTTTTGCTTAAGCCTTGTAGCACTGAAGGGGCAAACTGCTCTAAGTTACCTAAAGGAGACAAAAAGGATGATGTGCAAAGTTACACCTAACTTAATTTTTCTTAGTTCTGTAATTAACAAAAACCAAATTCCTTACAAATGCATGCAGTGGAACAAAACAGTGACACAATGACAAAAAAACGGACTCGAGAGATGCAAAAAACGAAAACTCTCTTTGTGAAAAGAATCTCAGAACCAAGTATTTTCTTGGCTAAATTTGTTCAAGAGGGGCGTACGTACCAGACACATATACGTTTGTGTTTCTGTCTTCTTCAACGTGAAACCATCCTAAAGAAAGGAAAAAAGAAAAACAAAAAACACAGGCAAGAAAGGGTAAGAGTCACACTATGAAACGTTGACAAGGTGGCAGTTTCTTGAAAACCCCAGGACTCTTTTCTTACCCTCAGGACAAGACAGACTAACTCAAATCACTGTCCAGCTTGCAGGATATTGGATCTCTGGACACACAGATGGAGAAAAAAGTCTGAAAAAGTATGGCTGAAAAAAGTATGGCTGGTTTTCTTTGTTCTTTACAATTC
>NW_027527807.1:3060787-3061038 GCF_008692635.1 Crocuta crocuta
CCTTGACCTGACGTTAGGCCCTCGCTCTCTCGCATGCCCGATATTGCTTTTGACTCCAAACTCCCGCCTTCGATGTGTGGGCAGAGGCAAAATCACCTCGGGGCCAGTTTAATTGAACTCAAAATGTGTAAGAAAATTACCCGACGAGCAGAACTTCTGGTAATCCCCTCCCAATCGCTCTAGTTCGCAAAGGAGGAAACTGAGGCACAGAACTGAAACAGCCTGCCTGATGCCTGCAAGCTAGTGCGAGA
>NW_027527807.1:3061086-3061608 GCF_008692635.1 Crocuta crocuta
CAAGCTAGTGCGAGAGCCCAATATATGAACCCAAAAAAGAACATCAATAAAAATCCCACAAGGTAGGACCCCTTCAAGCTCCTACTGGTCTCCACGCAGCAACTATAGGTGCGCCTACGAACGTCCCGCTTCACAGGCTAAACCCACTTGCCTGATTCAGCCTTTCTCTTTTCTCCCCTCTTTTTGGGATCACTGGGTTCAGGGGTTTTGCTCTGAGGTTCTTCTGCCGTCTTGACAGTCGCTTCTGGTGTATTTGTGGTCGAGCTGGACGCCCCATCGTTAGAAAAGCCATAGTTGGCCTGATACGTAGCAATGAAATCTTCTGTGATCTAAACAACAACAAAAAAAATCAGCACACACACACACACACACACAAACTCAAAAATGATTTCGCCCCATAAAAAGTTTATGCTGTGTTAAATGGCAGCATAGTCAGTGATACAGATGGACCCAGAAGTGTTTGCAGATGACAGTTGTAGGGATTTAGGTGTAAATGCAAGCAGAGTCACCTGACACACAAGA
>NW_027527807.1:3061617-3063145 GCF_008692635.1 Crocuta crocuta
AAAAAAAAAAAAAAAAGAAAAAAAAAGACACTGGCACTTGGATTATTAACACGAAACTCTGAGGCGCTAGTGGCATTGTAAGTGATGTTGGCCCGTTTTCTAGTTGTTTTCATTTATAAATCACTACCTCTCTACGGTCTACTTGACTAAGGCTACATACAAGTACACACAACAAAGGAAAGGACCGGATAACAAAAAAACAGAATAAAAACCGACGGTCAACTGAGAATCTAACACCGGAATCCACTTGCCTTTTGCTACAGAGATACACAAAAGTGTACGCACACCAAATATCTGAATATCTGTATGCAGGGAGCACGCAGAACGGAACTAATTTGGTACACGGAGTAGACGGCTAGCCATTATAAACCTAAATGCTTCTTTGAACTCTCTCGTTAATGAAATCACACTACCATTTAGTGTCAGAACAACTTAAGAACATATTCAACTCACATCTACCCTCCTGGCGTTTGCGGGGGGGGGAAAAAGGCACAGCCGCGCAACGAAAGAAACGGGAGCCCTAGCTTCATTCTGATCAACGTTACGCACATTTAAAACTCCAAGTCCGAAGAGGCATGGGCTTCCAGAACATAAAAAGATAGAGTCACAAGTGAATCCGTGATCAGACTATTGTGAAGAGGACTCAGAAACCAAACCCGCACCGGCGCCGGCACCGCCAATACAAGTGAAAGGATAAATTGAACAATGTGGAGGGAAAGGAACATACGCGCGAATACAAAACGGAAAACTTAAAGTTGAAATGAAGAATTTTAACAACAGTCGAATTACACAAAGGAGACACGGTTTCCATTACCAGCCTGCAAGCTGATTCGTGTGCTTCTGGTATCTTTTTCCGCCCATAGGAGACTTGGATTAACAGGATACTTCAACCGAAAAGTTTACAGAACCAAGTCAACACGAGTTACGTGACCCCCAAGCTGGGATAAAATACTCAGTTTCCAAGCACTCGACACAGCTCTTGTCCACCGCTATGCTTTGCCCCTCGAGTCCGATTCCTGGGGTTGTATGGTTCAAAACACACATGGCTAAGGACAACATTTCATAGGAAGGAGAGGTGCAGACAAAGTTGACTCCAAAAAGAGATCTAAATGGCCACTTTCCCCCCCGAACCAAGATGCTGCATTTTGCACACAGTACCTAAGCCGAACAAACCTCTGAATTCCTAGGATGAGTGAAGTCGCCTATCTTAGATTAACAGCTACTAAATTTGCTCTTGGGGTTTTTCCTCTTCGCAATAAAAAGCAGTCACCGATGCGATAACCAACTGTGACCTTCACAGGCAAAATTAATAAGGCACAGAGAAGACTTAAAAATTAAACTCCACTTAAGGCATCTCGTAAAGATTTATGTTTCCCTACACATCGGCTCTGCAAGAGACACAACAAAAAGAAACGTCACTATCCATGGGGGCTCTAACTCCGGACCTCAGCCAGGAAAACGGAAAAGGGACGCCCCGCGAGGCTGGCCAGGGGGGCCCGCTCCGCGGGGGAGCCCGCGCCGCTCTCCT
>NW_027527807.1:3063197-3063428 GCF_008692635.1 Crocuta crocuta
CCCTCTCCTACCTTGGGGAACCAAGCCTTCTTGTCCAGGTCCCACTCGTACGGGGTGTCAGCCGGCTGCTGCCCGAAAGACTCGGGTTCCCCGGCGGGATCTTTCTGGGTGTCAGCGTCCTTGGCGTCGCCGTACAATTCCTGCATTCGCAACTGCTCATCAAACTCGTCGTTCCCGTCCAAGTTGTTGCCGCTCATGTTGCCGACTTAGGAAGGGGACAGGGTCCCGGGG
>NW_027527807.1:3063463-3064656 GCF_008692635.1 Crocuta crocuta
AGCCTAAGCTCCTAGCACACGGGGGTTAGTGGCCAGTGCATGTTGGAGGAGGGAGCGAACGAGCGAATGAATGAATGAACGGACGAACGAGCGTACGATGGATGGGGACCGACCTTTTCCCAGCCTTGAATCTCTCTGGTACCTTCCCAGGCTGGAGGTCGACTCCATGGAAAGGGAGGGCGGGCAGTAGATGCCTCCCCTTGTACACCGCGATTCAGAGGGGCTCAGGCTCCAAACCTTAAATGGCCAAGTGGAGAACCAGCTTTACCGGCCCATTAACTTCATGTTTTTGGTCTTTCTTTTAGAANGGACTGTGCCAGGCTCTGGTGAGCCAGCAGTCAACGAGACGGGCACAAATCAAGGGAGACACACGTGTTTATGTAGATGATTCTTATCAGTATGTGTCGCACGAAAAGCAACCGTTTAAACGTTTTTATCCATTCCTTTGAAACTAACAGTAATGAACTCATTATGTGTAAACATAAAATTTCATACACCAGACTTGAGGGTGGGGAAAAGCTTACCAGAAGAAATTATTTCTGCTCTTCCAGTGACCTTTGGATTCTAAATCTAGCAGTTGCGCTTGGGCTCTAGAAAATCCTAACTCCCCAAATACCAGCTGTGAGAACGTGGTTTCAACCATAACCCTGATTTTTAAACAGTAGCTTGGGTTAGGGTGGGTTTCTCCCCCCCAGTTACATTTCTTTTTCACGAAGTTCTTGAGCTGTTGGGGACTATCAGAGAACTGAGCTTGCGTGTGTTTTTATAATATAGATAACGTGAGTTTTATAAGGCTCACTTGTTTAAGCATTGCTAAGTATTTCTTCCTGGATCCCAAAATAGTGTACAGCTGTTTTCAGCAATGTGTTCTTGGGCTCCTGTTTCACTCCTGAGTGAGTTCACAGCATAGAAGATAATATGCTCCGCAGCCGTACTACTGCACGTGACCCTCTGGATGCCTGCTGTATCCACGAGTCCCTCTGAACAGGTGGCCAAAATGGTTCCTTATGCCTGGGTCCCGTGTGACCCAGCCAGCGTGGCCCACAGGCTGCCCAGAGCCCCTGTGAGGTGACCTGGCAGGGTAGCCCTGCGTTCTAGACCGAATTAGGCTATATGAGCCACTAACGGCCTCTCCCAGGGACAGGACTGAGTAGGGAACGGGCAGGGACATGGTCAGGGTAACACAGAGGCTC
>NW_027527807.1:3064678-3065117 GCF_008692635.1 Crocuta crocuta
GAGGCTCGCATAGCGAAGGGGATAGCGCTGGGGCCTGCTGTGGAGAAGTTCCCCAGGAGTGCGAGGAGAAGCCGAGGCAGTGACAGAGGCTCACTGAGTCGCCATAATAGTGAGGCAGCGGTGTTGAGAGCCAAACACACTTGTACCTACGGTGGCGTTCTGTCTGACCGTGAGACCTGACCATTGTGTTGTTCCGTGTTAACCACGCTGAGGCCTGGTTCCTGTTGGCTCTTATTTTCCTGTGTACTCGTGGGATTAACTCCCTCGTAACTGTCATCCATGAGCATCTCTGTCTTTGTAACCCGTCTTTTTCAAGATTTTTTTTTTTTTTGCAAGGCGCAGAAACACTCAAGGTAGCAAGCAAAAAAAATATGTGTGTTATGATGATGATGATAGCTCCTGAAATTCCTGGATGGGGATGGAGATGGGTCTCATGAGG
>NW_027527807.1:3065296-3066351 GCF_008692635.1 Crocuta crocuta
CACCCAGGAGCCAGCCAGCCAGCCTCTCTCTGAGTATCTTCTTCATCTTTCTCTCTTTGAACTCAGCAGGGGCGATCTGTGCTATACTCCTGGCCTACTAGGTCATGGCCTTCTTGGTGGATAAAAATACATTAACTTGGGGCGCCTGGGTGGCTTAGTCGGTTAAGCGTCCGACTTTTGCTTAGGTCATGATCTCGCGGTTCGGGCTTCAAGCCCCGCGTCGGGCTCTGTGCTGACTGCCAGCTCAGAGCCTGGAGCCTGTTTCAGAGTCTGTGTCTCCCTCTCTCTCTGACCCTCCCCTGCTCACGCTGTCTCTCTCTTTCTCTCCTAGAAATAAATAAAAATATTTTAAAAAATACATTAACTTGTAAAAGACTGCTCAGCCAGAGACGTCTCCTACCTGGCTTAGGAATTCTGGAAAATTACTGAACTATACCAACTATATACATATTTTTAACGGCTTATCCAAGCTCACTCTGTTCGGGAGTTTTCCTGTCCCCACTTACTGTAATCTCAGCATGTAGTGGAAATAAAAGTAACCCCTCTGACAAAAAGATTGATGGATCCCTGACCTAAGATGGTTGAACCTGCAGAAATTCTTTGAACCCAGACTTGCCACCTTCGGTGGGTGCTACGTGTTTTCTAGCACTTTTCAGCTTCAATGACAAAAGACTTACCCGTGGCACATTTTGGTTATACCTAAGTTTGTGACTTTGTTTTCCTGCTTTGTAGTGTATTATTATGGTCATTTATTCGAAGTCTTGGGTCAGGGCAGACCCTGAGCAAAACTGTTTGTATTCTGAAGTATACAGAATTTATTTTTCATGTGCCCCAACCTTTTTCCCATTTAGGACCATCTTCAGAGAAATGGAATCTTCCATAGTAACATTCCTGGCACCACGATAGGCAGTGTGAAGGAAATTGTGGCTATTGGGACCTACTTATAAGGTTAGCTCTGAAAAGGATCATCTGTTAAAAGAGAGAGAGAGAGAGAGAGACCACCCCCTCCAAAAAAAATCAAAACAAAGCCATGGAGTTTAATCTAAATTCCCCAA
>NW_027527807.1:3066728-3069186 GCF_008692635.1 Crocuta crocuta
ATATTACTTCAGAACTATTTTTTTCCTTATTTTTATTTTGTTTAAGTTTATTTATTTATTTGAGAGGGAGAGAGACAGAATCCCAAGCAGGCTGCATCCACACAGTCAGCTCAGAGCCCACCATGGGGCTTGAACTCATGGACCCTGAGATCAGGACCTGAGCCGAAATCAAGAGGCAGATGCTTAATCAACTGAGCCACCCACCTGCTCCTGTCAGACAACTATTGTTTTTAAAATATAAACAGACACAAAGTCATTTAAAACTTTATTTGGTATTTATTTATTTCCCACCACTTATTACAATGTCTAACTTAACACTAACACAATATTGGCACCCCACTTTAGGTAAAACAACGCTACACAAATGTAAAGTTCAGTGTTAACACAGATCCCCCTTTTTGAGCCACATCATCAGCAAAAGTTTACAACTACACAAGCCGTTTAAAGAAAGCTCAAAACTACCAAAAGCACACTCCAAAAATCAAGGTTTTGGAAATACAAATTTAACTATAGCGCCAAACATACACTTTAATTTGCCCCCAGGAAAACATTTTCAAAAACCACAAATCTAAATTTGACACATCTATCGACAACAGTTTGTTTGAAATCACAATTATTAAGCTTATAGCGTTAGCAAGAAGGAGCAGAAGATAGAAAATCAGAACCTTCTATCTGATTTCCAAGGGCAGAGATTAATCAGGCCGTGCTCTTACAGGACTTAGGCACCCACCGGGTTTAAAGAAGTCAAGCAGGAAGCTGATCTGGTAACAAATGCACGCCCGGATATTAAGGATTTCGTGTGGTACTTCTCCGTTTTTTAGAAAGAGGGCACTGCTTACCAGAGAGAAATGAATTTCCTTAAAGGAAGAATTTCAGACACTGGCAGGTTCACAGGTTTTTCCATAGGAGTCCTTCTCTGGGGCCTTCCAATGACAATAAGTGTGTCCACTTATTCTGCCTGTGAATAAGGCAAGTTCTTCACAATATTTATGAAAGATAACTTTGCTCCGTTACTGATCAATGCTGGTTGTAAGTTGAACTAATAAGTCAGCAAGTGTTGACCCAGTCAGACGAATACCCTGCCCCAGATCCTTACATTATACTCACTGACCCCAAAACATTTTCACTGAAATTGCAGAGCTTTAATTATGATGGGATGGAGATTAATGGAAAAGGGCAGTTGAAAAACCCCGTGAAGTTTATTTTTTAGGATTTTGTTTCTCAAGAAAACTGCAGATGTTTTATCTCTACCTGATCCCTTTTTCATATACGAAGCAGAATCTGTAGATTTACACCACATAAAGAACACAAACACAGTGTTAGGCAAATCACAGGAGAATATGGGAAATTAGAAGCCTAGATGTACGGGAACGCATTAGATTTTCCAGTGTCATCTTGTTTATTTCACCTTCTCTCCCATTCGAGCTCCCGTAGGACCTGCTGACAAACAAACGTGCCTTTTGACACCTAGTGGGGCTTCATTTTCATTTAGAAAGCCCAGGAACGTTAACGTTTGTATGTTGAGAAAAAAATCGTGGTTCATCTTTTAGTGTATAAGGATCTTTCACTCCCAGGATTTCAGCACAATTCACAAACAACGAAAATCCTGACACCACCCACCTCCTCACAGCTCAGAGTCGGATACACGTGCTGGGAGGAAAAATACCATTTTTAATTGAAAAGCTAGACTCTGTCTTCTTCCTTCTTCGCACTACCCCCAGTGAACAAGGTCACGCTAATTTCAGACCCCTGCGTGCTCCCAGCGCCTGGGACCCTTCCCATCACTGCCAGGTTGTTAAGAGGGGTACCAGCAGAGGCAGACTCGGGCTGCTCCGCCTTGCAACAGAACAGCTGAGCTTTGAAATGCTGCTGGAAGGTTTTGCTCAGCCAGTAAAGAGCAAAGGGGTTTACACAAGAATTGCTGAAAGCCAGCACCCGAGAGAAAATGGTGACAATAAAATGAATGGCAGAGGGGTCCACGTAGGTTTGGTAGGTGAATGAGTGGTAGAGATACAGGACGTGATTCGGCAACCAGCAGAGCGCAAACAGAGCCACCAGCACCAGTACGGTTTTGGCAATTCTCTTCCGGGATTCAATCTGGGGGGGGCGGGGCGGGGGAGAGAAAAAGGACCACAGAAAAACTCATTTAGCTGGCAGAGATTTTGTTTTCAAAAACCATTCTCTAGATTCACATAGAAATTAACAGTTAACAGGCTGGCATCCCTTTGAGCATGCGGTTGTGAAATAACGCATTGGTTGGGCCAGCTAATTGGCCTGGTAACCCATGGTCTTGGTCTCATTAGCTCTAATTCAGAGACTCCCAGCCCCGGTTTTGAGATGCTCTAGGACGTCTCCAATTAGCTCAAGGAGTGTTGTGGAATTCTTGAAATTTTAATTTGATTAAAACCAGAGAGATGCTCTATGAAACTGCTTTCCCTACATCCCCACAGGGCAGGCC